>NC_090449.1:909646947-909948879 GCF_031143425.1 Pleurodeles waltl | reverse complement strand
TTACGCAGCAAATGTGCTGTATGAAGGGTAATGGGCAGGAATGTGCTATATTTAACATATGGTGCATTCCAGTCCTTTCCTAGCACTGGTGCACTTGGCTGCCTAGTGCCAACACAGCCACCCTTGTGTCATGTTGCATGCGCTGTAGGCAGGATTGCTTCTGTGCAGGAAGGGGCAACTTCCTCCACAAAAGCAATCCAGATAGGTATTGTACTGTTTCTATGTGTGCTGCAGAATGCAGCACAGGTAGAAAAAGGATAAAACAAGGAGAAATAAAGATAGTTCTCCTTGTTACACCTCACCTTGGGGGCATAGTATTTTGATTCATTTCCAGGTCTACAACTAATGGTAAATATGTGAGTGCCCCAAAATCAATGAGTGGATGACTGGGAACACCCACGTGATACCCATGGAATACCTCTCTGCCGCAGAGTAACACAAGGCAACGATTTGTGCAACCTTGCTTTACTCTAGATTTACCAAACCATGCAAGGTGGTCTTGCATGGCTTATTAAATCTTACTTAGGTTTTGTGTTGCCCTTGTGCCCTCTTGCGTGGTACAAGGGTGACACAAAACCTTGATAAATGTGCCCCTTTGTGTTTTTTGCCAATCTTCTTTGGAGATAGGTTTGATATGATCCCCTCTTCAGGTAAGTGTGCTTTCATTGTTTTGTGTATTTTTCTTTGCTCATCTTGTGGACTTTGTGTCTGATACATGGGTGGTGTTATGTTTCATCTCACATGGAGTGTTTAGCAGGTTCCCTGCTGGTGGGGATTCAGTTTAGTGACCTCTCCCCTTTCTGGCACTTTCAGTACCCTACGTCCACTGAAATCCAGTGGAGAATGGTGGGAGCTGATGGTGTTTGAATCCTTGCAGAGGGGCATCACCTGCTGCAGCCTCTTGTTACGGAGTATCCATGTTTACAATGTCAGTATCTTTTGGCCTTGCAAGTGGTTTTTGCCCAGCCATGTCATGGCTATAAGTATCCTGATCACACAACACATAGGAGTTGAGTGCTGAGACATGAGGATGCCATGGTTTAAAAAAAAAAAAAACACCAGTCCTACAGATTGTTATTTTTAAGAACTTGCAGTTTTATTGCTTGCTTGAATTGACCCAACGATATTAAATAAAAGTGGAAAGTGGTCCACAATGTGAATGTAGGTAAATGCCTCTTGCAAGATCATCCCCTTTTTAATGGAATGGTGTTGCTGATATATAAACACTGTGCACTGGCTTGTTGTTAACCAGGCCCCATGCCATATGACCTGTTGAAATTGACTATACTCCTAGTTGACATATTTAACTTACCTGTAAGTCTCTTGTAGATGGTCAAAGTGTACCTAATGCCTGTTAGTTAAATGCCACTAGTGGACTGCAGCACCCAATGTACCACCCAGTACAGTGATAGGCCAAACATGACTGCAGGCGTACCCCATAGCCTGTCTGTGCATTTTCAAACAATAACAATTCAACCTGTTAAGTTAACCCCTTTTGACAGGCCTAAGTCTTCCCTTTTAAATATTAGCACCCTCCCCCAAGCAGGTTTTAATGCCCTTAAGGCAGGGTGCGTGGTATTTAAAAGTAGGACATGCAAAAGGTTAATGTTGAACATGTTCTTACAGTGATGTGGTCCTAAAAACAATTTTCACTACAGCAGGATTAGCTGTTTCATAGCAAGGCATTTGGGATACAATATTAACCTTGATAATGTTATCTCACCCAAGGAAACCACTACAAAGTTCATTCTTGGACTTTTAAAAATATTTATTACAAGTTTAATGCGCTAGTAAAGTTGTATTTGTAATAAATATTTTGGAAAAAGTACTAACCTCTTCCCTGCCTAAAACCTCTAGAAGTCTAATTGCATGAGCTTCCAACTGTCACCCTGGAGCTGAATAGGCCACTTGATGATGTATGAACTTGTTCCAAGAGAGAGCGAAGACATAGGCATTGGGTGTGGGGAGGTATTTGTTACTCTAGCAGGTTGACCATCTGGGCTGCACTAGGAATGTAAGTAACTTCAAAGAGACCTACCCTATCCCGGGCAGATGTAACTACCACCTGTTCCTGTCTCCTCCTTTTGTCCCTCTTGTCAGCTAGGCACCAATCCCAGTGGAAGAGGCGCTGCCCACAGAACTGATTTTTACTGACCACATCCTTCAGGATAGGCGCAGAAACTCTGCACTGGGGAGCGAATGTCCTGCTATGTTGGATTAAGCTAGAGAAGGGGCCCTGTGGGATTGTTTGCAGTAGGGCACAGAAGAACTGATGCAAACATGCATAGAGTTATCCCTGGGAACTTTTTCCCTATTGTTTAGGTACGGGCCAGGAGTCCTGGAAACCTTTTGCACTAGAGACCTCTGGAGGACTGGGAGAAACCTGCAAACTCAATCTGATGAAGGTGCATTGCCACTGAGCTAAAGATTCAGATCATTCCACTCTGAGCTTTTCCAGAGCAGCAAACGCATTTCATGGGACAACACAGAGAAGGTATTTGGACACGTAAAGCTCTGTTCAGCTACAGTTTGCAGCACTGGAGAAATCTGAGTTTCAAAAAAGTGAATAAATTACATAGAGTAGAAATCTTCTCATGGCGAAGGTGCCAAAAGTATCTGGCTGGCAGGAGACCTTACTTGGGTGCAAATTTTTAAGTTCTCCTGCTCTGAGCTTTTCGGCTAAATGTCAACAGCTTCACAGAGACCTTCTCCAACGGCTATCCATCCTTGTGGTACCCTTCTCGGCCACAGCCTGATTCCTTGCCTTGGTGCAAAGTTTTGACATCCATGTCAGAGACTAAGTGACCAATGTAGAGTTTGGCGGTCTGAGTATGTACCATTGCTGTGGTACTTTTATTTATGCTATGGCGAGGGTACTCCACCTGTCAAATTTAGAAAGGTCCTGTGTCCCAGCGGACATCTCTTGCATCTGCAGGAACCACCATCACAGCGTTTTCTGAAAATGCGTTGAAAGTTTGACAGACATCTCCTTCAACATGATGGTGCTGTATGTCAAACATTCAACTTTTATTTTATTTTCAAAAACAGGATTTTGTTTTTGAAAATGGAAACCGTAATGGTCCCCTTATAATGGGAGTTTTCTTCCAGGGCACGGGGGTAATTTTGCAGTTTTTGCTGCCCCTTACCGCAGTACAGTGAAAACCTCTGATAGTCATTACTCTGTTGGTCTGTCAGAGGTGCATGTCGGCAGCAGAGATGATGTAGTCTCTGATGTCTACACTTCTTTCTCTTTGACAGAGAGTCTACTCGTACATAAACTCAGTCTAAATCAAACATTAAGTCTGAAGGTAAAACTTCCGACTGGCACAAATGTGGTTTCTTTATTGACCTGCAGTCCATCGCTGTCAGCATCGGCTTGTTCCAAGGTTCCAGTTGGCAATTGTTAGAAATTGCGTCTCTAGAAGACTGTCTGGTAGCTTGCCACTGAGCAGTAAGGTTTATCTTAGAAGGCAATGTATAAAGTATTTCTTCAATACATCATACAGTAACACAGTGAAGACACCCCAAAAATGTATCTGAATAAACTGAGGCCAAAAATGACAAAAGTACAATAAGCACAAGTTGAAATATCACTTTTAAAAGGTTTAATAGAGTCTCAATCTTTAGAAATTAACAGTTCTTTCTCTGTTACACACAGTAGCTGGGATGCGTCAAAAATAACGATGCAGGGAGACCGCAGAGGAGGGGATACATGGAAATAAAAGGAAATAAAAAGAGACAGCCCTCACAGTAGTGGAAAATGAATTTATGAGTTTTTCATTACCAGGACATATTAAACGCGGAAGTACTGCCTTTTATCTACATGGCACTCTGCCCTATGGGTTACCTAGGGTCTACCTTAGGGGTGACATAAGTAGTGAAAAGGACGTCTAAGGCTTGGCAGGTACTTTTAAATGCCAAGTCGAAGTGGCAGATAACTGCACTTATAGGCCTTGCAACGGCAGGCCCGAGATATGGTTAATGGGCTACTTATGTGAGTGGTACAATCAGTGCTGCAGGCCCACAAGGAGCATTCAATTTACAGGCCCTAGGCACATGTAGTGCACTTTACTAGGGACTTAAAAGAAAAATAAATAATATGCCAATTGGGTATGAACCAATGTTACCATATTTAAGAGAGAAAGCACATGCACGTTAGCAGTGGTAAAGTGTGCAGAGTCCTAAAGCCAGCAAAATCTGTGTCAGGAAAGTGGAGGGAGGCAGGCAAAAAGTTGAGGGATGACCACCATAAGGCTGTCAGGTCTAATAGCCATTAATGTTTTTGTACTATTTTTATTTAAAACGTCTTTGAGTGTGGTAGTTTTTGTTGACATTTTGTTAATTGAATTATTCTTTAATTTTATGATTTGGAGGGGGATTTGTATTGTTTTTGTTTTTTTAACTTTTGATCTGTTTTGGTTCTTCTAAATGCCTACTCTGTGGCACACCTACCAGGGGTTTAGCTCTGTTTTAAATTAATGAAATCCTTACTGGACCTAACAAGAATAGTGACATTATTTATTACTTGTATGGACTACCAACCACTCAAGCTAATCTAATTTCTCACAGTGGAGATATGTTGAGGAGCTACGTGTAAAATGTTGGTGTGCCTGCTGTTTCCATTTACTTGGCTACGGGCAAGCACAAGGTAATTATTGGTGGGACAATGGTTAGTATGATGCCTGTACAGGAGCTACTTAGTCTGGATTGCAAGGATCTTAGAGGAGGATAAGCCCAGGGGATGCTATGTTCAGGGCTCTGAATTGCCACCCTTATGCAACACCTTTCAGGGCACCTGAGGTTCAAGCGTCCTGAAGTTGTTGATTGTTGAATTACTTTTTTTTAATGCTCTGATATTCTGCGCCTGCTTCACAGTCAGTTTGTGTGATTGTTAAAAACATGAGAAAGTAATAGGATATGGAAAATCATGTGTTTGCACATGTTTTTGGCAAAAAATATAGCAATTGAAGTGCTTTGATTCTAACATTCCCTCTGTTATGTTGCCTAAAATCTGCTCATTCTCTTTATTTTGCCTTGCTTGTGGGTGGTCTATGTCAGGCTTTTTGAGGGGTCTGCAGAATGGTGAAGGTCAAGTTCCCCTCTTCGCTTTGATGGAGGAAGAGTAGATTTCTGTCCGATTATCAGATGTGATCCTTGATATTGTGTGTGCTGCTTTAGCTACCTCAGTAGCTGCATTCTTTGGAGGCAGCCACCACCACCTTGAGCTGTGTACTTTGCTTCTTGCTCCATCACTTTCCTTGCCTTGCTGTGTTGTTTTTTTTTTTTTTTTTGTTCTCATCTGTTTCAGACTTTGATCAAGAAATCTTTGGAAGATCATAAGTATCTTGCTTTTTTGACAGGGCCCTCCCAGAAGATGTTTTTTTCCCCAACCCCACTCTTCTGTCCATGGCCTTAGCAACTGTTAAAGCAGTTGTGATATCCCTTTCATGGGACTTATGGTGACCTACCCTGGTCCTTTGGTGCTTTCGGGGTTGTGGAGCAGGTTGTTGCACTTTATGGGATGTTGGTGAAAGTCAGTTGTGGGACAGTAGGTTGTACAAGTGGTGGAGTTGTGGGTCTGTCTGGAATTCAGAATGTGTCTTTGATAATGTTTTCGCCCGACCTCTGCATGCCCGTGTTTTAGTTGAAGCAAGAAATGCTTTTGATAGGTGTTCGGTTTTTGTTGGATTGCAGTGTGTTCCTCTTGGTTCTGTTGGGCCAGGAGAAGCATGACCTGTTTTTGGCAGGCAAGCCAAAGTGAGATTTTGGGTCAAATTTGGGTTTCAGGTTGTCTGTGTCACAGTCCATTCTGCTCTTTATTCATCTTGGGGAATTCCTGGTGGCCCTGGATTTCACAGATGCTTTGTTTGACCTGCGTATTCATTCCAGTTATCAAGGCTTCCAGGGATTTTTCGCTAGACAATCTTACCGTAATACCGGTCTTCAACTTTTTGTGAGGTGATGGCTCATGTTTTGACCCCTGTATTTATTTATTTTTTGCTAAAGTAAAGTACTGGCTCCCATGGCTGCCTTTTTGCATTTCGCAGGTGTTGAGGTGTTTTTCTATTTAGATAAGTGATTGATTTCTGTCTATTTTTCAAAGGCTTTAGAGGACGGTGATTTGTTGTGCTAATGCTGCAGAATTGTGGGTTGCTGGTCACCTTAACAAATTCCTATTGTGTCTCTTTATAGAATTTGACATTTGTTGGATCCCAGTTCTGCACGGATTTGGCTAGTGTTGGTGTGTAGCCATTTTAGTTATTGCTCCATGCACGTTAGTTTAATACACTAGGCCGCTGTGCACTTTGATCTAGATATATTTTATTCGGCTTTGCATTGTTATTTTTACAATATCCAGTTTTACGGACTTGTTTTAATTTCTTCTATCTAACTGTTTTGCTTAGCCCAGCACTGTGTTCTCAAACAAGACATTCTTGATCACTCTGTACTTCAGTCAAGGCTACAGTTTGGTACATTGCCGGTGAACGTGGTAGAAGTTTAGTCTCCAACACTGATAGAAAATACACATCCTTACGTAGGGAAATTTTCTTAGAACATTAGCTGTGTTATTATAAATACACTTCCTAGTCCCATTACACGTCAAGAGGGAGATTCCAGCCAAGGAACCACGACTGTCTGCTGATTGCTGAATGCTTTGCTGCAGATGCTAATGCAGACTACAGGCCTTTGCTCAGGTATGAGGGTCGGTGTCTTCCCGGGGGAACCTGAAAGGCAGGATAAGAGCTTAACATGCTGTGCTCAAATTATGATTCAGATAGAAAATAGTGCATCGATTCTAGAAGCAATATGATAGTGTTATTCTTATGCTTCGCTCTCATTGTCACCATTTTAATATTGTCATGTTGTGTCCTTCTGGTTATTGCAGCTCACGCTTTGCTATCTAAAATGCAGTTGTTTTATTAAACCAGTCTTTAAAACCTATACTGCTTTCCTTGTTATTTATATATGATACCTGAATTGTGAGTGAGAGAACCGGATGCGACCTGAGTGACCACGACTTCCCTGAGAAGTATGATATGTCATACGCCCGGCTGCCCAATCATCTCTACCTTTCGGGAGAGATGAGGCACTGCTAGTTAGCTGGAGCAAAACCCGGATTTAGAGTGACAGGTGTCACCCACAGTGGGTCAGACTCAGTCTCCCACACCGTGGACGATTTTGCTGCACAAAATCCAGTAGTCTCATTAGAATAATGAGAGCCTACCCGACAGTGTGTTCTGCCCAAGAATTGGGTGATTCTGTTCCTGTCTGATCTAGTGTCGAAAGGGCCAGGTGTCTGAGCGAGACTGGTTGTGCCTTCAGGTCCTAACAGCTATGACTTGTTGTTCCTTTGGCTCTCTTCCATCTGAAGTCCCTGAAGAATGACTTCCAGATGGAAGGATCTCCAGGACTACAGGTCTGGAGACCACAGATGTTCCTTTGGAGTCCCTCACTTGGTGATTGTGCAAGGACCATCTTTTGAGTGGGTTTCTTTTTTTTTCCCCCTGGCCCTCTAGTGCTGATGTCAGATGTCTGTCATGGGGAGGGTATCTCTCAAGGTCCTTTCAACCCAAGGTTGATTGTCCCCTTCAGAGACACTGGAGAGTTGAGTCCAGTTGTACAGTACCTTCAGTTCTCTTCTTTGCAATTAGGTGGTCAGACAGTACTTGTGAGGATACACAGCTAATTGTTCATGGCTTACACAAACTACTGTGGTGTGGTTGAGGATTAGGTCTCTCTGGATCAGGAGGCTTGTGGAATGGAGAATAGGCTTGCTGACCAGCTATGTCACCAGTCTTTAGTCCACACTGGTCTTCACCAAAATATTTCTAATTATTATTGAGTAGAAGATGTGCTCCGATGGACCTGCTTGCCTCACCAACGGGTGCCCTTCTTTATTGCTGCATATTATCTCCTTGTGCTCAGGCATTGGTGGGGAGGGATGCCCTCTCTCTTCCTTAGCCAAGGGGGCTTGTCTACACATTTCCATGCATTCCACTTACGTCTCTGGTATTCATGACATTTTACTTGGAGTAGGCAGATGTGGTTCTGATGGCTCCAGGATGGCCTTGGCACCTAGATATCCATTTCTCCTCAAACTAGCATTTCCCTCCTTTGAGTTTTACCAATGTGCCTCTCATATGTTTGCCTGTCTCTTTTCTCAGTCCAGGCCATTCAACATCTTTGACTCCAGGTTTGGAAATTGAGCAGATCAGGCTTCAGCACCTAATTTGCTCCCATGGAATTGAGATCCACTGTGGAAGCTTTCGAAGGAGAGATTTCTAGTCAGTCTGGCCATGTTCCCTCTCTGGGTTCAGTGGATGGCAATTCGAGCCTTTTTTTTTTTCCTTCAATTTCTGGTTTGTTTTTTCCATAGCCCTTGCATCCTTGCCCTTTGCATAGTGTTTCGAATCATGTGTAGTTCATATACTCTCCATTTCCATCTAGGGATTTGTCCTTGGTTTTTGTGGACTATGCAGGGGCCTCCTTTGGACACCCCCCCCCCCCTTTTTCCTATCTTTTTGGACGTGTTGGCTGCATTTTTTTCCCCATTAAAAAAGTGATCTTGCATCCTGTTGCTTCTTTTCATTTTTAGGTTTGCTCTGTGCTCCATCGTACTCATGATTTAGTGATGCCTATGCACTATCTCAATCCTGCTTCTGCTGCTCAATATTTATTGCACTGTTTGAATGTCCACATGGCTTTACTTATTTGGAACACAGTTCTGCTTTTTGCTCTTCTGTGGTGGTCTTTACCAAACTTGGTCCTTTGGTGAGCGAATGTAACCTTTCCATGAGTATCTTGAACCGCTGTTTGTGCCTTGCTGTCTCTTTACGTGTATTGGTGTGCTTTTAACTTTTTATAAATAGCCAGTAGATTCAGTTTTACCCAGATCGGTTCAGGGATAGGGTTCCATAGTCTTGGGTGTATAAAAAGGCCTGCTTCATTTGTTCCCTTTTTTGAATTTAGGAATTTTTGAGAATTAGAATAATTACTTCTCTTGGATTACGTTTTCCATCTGTGAGTTTGTCGCTCTAGTAAGATGGTAAGCCCATTGTGGGTAGTTTTGTGGGTTATTCATGTGTTCTTGAAGCGGACCCTCACTTATAGGGAGAGATAATAAACTGTTTATGGAGATGTAATGTGGTCTGACTTTTTGCTTCTGTTGCAAATCTGGCAGCAGCATTGAGTATAGCTCTAACAAGAGCGGTAGGGATGTTTGTGAAGTTCCTGCTATTCGGTATGATCTCACAGGAAAGAGGTGGGGACACGGAGGCAGACCAGATGGCAGTCGTAATTACTTACTGGCGATGTGGGAGGATTATGTGAATGACCTGAAACCCAACATCACTGGTAAATACTGTGAAAAGGAAGCTGAGAATCGAAGTACTGAATAATACCCATAAGTAATCATGTCATTTTGTGATGGGTCAGTGACTACTTCCACAAAGTGCGGAAAGAAAAGCATTGTTGCTATAAACTGATTTCAGCTATGTGTCCACCAAACTGTTGTTTAAACTATCAAGTGAAATGTATAGGAAAGGCTATTCATTAGCCATGCATGATCAATTTTCATTTCCGAAATCACGCAAAACAGTCATGCATATTAGATTTAACTTGAAACTCGCACTAGAAATAACAGGCAGGTGGCAAATTATCATGAAGAGTTGCTAAATACATCGCATTTATTTGCATAAGTTATTGCTGCTTTTGCACATATTGTTCTCTAAAGGTTTGAAAGTTGAAACGTTGTTTACAAAATGTTGTAATATGCACTGCAAGAACTCCCATAATATTTATGATTATAAAACCCTAACTTGTATAAGAGTCTATTGTGCTTTTTTATTTTTTTAATATAATTTGAAGACTATTCACTTTTAAATATAGCTGTAAAAAAATGACTCAGGCTTGCTTCAGACTTAAACTTGATCTAACAAGCTGTGTAAAGTGAGGTGTTAAATACATGTCTTTTTGACCAAACACAAATACGGCCACCTCACTTCTTTTATATTTTAAAGGTAAACTGGCGTTCTTTGTTCTGCCATTTAGTAAAACCTCACATTGCATTTAAATAATACAGTTACATTAAAAAAAAGAAAGTTCCACATATGAAGCTGTTGGTTCTCACAAGCTCATTGTTAGAGCATTAATGTTGTTGCTGAAATCGACATCAGGCACAGTAACAAAAACATTGATGACAGTCCTAGGTTTTCATGGGTGTCTACACATGCATTGAAATGTGAAACAGAGAGGAGCCATATTGATGAATTTCCTTACATTAGAAAACGACTAATAATGTAATGCATTTACTCATTTGTAGAGCTCCGACTTTAGCCTATAAAAGTTATTTTAGGCTTATACATATGCAAAGACCAACACTCCTTATTTAATGTTGTCACCATACTATGGCCCTCATTATGACCCTGGCGGACGGCGAGATTATGGAGAAAAGTACTGCCAACAGGCTGGCACTACTTTTCCCCACAATATGATATCGGTGGTTTGGCTCAAGGCAAACCACCTATGTACCACTCCGTCCGCCACGGCGCTAACAGCCGCCGGGCTGGAGACTTCCGTCTCCAGCCAGGTAGCTGTCACTAGCCCGCCCGCGGGATTATGACCCCCGCCTACCGCCATGGTTTTTGTGGCATCCTTACCGCCATGAAAACCATGGCAGCAGTCACTATCAGTGACAGGGAATTGCTTCCCTGTCACTGATAGTGGTCTTTCCCACCCCCCGTCCCCCTTCCGAGACTCACTCCTACCCCCTCCCTCTCCAGACCCCGCCCCCAAACATACACACACCTTCACGCACCATCACACACCCATTCATACACACCCATTCATACACACATTCATACCCACATGCACCCACTCATGCATACATCCAAACACACTGACATGCATACAAGCACACACGCATTCACACAATACGTGCATGTCCACACATGCACACACATACCGCAATGCAACGCACACCCGCATTCACGCACACACAAACATACACACCCCCCACACACACCCAACACCCCCCTCCCCTGTCGGAGCACCCAACTTACCTGATTTCAGGGGGTGCTCTGGCAGGGGACGAGGTGCTGCTGCCAGCAGCAGCGTCCGCCAGCAGAACACCGCCAGGCCATATCATGGGTCATGATACGTCTGCAGCAGTCTACCAGAGTGGCACTGCTGCTGGCAGCAGCGCCACCTTGCTGCCATCCGCCGCCATGACCGCAGACGGAATTCTGCCATCCTTCTGGTGGAATTCCGGCTATGGTCATAATATGGCGGACGACTGGTAGCCGTGGCGATGGTCTTTTGGCAGCAGTGGCCGCGGCAGTAGGCGGTTTTTACCTCCAATGTCATGAGGGCCTATATATTTTGTAATTGCATAGGCAAGAGAGGTTGAAACCCTATTCCAAAGGAAGTCTTACTAATATACTAAAATGCTAAATTATTATTTACGGGTACTCCCCGCAACCTAATGCTGCACTTTTCCTTTGATACTGGCTTATATTGTGTGCTCACTTTGGTTGGTTTTAATTCATAATGTTATGACGTAGAAGAAACTATTTGTATCACTGGATGTAACCAAAGTATCCATCCATCTATTGGCTGTGTCTTATTTGTATCTTGGATTGTATGTCTAGGTGCATAACTTTGCACTTAGTTAAGTTAAATATTGTAGTCCACGTACCATTCCAGTTTTCTGTGATTTCTGCACTTCTGCATTTTATGTGGCGCTAAATTTAATTTCTGACAGCATTCTGTATCATTCACAAACACATCTGCTTCTTGGTTATTGTTTGGTCCTATTTAAAGCACTTACTGACATCCTTCTTGGTGGACTGTAATTTCCACTGTTGCTTACTTTACATTTTTTTAAATTGTGTTAATATGTCATCATTTAGGGTGGGATTACGAACCTGACGGATGGAATACTCAGTCTCAAAGGTGACCGATATTCAGTCCGCTGTGTTACGATCACCATAGGATAAAATAGGATTGTAATATGGCGGATGGAATTTCTGTCACGTTTGTTACAGAGTAACCCGGTCCGCCAAGTTCATAATCAGGCCCTTAGTCTCTAGAACACCAAAGAGTTCTGGAAAACCTTCACTCTTACGAGCAACTGTAATCGTTTTTGTTTTTGAGGACTTTAGGTTATCTGGCCAGACTTCATGGTATATGTTAATGCCTTCTAGGAGTTACACTGTTTCTCAACAAGTTTCTATGCCAGTGCCTTACATTCATTTGATTGCATATTTAAGAGCTGAATGTGGGTCATGACGTCATTTCATAGAATACATTGAGAGATTACTTTCTCAATCATTTTTCGTTTGTTATTTTTATTACATATTTACTAGGCTAATGTGTGTCATGTTGTCGTATTTCAACAGATAGTTTAGAAGGTAGTAGTTAAATGCAGCTTCCAAATAGATTAGCCTAACTTGTTTAATTTTCTTCGTTACGTTCATATAGTTGTTTAACCTTGTATTGTAATTGTTAAAGTCTTGTACCTGAACACAAGACTTGACCGTTTACCCTTTTTTAAATATTTTACTGGCTGTTTCTGTCTCTTACAAATCATTTTCATCTTATTATTTTATCCTATGTTTCCATTGGAAATCAGGCTCTTTTATTTACATTTTTGTTATTTTAAGCTAATTTAGTAACCTTGGCTGCAGTCTTCTCCGTTCTCATACTATAAATTCTCTGTGGAGTAGATTTCATTTGTGATGTTCTTCTTATGTCAAAATATCTTGGCTTTGTAGTGCTAACCTTATTAAGAAGTGTTTCCCATGGGGGATTTCTATAGGATGTTTCCCTGTCGTCTTTTAGAAATCTGATATTGTGTGTGTACCTGCCTTTGTCTTCCATCTACTTTGATCTGATTTACACTCTTCCTGTCACTTGTAAATTGCATCCAGAGATTGCTTCCTTTGACTTCAAATACATAACGTTCGGAAATTCTACTGAGTTGCTTCTTTCCTAACACCTAGTTGTGGTAAACGGATATTATTACTGCTATATCTTTCTTTGCCACCATTGTCGAGAACCATTTTGGTTATTGGTGTTGGACACCCTTTGCCTTTCTTTGGAACTTGTAGCATGACACCACTGTCGATATGCTCTTTCCAGGCGACATAAACTATAATAGGTTGATATCTTCCCTGTCTTTTAACAGAGGAATGTACCTGCTCAACTAACTTCTAAAGTACATTGACTCTTCCACTTCTCTGTGGTTTGTATTTATATGTTGTGACATATACAATTTGGCTTCTTCATCCCAGAATAATTATCGTAGGTTTTCGTATTTATTTCCTATATTTCTAGTATGGATTTGTAATTTTAGACATACCCTTCCATCTTGGTTACCAAGGTTATAATATGATTATTTCAGACCATGGTTTGTTTCTTTGCCTCACGTTGTGCTAAATCACAGTAGGTTAAAGTTGTTCAAGTTACAATTTTTGGTTACTAGTGCATCAAAACGTGCTGTGGTGAACATTGGCTATATTTGTGAGTCTTAACAATCCTAAATATTACATGTTAAATGTCAGGCGATACAAGGTCTGGTTTATGATCTTACTGGTTCAAAATGCTTTTGCTAGTATTCTGGGTTTACCTGAGCTGACATATACGATTATGAGGCTATTCATACAGTGAAAGTAGATAGGCACACTGATCCATTTTCCAGAAGAAAAAAAACATTTTGATTTCAAACGTACTCCCGATATGTATTTAAAATTACAATACTTTGAAAGTTTTACTCAGGAAAAAACATGTTTCTCAGGTCAAATTTACAGGTTTAGTATAAACAATTGCCAGCTCTATCCGTTTCGTATTTAATTTTTATTTTCTGATTAAACAATACAGGATTTTTTTGTGGAATGTCAAAGAATGCATGCAGGTTTTGAGCAAGAACTTTTTTCATAATTCTAATAGATGGGAATGCATGTCGGGCTTCCATTAAGAGTATAACATTTGAAAATATATTTCTTTTATTTATTTTTCATTTGTACTCATTTGCCAAAGTTGCTTTGCATCTAGCCTTGTTGATGTCTGTTCACTAACCGATTTTCCACACATTGAGAAAGTGAACATTTTTATGTAATTGTTAAAGTCTTGTTTCATTATTGATTGTGATGATTCTGAAGTAAACCCGAATGTATAATCTGCAGTTTCGCCTTGATGTAATGCTTACAAGATAATTGTAAATCATTAGAATTCGTTAGTGTTAAATTGTTTAAATGTACTCTCGTAGATTATTTCTGGCTTTTGAATTAAACTTTGTGAATGTCTATAGGAGACCTCCTGGGAAGCTGCAGATGTACTGAAATACTCTGCGAATTCTGTTCTCGCACGTCTACATGTACTGACTCTTTTAATTTCCTATTTTCTATAAGGAAACATTTTCACTGTGTAGAAACACCTTGGTGTACGCCCCTGCCATCTTCATGGGTTTTTCACAGCTTCTCATCTTGTACTTGATCTTATCCTTGGTATGAGTACATCGCTGGCCTTTTCTAGAGTGAGAATGGCTCAAGAAAATATTTCTGAAAGTCCTTAGACTCACAACCTCGTGGATATGCATGCACACACCTCCCGGGACATTCACCCTCTTGGAACCCGCACTCCTGCCCTGGGTGGCAGGTTTACTCCATTCTGGTGTAATATTACACGGTGCAAATTAACATTCTGTGAATACAAAATATAAACTTACACTCCTGCATCAGGCCGTTTGACATGCAAGTTGAACTTGTGCATACCAGTGTTTTTGAATACTGGGCCTTTTGTTTTTAAATTAATATTTCTTGTCCCTTACCTACACGTGAACAACCTTCCAACTTTGAAAAAAATAACTTGATCCAATCTGATTTTTCCGCTACAGCATATACCACCACTGCATGTGCCTGCCATTCATTTTCATTTCTTTTGTTTGCTCTTAAGTTATTATTCCAGTATTAAGATGACCTTAATTCTATTTCTTAGTTCTCGATTTCTGAAGAAATCTAAAGTGGACCTTGTTATGAATATTCTCTTGTATTGTCAACTGCCAATTTTGTGATGTGAACTAACACCCTCTCTTGGCCTTGTTACTACTTTAATCACGTAAAGCTACATATATTTGAACTTGTAAAATGTATAAACCAATAAAGAGTTTTGCTTATTTTGATACTCCCTTAGATTCTCAAGTTAAAAAGCATACTTTCTTATTGGAACATCCTAGAACACTGTACATAATCCCAAAACAAGCATTGTTAAAGCCAATGTGTCTGGCCTTTAAAAGATGAATTCCAACTAATTGGCTTTGCCAATGCGTATGTGCATTGGCACTCCCTCAAACAATTTTGTGATGTCTGCACCTATGCTACAGCTGTCTTTAAATGATGAGAAAAAAGTGTTCCAATTTTGCCGCTGTATGAACCATAAATACAACAATTTAAAATAGTAGACTGGAGCTGTGCGCGGGAAGGATAGGGATAGTTGGGAATATCTCCCATAAATCACTCGAAATTACTCTGAATCAAAGTGACAACTTTTTATCTTCATTTTGCAAAGTTGTTGTCTCAAACACAACTTCAAAAGGAATGTTTCAACTAACAAAGCAGCAGCCTAACATGCAAACAATATTTATGTCAGATATTGCTGGCTCCCTTGAACAAAGGCTTCAGAATATGGAGCTGTGAAAAACATATACTTCCCCCTTGCACAGCCAATGTGTACTATCACAGACCATTTGAAGGTGGTGTTAATGGATAAAGCTGCAGACTACCATGCATGCAGTCATGCACATCTTAAGGATTTTTGGGGCTCCAGTCAAAGCATATTCTGGGGCCCTCTGCTCAGCCAAATGTTAAATATTTTGCCCATATACTGCTAATTCAAGCCGTCTCGATTCCATTATGTCTTAACCTTGCAGAAACAGAGGTACACTGTATATAAAAGTGCTAAGGCATGTTTATTATACTTTCTCCAAAAAACACAGTTCTGCCCAACTCCTATTTGGTGGCAATACCCTTAACTACAGTGTCAATTTCTCACTCTGTTCTGCATACTCCTCTCTCCATCAGCTAGCACTAAATAGGACTTACATAGAATGCACAGGTCAGTCTGCACTGAGGTGCCTGTGCCCAGCAGGATGCCCTGCTCTCCTTGAAGTCTCACAATGCAAGAGAGTGGGTTAGTCTCTGGGTTGAGCCAGGAGAGGTAAAAAAGAGGCAAGATAGACAGAGGGAAGAAAAAGTAATTTAGAGGGAGGTAAAATAGAGAATGGGGTAAAGAGAGGTAAGCAATGTATGTTAAGAGTCGAAAGAGCAACATATAGTTGACATAAAGCTAGATAGAAAGACACAGTATATCAGGATACAGAATGCTGACAGGGTCAAATTCAGAGAGGTTAATAATAGAGCAAAAGAATAAAGGAGTCCTCTTACTGTAGCTATCACTTTATCAGCGGGGCCCTTGGAAGGTGGACTTCCCCTTAAAAGATCTCTGAACACAGTTGGAAACCCAAATAAAAAGAACACATCAGAATATGGAGTTTACAAAAACATTCATCAATGCACACATACTTTTGTTCCTTACCTAAGATTTGGTCAAATAAATTTGAAATCCTTATGTACCAAACAAACACTGTGCAGTAGAGAAATTGTGTTTACAGCAACAAAGTAGTGTCTATAGACTCTAGAGCAGACAGTACACACATTTCTGAGGGCAAACAGTTTACATGACTCCTGTAACTGGTTTGTAAGAAATTGTAGTACTGGTTGAGGGTGGTGAAAGCCCCACTCAGGCAACAACCACAATCCTTGTCAGGGTGTAACACAAAAGTCACTAAATTAAACCATGCCTAACTCTGTGGTAGCTTGGAATAAAGACGTCATGCCTAACTTGGAGACAATGTGTGAAGTATTTATGCAACACCAGACGTTAAAAATCCCCCCCTTAGTCTATCAAAATCATGCACAACCCAAAAGGCATACTAGCTGTCATTGTAGATGTTCACTGTCAAATCTACATTCAATTTATATGCTTGTGTTAGGGCTATTATTTCAGCTACCTGTGCTGACAAGTGTGATATACATCTTTTTTCCACTACAGTGTACAGGGTAGTTATATCATAAGCCATTCTAGTATCTCCTGTTGGCAATCTGAAACATGACCCATCTCTTTGAGTATAGGCTTTGTCTGACATGTTCTACCTTTAGACTGCTGCTTTGTTAACAAATTGCAATTCTATCATTTGTTCTTCCACAGATAGCCATTAATGTGACTGGTTTCAAAGAAACACAATGGTGTGAAGCAATATTTCAGGAGACAGTAGGGTTAGTTCATACCTAGTCAATATGGCATTAATAAAATGCTGTCTACGGGTTTCATTTAAGTGTGTCAGTGTAATGGGGAAAATATACATTCAATCCATTCCCTAAAACTAGGCTTTCACTCTGTTGTACAGAGACTGCTGCTCTCAGGCATCTAGGGAGTGCTCTTGCTATGGAATCTAGTATGGCAAACAAATACACACAGGGTCTTCTCAGCCCTCTATGTTTCTGGGTAAGTACTGCAAGAGCGCATCCATAAAGAGCTCTCTTACTGATTTAAAACTAGCCTGGTGTGTCTGCATCCATGGACAGGGTTGGTAAAATCCTTTTGTCCTTTTGAGAATGAGTGTATCCACTGTCTGCAATAACCTGCCATTCCCAGAAATTAATATACTGCTGGTTGTGGAAATAGGTTTTTGCATTGTAACACAAATTCAGGTGAAATTCTCTTCTCCCCTTTAGAAATTAGGTACCCTGAATAGGATACCTGTTTTCTATGAAATTGCAATTTCTGAGATGATCCCTTGTGTCCGTGTGATGCAAAAAAATTAAACAAGTTTATGGTGGCCTTTGTACACTTTTTTTTTGTGTCAGCTGCTATGATCTACCTATTGTATCTGTGCTACACCTGGTTCCAAAGTATATTTTTGGGCTCGGAGTGTTACAAGTTTTTCTTCGAAGAAGTCTTTTCGGAGTCACGGGATCGAGTGACTCCTCCTTTCGGTTTCAGTGCGCATGGGCATCGACTCCACTGTTCGATTGTTTTCTTTCTGCGGTCAGGTTCGGATTTGTTTCCTCTCGCTCCGAGTTTGCAATTCGGAAAACCTCAGAAAACCATCTTATTCGTCGGTATTGTTTCAATCGCGTTTCCCTTTTAGCATTGAACTGATAGTACTGTCAGAACCTTCATTTTGCCCTTTGGGGCGCGTGCACCCAACACGGGCCTGTTCGGGCCTACCGTGTGGAAAGCCTGATGGTTCGGACTCCATTCCGATTCTTCCCTTGGTGCCACGCGAAGTACCCCTATACAGACCAACACTTGGTTTGTAATTTGTGCCTTTCTCCAGACCATCGGGAGGAAGATTGTGAGGCCTGTCGATCATTTCGATCAAAGAAGACCCTGAGAGATCACAGAGCCCAAAGCCTTGAAATGGTGTCAAAAAGCAGCGAACATCTCAACGTCATGGAGGAAGAGCAGGCGCAGACAGCAGTCTCCATCCGAGACACAGACTCCGAACAGGAATCAGAAGACGACAGACCCATCACAGCTGGCCAGCATGTGAGAACGTCTGCCCCCTACACCCCTGCAGAAAAAACATTCAAAGGCCTTGGGAACACCACTGCCGGAAGGCCATGGTTCAGCCCGAAAAAAGACTGCTGGTGACCGTCCTTCGGGGTCGGCGTTGAAAAAGGTCACTCCTCCATCCACCTCAGAGTCGAGCAAATCCATTAAAAGCCCACTTCAGACTCCAGTAAAAGACCCCATTCCTCGGAGTCGAAAATTCGGCAGTCTGCTTCGGAGCCGAGACATCCGACTATTTTTTCAAGACAGAGCCCGGGTACTGCCAAACTAACTTTCCGGGGTCTCCACTGCAGCTACTGCTGCTGCCAACCCCTCAGACAGGTTTCTGACCCCCTGGGGCCTGGGCAGCCTGGTCCCAGGAAGGCAGAACAAAGGATTTCCTCTGAGAGAGAGGGTGTTACAACCTCTGCCTTTGGAAATAAGTGTGAAGGGCCTGGGAGGAGTAGCCTCTCCTGGCCTCTGGAAATGCTTTGAAGGGCACAGATGGTGCCCTCTCTGCATAAGCCAGTCTACACCGGTTCAGGGATCCCCCCAGCCCTGCTCTGGCGCGAAACTGGACAAAGGAAAGGGGAGTGACCACTCCACTGACCAGCTCCTCCAGTGTGTCCCAGACCTCTGCCATCTTGGATGCAGAGGTGTGAGGGCACAATGGACAGCTCTGAGTGGCCAGTGCCAGCAGGTGACGTCAGAGACCCCTCCTGATAGGTGCTTACCTTTCTCAGTAGCCAATCCTCCTCTGTGGGCTATTTAGGGTCTCTCCTGTGGGCATCTCATCAGATAACGAATGCAAGAGCTCACCAGAGTTCCTCTGCACTTCCCTCTTCGACTTCTGCCAAGGATCGACCGCTGACTGCTCCAGGACACCTGCATAACTGCAACAAAGTAGCAAGAAGACTACCAGCAACATTGTAGCGCCTCATTCTGCCGTCTTTCTCGACTGTTTCCTGGTGGTGCATGCTCTGAGGGTTGTCTGCCTTCACCCTGCACTGGAAGCCAAGAAGAAATCTCCAGTGGGTCGACGGAATCTTCCCCTCTGCTAACGCAGGCACCAAACTTCTGCATCACCGGTCCTCTGGGTCCCCTCTCATCCTGACGAGCGTGGTCCCTGGAACACAGGATCTGGGTGCAAGTGTGTTCGACAGTCCAGTGGCCCTTCTGTCCAAATTTGGTGGAGGTAAGTCCTTGCCTCCCCACGCCAGACAGTAATACTGTGTACTGTGTGATTTGCAGCTGCTTGGTCTTCTGTGCACTTTTGCAAGACTTCTTTCATGCACAGCCTAGCCCAGGTCCCCAGCACTCCGTCCTGCATTGCCCAACTCGCTGAGTTGGACTCCGATGTCGTGGGACCCTCCTTTGTGACTCTGATTCGACCGCTGTCCTCAGATCTTCTAAGTGCCTGTTCAGGTGCTTCTGCGGGTGCTGCCTGCTTCTTCGTGGGCTCTCCGTCTTGCTGAGCACCCCCTCTGTCTCCTCCTCCAAGGGGCGACCTCCTTGTCCTTCCTGGGCCCTAGCAGCACCCAAAATCCTCAACGTGACTCTTGCAGCTAGCAAGGCTTGTTTGCGGTCTTTCTGCGTGGAAACAACTCTGCATCCTCCAGCACACCGTGGGACATCTTCTAACCAAAGGAGAAGTTCCTGACACCTTCCGTTGTTGTGGAATCTTCGGCTTCTTCCACCCGGAGGCAGCCCTTTTGCACCTTCATCCGGGGTTTAGTGGGCTCCTGCCCCCCCGGACACTTGCGTGACTCTTGGACTTGGTCCCCTTCCTTTACAGGTCCTCAGGTCCAGGAACCCGTCTTCAGTGTTTTGCAGTCAGTTGTTGTCCTTGCAGAATCTCCTATCTCGACTTTACTGTCTTTCTGGGGTAGTAGGGTAACTTTACTCCTACTTTTCAGGGTCTTGGGGGTGGGGTATCTTGGACACCCTTAGTGTTTTCTTACACTCCCAGCGACCCTCTACACACTACACTAGGCCTGGGGTCCATTTGTGGTTCACATTCCACTTTTGGAGTATATGGTTTGTGTTGCCCCTAGGCCTGTTTCTCCTTATTGCATTCTATTGTGATTCTACATTGTTTGCACTACTTTTCTAACTGTTACTTACCTGTTTTTGGTTTGTGTGCATATAATTTGTGGGTATTACTTACCTCCTAAGGGAGTATATCCTCTGAGATACTTTTGGCATATTGTCACTAAAATAAAGTACCTTTTTATTTTTAGTAACTCTGAGTATTGTGTTTTCTTATGATATAGTGCTATATAATATAAGTGGTATAGTAGGAGCTTTGCATGTCTCTTAGTTCATCCTAAGCTGCTCTGCTATAGCTACCTCTGTCAGCCTAAGCTGCTAGAACACCTCTATTCTACTAATAAGGGATAACTGGACCTGGCATAAGGTGTAAGTACCACAAGGTACCCACTATAAGCCAGGCCAGCCTCCTACACTGAGATTGAACCAATATTACAGGTTATGGATGAGAGACAGTCCAGAAGCCATATTCATAAGGAGACAGGAAGAATCATCACTGCACCTCCTTTAAAAACCAAAAGAAAGCTGGCTTTCCAAGAGGAATTAGACTCTGCAACCACCAGCAAAGGTGCAAAAACAATAGGAGAAGCCACTACCTCTCCATACTTCTCCTCCTCAATCTCCACAGCTCTCTTTCTCACCTCAGAATAGTCCACCACCACTGCCTTCTCCAACACATTCTTTATATTCACATGGAGATACAGCAGACCCATGGGGCCTCTATGACCCTGATCCCATCCCGGATGATGATCCAGACATTTATCCATCAAAACCTTCTCCTCCAGAAGACATGACTGCATACACCCAAGTAATATCTAGGGCAGCAGCCTATCATAGAGTAGCCATGCATTCTGAGCCATTAGAAGAAGACTTTTTATTTAATACACTGTCTTCTACTCATTCCAGATACCAATGTCTCCCGGAATGGTTAAACATGCAGACCACATTTTTAATGAACCTGTCAAAGCTAGGATCATTACCCCTAGAATTTATAAAAAGTATAAGCCTCCCCCTACTGACCCAGATTACATCACTCATCAGGTCCCTCCAGACTCAGTAGTAGTCAGTGCGCAAGGAAAAGGGCAAACAGCCAGTCATCAGGAGACGCACCGCGTAGTAGAAAATTTGATGTAGCTGGGAAAAGAGTTGCCACACAAGCAGCAAATCAGCGGAGAATTGCAAATTCTCAGGCACTTCTAGCCAGGTATTATAGGGCCCATTGGGACGAAATGCAAGATCTTATACAGCATCTCCCAAAGGAGCATCAAAAAAGAGCGCAACAAGTGGAAGAGGGACAAGCTATTAGCAATAATCAAATAAGATCTGCCCTCGATGCTGCTGATAGGAATGTAAATACTGCCATCACAATTAGAAGACATGCATGGCTACACTCCTCTGGGTTTAAACCAGAAATTCAACAGGCAGTACTTAATATGCCTTTTGACAAGAAGCAGCTCTTTGGCCCAGAAGTAGTAACCACTATTGAGAAACTGAGGAAGGACTCAGATACTGCGAAAGCAATGGGTGCTTTATATACCACCCCATTTAGAGGCTCCTTTCGCAGACCATAGTTTAGAGGAGGCTTTAAGCCACAATTCTTAGATGCTTCCACCTTCCAAACAAAGCAGGGACAACAAACTCAATATCAAAGAGGTGGGTTTAGAAGATCCTATAGAGGACAATATTTCAGGAATAGAGCTAAATTCAAAACCTCGAAGCAGACCATAACACAACCTAAACAGTGACTTCCTTGACCTCCCTTCCTTCAACTCCACACATCTCCTGTGGGGGGAAGACTACAGCAATTCCACTCTCATTGACAAAATATTACCACAGACAATTGGGTATTATCAATTATCCGCAATGGTTATTGCCTAGAATTAATCTCCACCGCTCCAAACATTCCACCACAATATCACACGTACCCAGAACCCACCATTCTGTTAAATCAAGAGGTACAATCGCTACTATTAAAACAAGCAATAGAATTGGTTCCACAATCTCAACAAGGAACAGGAGTATACTCACTATACTTCCTCATTCCCAAAAAAGACGGCACCCTCAGGCCCCTGAATCTATACATCCTGTCAGAACATTTTCACATGGTAACTCTACAAGATGTTATTCCACTACTACAAAAACAAGATAACGTGACTGCTTTAGACCTCAAAGATGTGTATTTCCACATACCCATCCATCCACAACTCACAAAACATACCTCAGGTTTGTCATAGCAGGAAAGCACTACCAGTTCCAGGTGTTGGCGTTTGGCATAACAACAGCTCCAAGAGTGTTCACAAAATGTCTAGCAGTAGTAGCAGCCTACTTAAGAAGACAACACATCCATGTCTTTCCATATCTAGATGATTGGCTAATAAAATCAAGCAATTTTACACAATGCCAACAACACACTCATTACGTGATAGAAACCTTGCACACCCTAGGGTTCACTCTAAATTACCAAAAGTCACATATTCAACCAGCACAGGTACAACCTTACCTAGGTGCTATCCTAAATACTCAACACGCCCTAGCTTATCCATATATACAAAGGATACAAGCTTTCCAAAATCTCATACCACTCATACAGCCAAATCAACAATACACTGTGAGATTTATCATGAAGATTCTAGGCATCTTGCATAGCTATAGTCCCACATTCAAGACTAAACATGAGGCCCTTACAACAGTGCCTCTCACAACTATCGTTACAGGCACACGGTCAACTTCAAGATCTAGGGGGTCATTCTGACCCTGGCGGTAAAAGGCAGTTACCGCCGGTCAGAAGACCGCCAGAACACTGCCGCGGTAACCCGCCAGGGTCATTCTGACCCACAACTGCCAAACCGCCAAAAACCCGACCTCGACTGCAGGCCGCCACATCAGCGGTCAGCGATAAACTGGAGATGACCAAACCTCCACCGTCACGCCAACAGAAATACGCCCATGCCATTACGACCCACGAATCCACGCGGCGGTCTTTCAACCGCGGTATCCCATTGGTGGTACACACCGCTGCACTCAAAATACACACACATCTACAAAACACTGTCACATTGGACAATTACAAATACACACACCTGATACACATACAAACACCACTCCCACACAATCAAGACGATAAAAAACACACACCCACATCACCCACAAACCCCCACAAATCGAAATTCAGAGACAAGGCGCAATACAGAGAGAGAGAGCACAGGGAACGCAAACCACAACACACACAGGAACCCAACATCATCCCCCACACTACATCTACGCACAAAACACCACACACCACTACACTCATCACCACAAACACCACCCACACCTCATCCACACCACCCCATGGCACCCCAAAGACACCCCAGGTTCTCGGACCAAGAACTCAGGGTCATGGTGGAGGAAATAATTAGGGTAGAGCCCCAGCTCTTCGGCACACAGGTGCAGCACACCACAATAGCCAGGAAGGCGGAGCTATGGCAAAGGATCGTCGACGGTCAACGCTGTGGGACAGCATCCCAGAAATCGGGAAGACATCCGAAAGCGATGGAACGACCTACGGGGGAAGGTGCGGACGATGGTGTCAAGACACAACATCGCTGTGCAGAAAACTGGCGGCGGACCCCCACCCACTCCACCCGAATTCACAGCATGGGAGCAAGAGGTCTTGAAAATCCTGCATCCTGAGGGCCTCGCTGGAGTAGGCAGAGGAATGGACTCTGGTAAGTCTAATCTCAACTACTTCACCCCCCCCCAACCACCAGCATGCCAACCCACACCCCCACCCTCACCCCCAACCCCCCAGCACATATCCTCCTTGCTAATGTCTCACCAGCACAACCCACCCAAACCAACACCAACCCCTGAATGCCAACACAAACCATGGACACCCATCACCTAAGCATGACCACTGCACATACCCATCCCCCCCCCCCCAAACCACCCTCACAACTCCTCCCACAAGGGAATGCCAGCACTGGGGGACAAGGGCACCCACAAATCGCACCCCATGGCACACACAGAAGCAATAACCATACTCTTTTACCCCTGCAGGGCCCGAACGCCAACACACCGGCCCGAAGGGTCCAGAAATGTCCATCCCACCCCCAGAACAGGCCCCCAGTGATGACAGCAGCTCTGTCGACCTAGAACCTGATGACCAGCCCAGACCATCGGGGACCTCTAGACAGTCGGTTCCCCTCAGGCAGCCACAGGCCACAGCAGACCTACCCCCCTCTGGAAACCCCAGCACAGCACCCACCCAGCGGGCCCATGCCTCTGTCTCCAGGACAGGTCAAGCAGCGGTGTGTCTACCACTACAGGGCACCCAGGGCAACCCACCACCCCAACAACAACAGGGACCTGGGGGCAGTGGTAGTGGGCACACCGTCCAGGGGACAGAGGCCCAGGAACAAAGGGGAACTGGGAGGGCTGCTGTGCGACAGAGGGAGGACAGGCCTAGGGAACCCACTGTCCAAGAGGCCCTCACCACCCTCATGGGAGCGTACCACCACTCCCAAGAGACGATGGCGACGGTCCTGGCCAGGTTCCAGGAGATCCAGGCCATGCAGGAGGGCCAGTACATGGGGTTCCGGGAAGAACTGCGCAGCATCAGTTCCGCAATGGGTACAATCGTGGTGGCACTCAACCAGATTGTCACCATATTGCGGGACCATGTGGCCCCCCAAAGGGCCCCTGCCACTAGCATGGAGGAAGAACAGCCCACCACCTCCGCCGGCGCTAGTGGTCAGGAGGCCCCGACACAACAGCAACGGGCCACCCGGACCCCACCCCCTGCAGAACATGAACCACCCCGCAAGAAAGGCCTGAGACCTAGGAAGAAGACAGAGTAGGATGTCAAGACCCCCGCCATGCACGGATCCCCCCGGATGTCATCCCACTGTCCCACTTGTTCACCCTGTCCCCCTTGAACTGCCCCTGCTCCACCTTCCACAGGCATATGGACAATGCACCTGTGCGAACGAGAGTCTGGACTCTGCCATGGACATGCCTCCACCATCACCCATCACCCTTATTGAACTATGCACCAATTTCTGCACTTCAATAAACACAATTATTGCACAAAAACCATCTGGAGTCTGCTATTTATATTTTTTTAACCAAATGTATTCGATATAACCAACCAAAAATGTCCTATTACATTGTGATGACAACATACCAGTGTCACACAGCGGTAGTCCATGGGGAAAGAAACCAGAGGGCACTCCGTGGGGACCAGATGACTGAAATAGGAAGGCAAATTCACAACTAAGTTACCATACATTGGGGTGAAAGGTCAGACAGTAGAGAGCCAGTACTGTTACAGATATAATAAAATGCAGGAGTAGATTCTTACCTGTGTGTTACTGGAAATACTGCAGTATCACTCTGTCCCTGTTGTCTGTGTCGTCCTCTTAGTCTTCCTCCTCTTCACTCTCCGCAGGCTCCACAGCGGCCACAACACCACCATCTGGACCATCCTCCTGCAGGAAAGGCATCTGGCGTCGCAAAGCCAGGTTGTGAAGCATGCAGCAGGCCACGATGATATGACACACCTTCTTTGGTGAGTACATTAGGGATCCACCTGTCATATGCAGGCACCTAAACCTGGCCTTCAGGGGGCCGAAGGTCCGCTCGATCACCCTCCTAGTACGCCCATGGGCCTCATTGTACCGTTCCTCTGCCCTTGTCCTGGGATTCCTCACTGGGGTCAATAGCCAAGGCAGGTTGGGGTAACCAGAGTCACCAATTAGCCACACACGCTGTCTCTGTAGCTGTTCCATCACATAAGGGATGCTGCTATTTCGCATGACGTACGCGTCATGCACTGACCCTGGGAACTTGGCATTTAAATGGGAGATGTACTGGTCAGCCAAACAGACCACCTGGACATTCATCGAATGATAACTTTTTCGGTTCCTGTACACCTGTTCATTGTCTTTTGGGGGGACCAAAGCCACATGGGTACCATCAATGGCACCAATGATATTGGGAATGTGTCCAAGGGCATAGAAATCACCCTTCACTGTAGGCAAGTCACCCACCTCAGGGAAAATGATGTAGCTCCGCATGTATTTCATCAAGGCAGACAACACTCTGGACAATACCCTTGAAAACATAGGCTGAGACATCCCAGATGAAATGGCCACTGTAGTTTGAAATGATCCACTAGCTAAAAAATGGAGCACTGACAGCACCTGCACTAGAGGCGGAATCCCTGTGGGTTGGCGGATGGGTGACATCAGGTCTGGCTCCAGCTGGGCACACAGTTCCTGTATAGTGGCACTGTTGAGTCTGCAGGTGAGTATGACATGTCGTTCTTCCATTGTCGACAGGTCCACCAGCGGTCTGTACACAGGAACATTCCTCCGTCTTCTCGCAAGTCCCAGCGGACGGTGCCTAGGAAGGACAACATGGAGCACAGAGTCAATCAACCCACAGGTAAGTTCCCACAGCCTGCACAGTACACAAATCTCTCTGTATTGAATGGCTTGTATGAGTGTCGATGCAAGGCCTAGCCATTTGTGACGCAGTAGGAATTAAGCCATGTGGGCCCTTGAAATGGCGGCTGCCTGACCTGTGAAGTGTGACAATGTGAAGTGAGGTCATTGCGCTGGCATGGCACGCCGTGGCGGTAGGCGGTCGAAGACCGCGGCGCAAAGCAGCATTGGTTAACATTGAATCCTATGGGTTTCAGGAGCCAATGACTATGTGCGCCGGCGGTCGCGGTACGCACCGCCGCGGGCGTGACCGCCATTTTCTCTCTGCTTAACCACACGAGACCTGAGCATCCACAGGAGAGGACCTATACTGCAAGTGCTGCTGTGACCTCGGTCTGGAAGTGACAATGGCTGCTGCGACTGGGGAAAGGGCCCCCGCCTTCAGTTCCAAAGAGTTGGAGAAGCTCGTGGACGGGGTCCTCCCCCAGTATGCGCTACTCTACGGTCCTCCAGACCAACAGGTGAGTACACGGGGGCCAATGCATAGTGGGCAATGCCTGTGATGAGTGGGGTGGATGTACGATGGAGGGGAGGGGAGCAAATTACGAATGCATGGCACGACAGATGAGAGCATGTGCCACATGGCAAGTTTGGGGAGGGGGGGCCACTCACATCGAGCATGCAGAAAAGTGATGATGTTTCTTTTCCCCCCCTGTACATGTCACATAGGTCAGCGCCCATCAGAAGATCGATATTTGGCGTGCCATCGCCAAGGACGTCCGGGCCCTGGGGGTCCACAACAGACGGGGCACCCACTGCCGCAAGAGGTGGGAGGACATCCGCCGCGGGAGCAGGAAGACCGCCCAGGCTCTGCTGGGGATGGCCTCCCAACCTAGGAGGGGTGCCAGTCGTACCTTGACCCCCCTGATGTCCCGGATCCTGGCGGTGGCCTACTCCGATTTAGATGGGCGCTTGAGGACATCACAGCAGACACAAGGGGGTGAGTACCAGCACATTCAGCTATATTTGCGCGCAGTGGAGGTGCCTGGGTGGGGGAGGAGGGCTGTGGGTATCCCTAGGCCAGGGCGATTTCTGTAGGCTAGGCCCCTCCGTGAGGTATGGTCCTGTGCCCCTGCCCCCCACCTCTGTAGGGTGCCTAGTAACGCTATTCATGGACCTGTGTATTCTGTGTGGGCAGTTGTCGCCCATAGGCTTGTAGGGCATGTCCCAGTGAATGAGTAGTGTACCCCAAGTGCGCAGCGTAGTGCAGGGGGCTTCTGTGTCTGTCCTCTCCGCCAACGGTGTCCCCAATGCATGCACTCAACTTGTCTTTATTTCTCCACCTCCCCCCATTTTCTTTGTTTTTCTGTGAATGTGTGCATTAGCATCATCAGGCGGAGGAGAAGTGGCATCAGCTGCATCTCGCATGGCCCCGGAGGGCCATGCAACGGACTCCGACATGACCAGTGAGACGGAGGGCGAGGGGGGCTCCACCACGGGGACCCGTGCAGACGTCAGTGACACCGACACGTCCTCGGATGGGAGCTCCCTTGTGGTGGCGGCAACATCCGTGCCCACCGATACTACAGGTACAGCCGCCACCCAGCGCCCCAGCTCCGCCCTCCCAGCAGCCCCTCAGCGTTTGCCCCATGCCCGCTCACCCAGGAAGGTGGG
The DNA here is from genome assembly GCF_031143425.1 of Pleurodeles waltl. NCBI lineage: Eukaryota > Metazoa > Chordata > Amphibia > Caudata > Salamandridae > Pleurodeles > Pleurodeles waltl. The sequence continues at coordinate 909,920,122 of NC_090449.1, read as the reverse complement.
CATCTCCTTCGGACCAGGCACCTCAGGCCCTGCCCCAGTCACCCCTGCTGCCCTCAGTGAGGAGGTCATTGACCTCCTGAGGACCATCATTGTTGGGCAGTCTACCCTTTTGAATGCCATCCAGGGTGTGGAGAGGGAGGTGCATCAAAGCAATGCATACCTGGAGGGCCTTCATTTGGGTCAGGCTGCCCATCAGCGATCGTTCAACGCTCTGGCCTCAGCACTGACGGCAGCGATTGTCCCTGTCTCCAGCCTCCCTCTTCTAACTCCCTCCACCCAGTCCCACTCCCCTGTTCCTCTGCCTATCCCATCCACACCTACAGACCAGCCTGCACACACCTCAACACCCAAGGGAAGCTCATCCAGACATAAGCACCACAGAACACACAAGCATTCACACAAGCAACATACAGATGCAGACATGCCAACAGCCACTACCTCCTCTGTGTCCCCCACCTCCTCGTCTCCCTCCTCCCTCCCTGTGACGTCTACACTCACACCTGCATGCACACCACCATCAGCCAGTACACCCATCACCAGCACACCCTCCAGACCAGTCCGCACACGTGCAGTCACCACCCCCACTGCCATGTACACGTCCCCTGTGTCCTCTCCCAGTGTGTCTGTCACCCCCGCTTCCAACCCACACAAACGCAGGCAGGCACCCAACCAACAGCCATCCACCTCACGTCAGCCTCCAGCCCAAGCACCTGCACCCAAAGACACCAGACTTGACTCTCCTACAACCACATCCTCTTCCTCCACTCCCATACCCACTCCAGCTACCCTTCCCATTGCTCCTAAAAAACTATTCCTCTCTAAAGTGGACCTCTTTTCCTCACCTGACCCACCCCCTCCATCTCGTAAGAGTTCCAAAAACACCTCAGCCACCACCAGCCCAGCAACTCCCAAGAACGTCGTGCCTGGTTTTTGGAGTCCGCCCTTTCCTTGGGCTGGGACATCGGCCAGCAGCAAAGGCACAGCCAGCCCCCCCCCTCCCCCCCCTGGGAAGAGGAGCAAAAAACTGAAGGGCAGGCACGACAGGCCTGATACGCCTGCCCCCAAGGAGGGTAGCCTTGCACCGTCACCTGCCACATCGGGTAAGGGAGCCAAGGGCCACGGAGAGTCTGCCAAGGAGGGCAAGGGCAGCAAAGCGCAAAAGGCAGGGAGCAGCCGACCTGGCCATGAGGGCCCCACCAGCCCCATTCCGGGGGTATCGGAGGAGACCCAGGGCCACAGGACTCCATCACAGGAGGGCCCGCAACGGAAAGGTCCGATGCTGACTGAGCGGGAAGTATTGGCCAGGTGTGGTTCACTCGAAACACAAGACAGGCACCGCTGAACAGGGCCCCGCCGTGAGGAGCACCGCTGAACAGGGCCCCGCCGTGAGGAGCACCGCTGAACAGGGCCCGCCGTGAGGAGCACCGCTGAACAGGGCCCCGCCGTGAGGAGCACCGCTGAACAGGGCCCCGCCGTGAGGAGCACCGCTGAACAGGGCCCCGCCGTGAGGAGCACCGCTGAACAGGGCCCCGCCGTGAGAAGCACCGCTGAACAGGGCCCCGCCGTGAGAGGCACCGCTGAACAGGGCCCCGCCGTGAGAAGCACCGCTGAACAGGGCCCCGCCGTGAGAAGCACCGCTGAACAGGGCCCCGCCGTGAGAGGCACCGCTGAACAGGGCCCCGCCGTGAGAGGCACCGCTGAACAGGGCCCCGCCGTGAGAGGCACCGCTGAACAGGGCCCCGCCGTGAGGAGCACCGCTGAACAGGGCCCCGCCGTGAGGAGCACCGCTGAACAGGGCCCCGCCGTGAGGAGCACCGCTGAACAGGGCCCCGCCGTGAGGAGCACCGCTGAACAGGGCCCGCCGTGAGGAGCACCGCTGAACAGGGCCCCGCCAAGACAGGCACCGCTGAACAGGGCCCTCCTGTCAAGCACCGCTGAACAGGGCCCTCCTGTCAAGCACCGCTCCGCTGGGCCCTCCTGTCAAGCACCGCTCCGCTGGGCCCTCCTGTCAAGCACCGCTCCGCTGGGCCCTCCTGTCAAGCACCGCTCCGCTGGGCCCTCCTGTCAAGCACCGCTCCGCTGGGCCCTCCTGTCAAGCACCGCTCCGCTGGGCCCTCCTGTCAAGCACCGCTCCGCTGGGCCCTCCTGTCAAGCACCGCTCCGCTGGGCCCTCATCTCAAGCACCGCTCCGCTGGGCCCTCATCTCAAGCACCGCTCCGCTGGGCCCTCATCTCAAGCACCGCTCCGCTGGGCCCTCCTGTCAAGCACCGGTGGCCCATTGGCAGGCCCGGTTCTGTGTCTGGCAGGGCTTCACGAGGCACTCTGCCCACCATGCCTCCTCCATGACCAGTGGACTCTCCAATGGACTCGATCTCGTGTGTGGCCTTTGCCCATGTGTTGCTGCACATTGGCCCACGGACATTTGAACTTTGCAAAACTGTGCCGGACTTTTGCTACTTGTATATATATAGTTCTAGATGTGTAATAATTCTTTATATATTGCTAAGTTCGCTATACTTAATTATTGCTATAATATAGTTATATTTTTACAATCATTGCCTTTTGTCTTTGCATTTTTGTTTTGGGGGTTTGGGGGTGTCACTCTGACTTTTTAATCTGCATTGGTGTGTAGGTATTTCGGTGGGGGTGGGGGTGGGTGTGTGGCGTATGTGTGTGCCCGTAACCTTTCCTCCTCCCCCCTCCCCTGTGTCGTAGGTGCAGTACTCACCGTTGTCGTCTGCGGCGACGTTCGTGATCCTGGAAGAAGAGCCCCGGAAAAGGTGGCGGATTGGTGAGTCGTGATAGGGTGGGCAGTACATTGTCTGCCGTCTGGCTGCAACCTAATGATGGGGTCGTCATTTCAAGACCCTATGCCTCAGACCATACTCACAACAGACGCATCAATGATCGGTTTGGGGAGCTCACCTCAACAATCAGACCATTCAATGGCAATGGGATGTCAAACAGAAACAGCTACACATAAACCACTTAGAATTATTAGCTGTGTTTCTTGCCCTAAAAGCGTTTCAACCTCTTCTCAAACAGAAGAATGTTCTCATAAGAACAGACAACAGGACAACCATGTATTACCTCAACATACAGGTGGGACACATTCATCTCAACTGTCCCTTCTAGGCCAAACAATTTGGAAATTGGCAATTCACAATCACATTAATTTACTAGCACAATATATTCCATGGATAGACAATCAGCTGGCAGATCTTCTAAGTAGAAATCACCAACAATCACATGAATGGGAGATTCACTCCCAAGTACTTTCGAAAGTGGGGAACACCAGACATAGATCTATTCGCAACAAGCAAAAACGCAAAATGCCCAAACTTCGCATCCAGACACCCACATCCCCTATCCAAGGGCAATCCTCTATGGATCATATAGTCAGGGATATTTGCTTACGCTTTTCCCCCCTCTCCCACTCCTTCCCTTTCTGGTCAGCAAACTACATCAAACGCCACTCACCATGATACTCATAGCACCAACATGGGCACGCCAGCATTGGTACACAACACTTCTAGATCTGTCTGTAGTACCACATTCCAAACTCCCAAACAGACCAGATCTGTTAACACAGATCAAAGGTCAAATCAGGCATCCAAACCCCAATGCACTCTGTTGGACCTGGCTTTTTGACAGGGACATCCCCAAACTTTTTGCCTCCTTCCTCCTATTTTTTCTGACCTGCTGTTGTTGGCTTTTGACCTCTGAGCACTTTACCACTGCTAACCAGTGCTAAAGTGCATATGCTCTCTGTGTAAATTGTACTATTGATTGGTTTATCCATGATTGACTATTTAATCTACCTGTAAGTCCCTATTAGAGTGCACTACATGTGCCTAGGGCCTGTAGATTAAATGCTACTAGTGGGCCTGCAGCACTGGTTGTGCCACCCACCTCAGTAGCCCCTTAACCTTGTCTCAGGCCTGCCATTGCAAGGCCTGTGTGTGCAGTTTCACTGCCACTTCGACTTGGCATTTAAAAGTACTTGCCAAGCCTAGAACTCCCCTTTTTCTACATATAAGTCATCCCTAATGTGTGCCCTAGGTAACCCCTAGAGCAGGGTGCTGTGTAGGTAAAAGGCAGGACGTGTACCTGTGTAGTTATATGTCCTGGTAGTGTAAAACTCCTAAATTCGTTTTTACACTACTGTGAGGCCTGCTCCCTTCATAGGCTAACATTGGGGCTGCCCTCATACACTGTTGAAGTGGCAGCTGCTGATCTGAAAGGAGCAGGAAGGTCATATTTGGTATGGCCAGAATGGTAATATAAAATCCTGCTGACTGGTGAAGTCGGATTTAATATTACTATTCTAGAAATGCCACTTTTAGAAAGTAAGCATTTCTTTGCACTAAAAACTTGTTGTGCCCTTCAATCCACGTCTGGCTAGGTTTAGTTGACAGCTCCTTGTGCATTCACTCAGACACACCCCAAACACAGGGTACTCAGCCTCACTTGCATACATCTGCATTTTGAATGGGTCTTCCTGGGCTGGGAGGGTGGAGGGCCTGCCCTCACACAAAGGACTGCCACACCCCCTACTGGGACTCTGGCAGACAGGATTGAACTGAAAGGGAACTTGGTGCATTTCTTAGAGACTCTTTGAAGTCACCCCCACTTCAAAGGCACAACTTAGTATAAAACAGGGCCTCTGCCCTACCTCATCAGACACTTGCTGGAGAAGAAACCTGAACCAGAAACTACATCCTGCCAAGAAGAACTGCCTGGCTGCTCAAAGGACTCACCTGTCTGCTTTCTCCAAAGGACTGCTGTCTTGCTGTTGCCCTGCTGCCTTGCTGAACTCTTGTCTGGCTGTGAAAGTGCTCTCCAAGGGCTTGGATAGAGCTTGCCTCCTGTTCCTTGAAGTCTCAGGACCAAAAAGACTTCTTCCTTTCACGTGGACGCTCCGTGCGCCGAAAATTTCGACGCACAGCTTGTTTCGCGGCGAGAAAAACGGCGCACACCGACGCTGATCAACGCGACACCCTCGGGACGATCGAGACTTCGACGCACAACCTCGCAAGGACAAAGCCGCCCGACTTCCAAGGAGAAATCGACGCGACGCCTACCGTGAGTGCGAAACTTTGACGCACGGCCTCGCAAGGACAACGCCGCCCGACTTCCAAGGAGAAATCGACGCGACGCCTGCCGTGAGACCAAAATTTCGACGCACGGCCTCGCAAGGAAAACGACGCCCGACTTCCAAGGAGAAATCGACGCGACGCCTACCGTGAGATCGAAACTTCGACGCGCAGCCCCGCAGAACGACGCGCAGCCGGAAAATAAGCAGGAGAATCCACGCACAGACCCGGGACATCTGGTAATCCCCGCGATCCACAAAAAGAGACTGTCTGCGCGCCGGAAAACGACGCCCGACTTCCCCGCGTGGAAAAGAACGACGCAAGTCTGTGTGTGCTGAGCGGAAAACGACGCACCCACCCCTTTTTCCACGCATCTCTTCTCCTGTGGCCCTCTGAGGAGATTTCCCACCAGAAACCAGGTACTCTGTGCTGGAAAGACACTTTATTGCTTGTTAAAGACTTAAAGACTCTTAATATCACTTTTCAGTGATATCTTTACAAATTCGTATTGCAACGTTGATCGTTTTGACCTACAATTATCCAGATAAATATTCTATATTTTTCTAAACACTGTGTGGTGTATTTTTGTGGTGTTATACTATGGTGTTGTATGATTTATTGCACAAATGCTTTACACATTGCCTTCTAAGTTAAGCCTGACTGCTCGTGCCAAGCTACCGGAGGGTGAGCACAGGCTGATTTTGGATTGTGTGTGACTTACCCTGACTAGAGTGAGGGTTCTTGCTTGGACAGAGGGCAACCTAACTGCCAACCAAAAACCCCATTTCTAACATTGGTGATCAGCGGTGAGGATAGGACTTGTGTTTGTGCAGTGACATACAGTAGCTAAGTATTTCACTACCTACCCACAGTTGAAGGTCAACTTGATTTTGTATCTCTTTTTTGACTTTTGGTCTCTGATGTCCTCCTGGATATACTATTGATATTTTGGACTTTGGATTTTGGTTTTTGCTGGTAAGATCCTATCAGAATGGGATCGCTTACCTACTTATTCTTTTTGCCTACTGACCACCTCACTAAGGCTGACCTAAGGAAGCTTTGCAGAGAATGTGGCCTTCCTGTAGCAAAGAGATCTACTAAAGCAGAGATGCTACGTGCCTACATAGTCTGGGAGGAAGACAGATGGGCAGAGAGAGAGGCAGCAAGAAACCAAATGACTAAGTACCCCTCAGAGGAGGAGGAGGACGACTCAGATGAGGAAAGAGACCCAGTGAAAAAAGAATGGCTCATGGCTCAAGCACGGTGGATGGAAGAGCTAGATGAGTTTATTGAAAGGGCTGAGGCAGCAAGTCTCTTAGCCCTGGAAGAAGAAAAGATTGCAGCTCAAGAGCTGAGCTGTAAAGAGCTGAAACTGGAGGCCGGAAGGGCTGAGTCCAGTTCAGATGGTGGCAGCAAAAATCTTGCATCTAGTACTGCTGAAGAAGGGCACAAGCCCAGAGATGTGGTACCCAACTTGAAGAAGAGAGTTGACACACCCCAGGCGGTTCAAGGGTATGAGGTAGTTCCCGTTATGCACAGGGTCCCTGAGAAGGATTGGGGAACTGGCACAGGGAGTCATATTCCTACTGGGGGGAGGGACACTTTACTGACTCTAGCAGAGAGTGACAGAGAAAAGGGTTCCCCCCTGGTGGACGTCCTGGATATAGAGTGTAGAGACATCCCAGAAGAGTTTGGGTTGAGGGTCAGGGACAGACAGATACTGTCTCACCAGTCTCAGGAGGGTGAAGTAGAGTGCTTTTCCAAGGTTGAGTTACTAGGTGGTTGGGTGAAGGGTACTGTGGTTAATACATGTGAAGGGCAGAGTGATGTAATTGCTGGAGAGCATATGTCTAGTCCTTATTTTCCAGAGCTACGCCAACACCAGGTGGAGTGTGAGTTCTCTGACCCAAGGGAACTTACAGTGGAGGCAGACTTTTGGGTGAGTACCAGAGAGTCTGAAGAGGCATTTGGGGGTGCTCCTGAAGGGAGTGGTCTAGGTGGTTCCCGACCAAGTGAGGTGGGAGAGGATTGTAGTGTCCCAGGTAGGTCTCAGAGCCTAACCTGTACCGTAGGGCCACCTTTTGAGGGAAGCCCCGCAGTGTCAGAAGAACTTGGGGGGATGACTGTAGACAGCATCCCAACAGTTCTGGTGTCTGGCAGTACCACTCCTAGTGAGGGGGTGCAGAAGTCCAGACATAGGGTTGAGAGGGGGTGGCAGACCCCAGTGGAGGATCTTGAAAGTCAGGGGTCCGCTCTGAGAGCAGAGCCCCCCAGGAATGACCCAGGTGAGACCGTTTCTGGTTTGGGGGAAACCCAGACTCTGCCGGATGGGCAGAGGTCGGGAGACCTGCGCCAACCAGACTCTTGTGTGGCCCTTGGGGACGGCGTGTCCCTTGTGGGGGGTGAGAGTGCCCCCCAGAAAGTCCTGGCGTGCCAGGCAGTTGTTCAACCTCAGGGTGTCGACTCTGGGTTGGATGGCCAGGTTCAGAGGTTAAACTCTGACCTGGTGGGGGGTAGGTGTGCCCCCCAGAAAGTCCTGGCGTGCCAGGCAATTGTTCAACCTCAGGGTGGTGACTCTGGGTTGGATACCCAGGTTCAGAGGTCAAACTTTGACCTGGTGGGGGGTAGATGTGCCCCCCAGAAAGTCCTGGAATGCCAGGCAATGGCTCAACCTCAGGGTGGTGACTCTGGGTTGGCTTACCAGGTGAAGAGGTCAAACTCTGACCTGGTGGGGGGTAGGTGTGCCCCCCAGAAAGTCCTGGTGTGCCAGGCAGTTGTCCAACCTCAGGGTGTCGACTCTGGGTTGGATGGCCAGGTTCAGAGGTTAAACTCTGACCTGGTGGGAGGTAGGTGTGCCTCCCAGAAAGTCCTGGGGTGCCAGGCAATTGCCCAACCTCAGGGTGGTGACTCTGGGTTGGCTAACCCGGTTCAGAGGTCAAACTCTGACCTGGTGGGGGGTAGGTGTGCCCCCCAGAAAGTCCTGGTATACCAGGCAATGGTTCAACCTCAGGGTGGTGACCCTGGGTTGGAGAACCAGGCTCAGAGGTTAAACTCTGACCTGGTGGGAGGTAGGTGTGCCTCCCTGAAAGTCCTGGCCTGCCAGGCAATGGTTCAACCTCAGGGTGGTGACTCTGGGTTGGATATCCAGGTTCAGAGGTTAACCTCTGGCCTGGTGGGGGGTAGGTGTGCCCCCCAGAAAGCCCTGGTGTACCAGGCAGTTGTCCAACCTCAGGATGGTGACCCTAGGTTGGAGAACCAGGTTCAGAGGTTAAACTCTGACCTAGTGGAGGGTCAGTGTGCCCTCCAGGAAGTCCTGGCGTGCCAGGCGATTGTTCTACTTCAGGGTGGTAACTCTGAGTTGAATGGCCCAGTTCAGAGGTTAAACTCTGACCTGGTGGAGGGTCAGTGTGCCCTCCAGAAAGTCCTGGCGTGCCAGGCAATTGTTCAACCTCAGAGTGCTGACTCTGGGTTGGATACCCAGGTTCAGAGGTTAAACTCTGACCTGGTGGGAGGTAGGTGTGCCTCCCAAGAAGCCCTGCTGTGCCAGGCAATTGTCCAACCTCAGGGTGTTGACTCTGGGTTGGATGACCAGGTTCAGAGGTTAAACTCTGACCTGGTGGGGGGTAGGTGTGCCCCCCAGAAAGTCCTGGCGTGCCAGGCAATTGCCCAACCTCAGGGTGGCGACCCTGGGTTGGGGAACCAGGCTCAGAGGTTAAACTCTGACCTGGTGGGAGGTAGGTGTGCCTCCCAGAAAGTCCTGGTGCGCCAGGCAACTGTTCAACTTCAGGGTGGTGACTCTGAGTTGAATGGTCAGGTGCAGAGGTTAAACTCTGACCTGGTGGAGGGTCAGTGTGCCCTCCAGGAAGTCCTGGTGTGCCAGGCAATTGTTCAACTTCAGGGTGGTGACTCTGAGTTGAATGGTCAGGTGCAGAGGTTAAACTCTGACCTGGTGGAGGGTCAGTGTGCCCTCCAGGAAGTCCTGGCGTGCCAGGCAATTGTTCAACTTCAGGGTGGTGACTCTGAGTTGAATGGGCAGGTGCAGAGGTTAAACTCTGACCTGGTGGGGGGTAGGCGTGCCCCCCAGGAAGTCCTGGTTTGCCAGGCGGTGATCCAGTCTGAGGGTACAGACCCTGGGCTGGAAGACCAGGTTCAGGGTGTCCCCCTGGACCTGGAGGGAGGGGCTACTGATAACAGTGCCCCTACCATGTTGTCTTCTGAGGAGGCCACTCCTAGTTGGAGGGTGCTGGACCCCAGAAGGGAGGGCAGGGGGAGGGAAGCCTCACCCCGGGCCCTAGTCCCACCTGAAGGTACAGACCCCAGGTTGGAGGGCCAGTGGCAGGTTAACAGCCCTGCACTGGTGGAGGAATGGTACAGGGCGACTTCTGTAAGCCCCCTGGCCATGTTGGACTCTGGGGGTACCGCTCCAGGAAGGAGGGTACAAAGCCCCAGAGGGGAGGACCAGGTTCAGGCTGTCATCCCTGACCTGGTGGAAGGGAGAGTGGTTAAAGGGTGCCCAGCACCTGGGGCTACCGCCCCCCACTCTCCACAGCCACAGTGGTTGGAGAGCTTTGAGAGGCCTGGGGCCTGGCTCTCATCCCTGGCAGCTGTCAGTAATCACTGTGGCTTGCTGTCCGGGTGGACAGAGTTATCCCTGGGGAGGGGACAAGTGTCACACCCCAGGGGTAGAGTGGGCAACACCACTATGTTGGTCATGGGGGTACTATCCTGCTCCTGGGATACATCTGTGAGCAAAGTAAGGTTAGGTGCTGCACAGATGGGATCCGCAGGAAAGGAGAAAGGTTCCCCATGGATGGGCTTAGTGGGCCCTGAGAGTATGGACAGAGGGATCCAATTGGAGTCAGGAAGGCGAAGAACTGGAGCATGCCCCTGCTGTTGTGGGCCTGGGTCCTTGTTCTGTCGCCTCAAACAGGGAAGTACATCAGGATAGTGATTGTTCTCCCCTGGCTTTAGGCTGGTGGGGGGTCATGTTGGACCTGGCTTTTTGACAGGGACATCCCCAAACTTTTTGCCTCCTTCCTCCTATTTTTTCTGACCTGCTGTTGTTGGCTTTTGACCTCTGAGCACTTTACCACTGCTAACCAGTGCTAAAGTGCATATGCTCTCTGTGTAAATTGTACTATTGATTGGTTTATCCATGATTGACTATTTAATCTACCTGTAAGTCCCTATTAGAGTGCACTACATGTGCCTAGGGCCTGTAGATTAAATGCTACTAGTGGGCCTGCAGCACTGGTTGTGCCACCCACCTCAGTAGCCCCTTAACCTTGTCTCAGGCCTGCCATTGCAAGGCCTGTGTGTGCAGTTTCACTGCCACTTCGACTTGGCATTTAAAAGTACTTGCCAAGCCTAGAACTCCCCTTTTTCTACATATAAGTCATCCCTAATGTGTGCCCTAGGTAACCCCTAGAGCAGGGTGCTGTGTAGGTAAAAGGCAGGACATGTACCTGTGTAGTTATATGTCCTGGTAGTGTAAAACTCCTAAATTCGTTTTTACACTACTGTGAGGCCTGCTCCCTTCATAGGCTAACATTGGGGCTGCCCTCATACACTGTTGAAGTGGCAGCTGCTGATCTGAAAGGAGCAGGAAGGTCATATTTGGTATGGCCAGAATGGTAATATAAAATCCTGCTGACTGGTGAAGTCGGATTTAATATTACTATTCTAGAAATGCCACTTTTAGAAAGTAAGCATTTCTTTGCACTAAAAACTTGTTGTGCCCTTCAATCCACGTCTGGCTAGGTTTAGTTGACAGCTCCTTGTGCATTCACTCAGACACACCCCAAACACAGGGTACTCAGCCTCACTTGCATACATCTGCATTTTGAATGGGTCTTCCTGGGCTGGGAGGGTGGAGGGCCTGCCCTCACACAAAGGACTGCCACACCCCCTACTGGGACTCTGGCAGACAGGATTGAACTGAAAGGGAACTTGGTGCATTTCTTAGAGACTCTTTGAAGTCACCCCCACTTCAAAGGCACAACTTAGTATAAAACAGGGCCTCTGCCCTACCTCATCAGACACTTGCTGGAGAAGAAACCTGAACCAGAAACTACATCCTGCCAAGAAGAACTGCCTGGCTGCTCAAAGGACTCACCTGTCTGCTTTCTCCAAAGGACTGCTGTCTTGCTGTTGCCCTGCTGCCTTGCTGAACTCTTGTCTGGCTGTGAAAGTGCTCTCCAAGGGCTTGGATAGAGCTTGCCTCCTGTTCCTTGAAGTCTCAGGACCAAAAAGACTTCTTCCTTTCACGTGGACGCTCCGTGCGCCGAAAATTTCGACGCACAGCTTGTTTCGCGGCGAGAAAAACGGCGCACACCGACGCTGATCAACGCGACACCCTCGGGACGATCGAGACTTCGACGCACAACCTCGCAAGGACAAAGCCGCCCGACTTCCAAGGAGAAATCGACGCGACGCCTACCGTGAGTGCGAAACTTTGACGCACGGCCTCGCAAGGACAACGCCGCCCGACTTCCAAGGAGAAATCGACGCGACGCCTGCCGTGAGACCAAAATTTCGACGCACGGCCTCGCAAGGAAAACGATGCCCGACTTCCAAGGAGAAATCGACGCGACGCCTACCGTGAGATCGAAACTTCGACGCGCAGCCCCGCAGAACGACGCGCAGCCGGAAAATAAGCAGGAGAATCCACGCACAGACCCGGGACATCTGGTAATCCCCGCGATCCACAAAAAGAGACTGTCTGCGCGCCGGAAAACGACGCCCGACTTCCCCGCGTGGAAAAGAACGACGCAAGTCTGTGTGTGCTGAGCGGAAAACGACGCACCCACCCCTTTTTCCACGCATCTCTTCTCCTGTGGCCCTCTGAGGAGATTTCCCACCAGAAACCAGGTACTCTGTGCTGGAAAGACACTTTATTGCTTGTTAAAGACTTAAAGACTCTTAATATCACTTTTCAGTGATATCTTTACAAATTCGTATTGCAACGTTGATCGTTTTGACCTACAATTATCCAGATAAATATTCTATATTTTTCTAAACACTGTGTGGTGTATTTTTGTGGTGTTATACTATGGTGTTGTATGATTTATTGCACAAATGCTTTACACATTGCCTTCTAAGTTAAGCCTGACTGCTCGTGCCAAGCTACCGGAGGGTGAGCACAGGCTGATTTTGGATTGTGTGTGACTTACCCTGACTAGAGTGAGGGTTCTTGCTTGGACAGAGGGCAACCTAACTGCCAACCAAAAACCCCATTTCTAACACACTCAATCTAGCGATTTGGCTCCTGAAGTCACAGAATTTGGTTAACTAAAGCTTCCACCAGAATGTATGGAAGTAATTAAACAAGCACTTAAACCTACTATTAGACAATGCTACACAAACAAATGACAAATATTTTTTTCTATTGACAATCTAAAAACATTGATACACTTACAGCATTTATACAACATATTGTATGCTATTTAATTCATTTGCAAAAATCAAATATGGCTTTTTCATCCATCAAAATACACCTAACTGCAATATGTGCATACTTACATAATATTCATCACACTTCTCTATTCAGAGTTCCTGTGATTAAAGCTTTCATGGAAGGATTAAAACGCATTATTCTACCGACAACACCACCTGTTCCATCGTGGAATTTAAATATAGTACTTACCAGACTCATGGGACCACCTTTTGAACCCATGCACTCTTGTTGAATACATTTTCTAACATGGAAAGTCACCTTCCTTTTAGCTATTACCTCTTTAAGAAGAGTTAGTGAGATACAAGCGTTCACTCTTGAGGAACCTTTTTTCCAAGTACACAAACAAAGTTGTACTTCGAACAAATCCAAAATGTCTACCAAAAGTAGTATCTCATTTTCACATCAACCAAACAGTGGAATTACCAGTCTTCTTTCCACAGCCAGGCTCTGTGGCAGAAAGAGCTCTTCACACCCTAGATCTCAAAAGAGCTCTCATGTACTATATAGGTAGAACTAAATATTTTAGAAAAACAAAACAGCTTTTCGTTGCTTTCCAAGAAGCACATAAAGACAATCCTATATCAAAACAAGGTTTAGCAAGATGGATTGTTAGATGCATACAAACATGCTACATAAAACCAAAAAGACACCTTTTGATCACTCCTAAAGCACATTCTACAAGAAAGAAGGGTGCATCAATGGCATTTTTAGGGAACATACCAATGGTTGAGATATATAAAGCAGCCACATGGTCAACTCCCCATACATTTACAAAACACTACTGTGTTGATGTCTTCTCACAGCAACAAGCCGCTTTAGTCCAAGCTGTCTTAAGGACATTATTTCAAACAACTTCAACTCCTACAAGCTAGCCACCGCTTTTTGGGAGAACTAACTGCTTTCTAGTCTAAGCATAGCATGTGTATCTGCAGCTACACATGCCATCGAACAGAAAATATCACTTACCCAGTGTACATCTGTTCGTGGCATGGAGTGCTGCAGATTCACATGCACCCTCCCTCCTCCACGGAAGCCTGTAGTTGTTTAAGTTTTACATTTGTATATATGTATATACATTTACATCTCTTTTTTTCGCTTATATACTTTATCACTCCTTCCTTTACTTTTTGCGGTAGAACAGTAACAATGGAGTCAATGCCCATGCGCACTGAAACCGAGAGGAGGAATCACTCGATCCTGTGACTCTGAAAAGACTTCTTCGAAGAAAAACAACTTGTAACACTCCGAGCCCAACACTAGATGTCAGAAGAGCTATGCATAGCATGTGAATCTGCAGCACGACATGCCACAAACAGATGTACACTAGGTAAGTTACATTTTTCATACATATATATATATATATAGTTCCCCACTGAGAAGCATGTGTCATTGGAAATGAATGGCCTTGTAATATGAAGGAGAACACATGTTGACTGTCAGGATATAGGGAGATAGAGAATGGTAGTGGGGTTTGGTACTACATCAGAACCTCGGTTATACTATCTTGTTAATTTTGTGTAGATCTTGTACCAAATACCATTCTTCAGGTTTACTTTGTTTATTCGCTGGGAGGATCGGAGAATCACATACAATCCCCTTTGTTTGTACCAGAATTCTCTCTTTCACCAGAGCTGAGAATATTTTCTGTGATACCATCTCCCATTCTCATGAAATATGATGGTGTGGAACCCGGAATAGAACAGCATTATCTTTCAAAACAACATGAATATGTTTAACTCTCTTCCCACATCAGATTTGTTTAGTGCCCATACATCACATGATATTTTTGTTGCATACAATATGAGTTAAACAATCCAAAATGTCAGAATCAATTTCTATATGACATTTACACATTTGAGATATGAAATGATACACATCACTTTAGTCAAAGAAAACACTGTCGGATGTACATTTTTATGACATCATCAATCTTTTTCAACTAGTCAAGACCCAATAAATTAAAGGTACTTTTGGCAGAAACAACAAAACAGTGCTTGTCTGTAATGGGGTCACTGGTAACTGTTGCTGGTTGACTCACAGGATTCATGATGAGAACATCTGAAGTCCCCGCAGAAGAATTTTCCATCCAGAGAGAGGCATGGTGCAACTGTATGAATTGATACTGTGGAGTTAGTGGCACCAGTGTCTTTGAGAAACTTAACATTGTGACGATTTATGTTTTCCAGTTCGCAGAGACCTTTTTGGTCCACTTACTATTTGGATGCCAACACTCCTGTTTCCTCTCCAGAGCAACCCTATTCTTCGAAATAATCACTATAAGTCCCTCAGGCATTCATTTGATGTGGGGTCTGTTGCAGTTGTTGATCAAAATAGTTTCTGTTCACTGCACCTTGGGAACGCCCTGAATGGGTAGCAGGGAAAGAGTTGGGGTGATCTATCTATCAGGGTTTTGTCATTTTTGGTAATTATTGGGGTTATGGGATACTTGTTCTTCCAGTGATCATTAGAACCACAAATGCAGCATTCCTGGTCTGATTGTGGCCCCTGCCCCTTCCCTGTCTGCAGAAGCATCCTCCTATTTGACACTGCATGTTCCAATGAAATCCCCTACCCTGTCCCCTGTTATTATTGTACTGCTGTAACGGTTAGACCATTAATTTAGTCTTAGTGTCCTTTCATTGTTTTTCTTTGCTGGTCTCCCTGTTGTTAGAAATCAGAACAATATGGGGTATTAGCTAATATTTTATCTAAGGATTCCACTGCCCAGAAGGGAATACAAGTCTGTAAGTGTTTCTTAATCAGGGGGTAACTAACCCTGTAAAAAAGCATTCGCAGAGGTAGAACCTGGTTCATCTATGTCCAACCCAGGGGGTTTAAAATCCTTTATCTCCTGCCGTGCCTGCAAATTCACCTGCGACAGAACAAGGAAACCTACAAAGACCGGAACAAACCACCTCCACTGCATACTCCTCAACACCCGCTCCGCACGCAAGCACGCCATCGAGCTCTGGGACCTGCTCGACTCCACCGCCCCAGACGTAGCCTTCCTGACCGAAACCTGGTTGAACGACTCCTCAGGCGCCCAATATCGCAATAGCCATCCCGGACGGTTACAAGATCATCCGAAGGGATTGCACCAACAGAATCGGAGGGGGAATAGCCATCGCCCACAAAGCCACCCTCAAAGTCTACACCCACACGGACGACACCCTCAAGACCGCCGAACACCTGCACTTCCGTATCCACACCGACCCCAACACCACTTTCAGAGGAACAGTCATCTACAGACCTCCCGGACCACGAGGACCATTCAGCGAATCCATCGCTGACCTCACCAGCACCCACACACTCACCTCAACGGACTACATCCTCTTCGGGGACCTAAATTTCCACCTGGAGAACAACAACGACACCAATTCCACAACTCTGATCGACAACCTCACCAACCACGGCCTCAGACAACTCGTCAACACACCCACCCACATCGCCGGCCACACGCTTGATCCCATCGTCTCCTCAAGCGCCCACGTCACCTTCAACCAAACCACCAAACTCCACTGAACCGACCACCACTGTATCCACTTCACTTACAAGAAACATACCGAGCACCACCGCACCCAACAACCACCCCGCCGATGCTGGAGCAAAGTTATCGAAGACCAGCTTACCAACACCCTCGCCCAGAAACCACCCTCCGACCCAGACACCACCGCCCACAACCTCACACTGTGGATCAACGATTGCACCAACAACCTCGCGCCACTCAAGAAACCCACTGACAACCAAGCCAGAAGAAAAGCCACCTGGTTCACGACGAGCTCCTAAACTCCAAGCGCAACTGCCGGAAACTAAAAAAGGAATGGCTCCTCGAACGCACACTTGACAGCCCACAAGGACGCCACCTGCAGGCATCACCAACTCATCAGACAAGCCAAACGATCCCACTTCAAAGACCGCCTGACAACAACGCACATGGCAGCAAAGATCTCTTCAGCATCGTGAAAGAACTCTCCAACCCCAGCGCCAACGTCAACGACATCCCACCATCCCAAGAACTCTGCGACGCGCTGTCCACCTTTTTCCACCAGAAGATCACCGACATCCACAACAGCTTCAACGCCACACCCATGCCAGACTCACCCCCGAAAGCTCCACCTGTGCAAACCGCCTGACCTACTGGACCAACGTCAACGACACAGAGACACGCAAGATCATGAACTCCATCCACTCAGGATCTGCGTCAGACCCTTGCCCCCACCACGTAAACAACAGAGCCGACTCTTCCATCGGCCCCCAACTACGGAAGATCATCAACATCTCCTTCGAAACAGCGACATTCCCGGAAAGTTGGAAGCACGCCGAAATCCGCGCCCTCCTCAAGAAGCCCAAAGCAGACCCCAACGACCTCAAGAATTTCCGACCGATCTCCCTACTCCCTTTCCCAGCGAAGGTCATTGAAAAAATCGTCAACACACAACCAACCAGCCACCTCGAAGATAACGACATCCTGGACACCTCCCAGTCCCCGGCTTCAGACGAAACCACAGCACTGAGACCGCCCTTCTCGCCACCACAGACGACATCAGGCACCAAATGGACAACGGCAAAACATCAGCTCTCATCCTCCTGGACCTTTCTGCCGCCTTCGACACAGTCTGCCACCGCACCCTGAAAACACGCCTCCACGAAACCGGAATTCAAGGAAAAGCCCTCGACTGGATCATCTCATTCCTCTCTGACAGAACCCAGAGAGTCCGCCCCCCCCTTCCGCTCCCAAGCCACCGACATCATCTGCAGCATCCCCCCAAGGCTCATCCCTGAGCCCAACGCTGTTCGACATCTACATGGCCCCCTCGCACAAGTGGCCCGACAACACAACCTCAACATTCTCTCCTACGCCGACTACACCCAGCTCACCCTCTCCCTCACCAAGGACCCGCGCACTGCCAAAACCAACCTCCACAAGGGAATGAAATCCATTGCCGAATGGATGAGAAGCAGCCGTCTGAAACTGAATTCGGACAAGATGGAGGTCCTCATCCTCGGACCCACCCCCTCCGCCTGGGACGGCTCCTGGTGGCCTACCCCACTAGGAACCCCACCGACCAACCACGCATGCAACCTGGGCTTCGTCCTCGACTCCTCCCTCACCATGTCTAAACAGGTCAACGCAGTTTCCTCCTCCTGCTACAACACACTCCGCATGCTCCGTAGGATCTACAAGTGGATCCCGACAGAAACAAGAAGAACGGTGACACAGGCCCTCGTCAGCAGCAGGCTAGACTACGGCAGCGCACTCTACACAGGCATCCCAGCAAAAGACCTATGACGCCTCCAACGCATCCAAAACGCCTCCACCCGGCTGATCCTCGACGTACACCGCCGCAGCCACATCTCCCACCACCTGAGAAACCTTCACTGGCTCCCCATGGACAAGAGGATCACTTTCAAGCTTCTTACCCACACTCACAAAGCACTCCACGACACCGGACCAGCCTACCTGAACAACAGACTCAGCTTCTACACCCCCACCCGTCAACTCCGCTCCGCAAACCTCGCCGTCGTTCCCCACATCTAACGAAAGACCTCCGGCGGCAGATCCTTCTCATACCTCGCTGCCAAGACCTGGAACACCCTCCCTACCAACCTGCGACAGACCCAAGACCTACTCACCTTGAAAAGACTCCTCAAGTCCTGGCTCTTCGATCAGTAACAGCAGCTCCCCCCCCCCTTTCCTCCCCCCCAGCGCCTTGAAACCCTCACGAGTACGTAGAGCGCGTTTATAAATTCAATGATTGATTGATTGATTGATTGATATAATTCACTGATAGTAAGTGTGCACAGTTTCTACTTTCCCCTGTTGTACCTAAGCTACCAGTAGGCCAGTCTGTTCTTTTCCTTGGGACCATGTTGAGAAGGCGTTCCAGCACCTTTCCTGGAAATTCTAAAACCCATTCCTTCAAGCACCCACCTACTTTTCTCTTGGGTGTCTTTGGCCAAACCAAGAGATCATATGGAACGATAATGGAAAACATAGTTTCTAGATCTATCCAAATAAGATCACCTAATTTCAACACCTGTTCCACCCTAGTGTACCATATTTATGAGTCTCCTCTCAATTTAGGAAAATCGTTTGTGAAAGTGTATAAATCAATTTTTATCCAGAGAGTGTAGACATATGGAAAATCCTTAAAGCCTTCCCCAGAAACTTCACTCATAGGGAATCCAAGGCCCAATGGGGGACTCTCTTACCATGCCCCCATGTTCCAGAGAAGCAGTAACTCCTCTCCTTGGAGGGACAAAGGTAAGTGTGGTCATATAGCTTTGACTCATCTAGTCAGCCTCCTTAGTTTTGTCTAGGGTTTGCTTCATTGTCCTTCTGTCCATCCAGACCCCCTTAAGCCCTAAAACCTGTTTCGTGAATAATTTTGCTGCTTCCAGGGATAATTGCAACTTATCTGTGGGCTTAATCAGATATTCCACTTCCTTAGTCAAGTGGTCTTTCTTAGACAATGTCATCAGTGAAGAATATTTTTGTTCCATAGAACTCAATCATGTATTGAATTCCCACAACTGATCGTTGCATTCAAAAGCAATTTTATTTATTCGTTTTTTCTGTGAGTACCTCTATTTCTGCTGGATTACTACTCTGAAGTATCTCAATAACTTGTTGACTAACTGGTTGCAAATGTGAACGGAAAGTGCAGCCGGGCCTGCCTTCACTTTCCCCAGTCTTGTCACTTCCTTCTACCCTTTGATCACTTACTGTACGTGGTGTGTAGGGCACTAGTTCCTCTCTTAGTTTCTCTTAATAACTTCCTCTGCCCCGCCCATCCCCCTTCCACCTGAGCGGCTGAAATCTGCCCACAAAAGCTTTGCGTTCTCCTATAACATCCTCGTGCCACCATTGTTTCTTTTTCTGTATAAATGTATTTTGTCGCAAGTGTTGCAATTCGGCTTCACAGTATACTGCACTGTGAACTTGTTTGAAACATTTTAATTGCCGCCCATAAGTCCCCCATTCATTCAAGCAATCAAGCTGAGGTAATCTTTTTTTCTGTCTTTTTTCAGCATGCAATGTGTCAAATACTGCAGTTTAGCTAAGGCAAATGTTCCCTCCAAGGGAGATTGTAACTGGATGTTATCTTTAGCAGATGAATGCCAATGATTTAAAAATAATACTGTTGATATTGAAATCATTGTCATTATTTAATGTGGTGGAGACCCTTTGGGTCCTGAGGGTTGACACTGATCTAACTGATTACATTTGCTAAAAGCCAAACCCCCTTATTAAGGGTTATCTTTGGGCACCCTGAAAACAAAACTCTAATAAACCATGGGAAGGTAAAATATCCTAACATAAAGGATCCAACCTCCCGATCTGAGTAAGAACCAACTTTCTTAGGGAAATCAATTCCTTGTTGTTTATTAGTACCTCAAACTTCCTTTTGTCCCGTTGACCACCCTTATTCCATGACTGGCCTCTCAACTCTTCTCTGGGATGAAGCATCAATCGTACAACAGGTCCCCAACAAATGTTGAATCTCCGGAAAGCAGTCCTGCCCATGAAAGGCACACTTTGTGATGTGTAGGGGCCCACGATGTTCCCTCAACTGTGGTTCTATAAACCAACTGGAGTGACCCCTGTTCATCCCCATACAGGCCACAAGTTGTCAAAGCTGCTTAGAATGAAGAAGTCTTGCATCAAAGGAGAAGCCAGTCATACAAGGGCTTCGACATCTTTATTAGGTTCTGCTGCAACACGGATCTCTGAACATCCATCAGAGAATCTGATCTGATTTACAGACTGCTCAGCTTTTATACCTTTCAGGCACATAGAAATCATAAGAAAGTGATGAATAAAGGGAAAAATTATCTTAAAGTACAAACATACTTGAAACCATGCAGTGGTAACAGGGCAGTTTAGACAATATTTCCACTTATTGTTTCCTACCGTTTATCACTTTCCTTCTTCAATCAGCAACTCTGAACACACAAGAAAAAATTCTTCTCACCTACCTTGACAGTTGAAAAAAGTATTTTAAAATACCTAAGACTGAATTTTACAGGAACAGCTGCAATCCATCCATCTCATAAACAAGTCCTTGAATCAGGAAAACTTCATTAAAAAAAGCAAAGCAAAATGATAAAATACACTTTCATAGTCTTTGAACTGTAAAGGAAACATTCTGCAGTTGGAACATTTCTTTAGCACTAAACCCAAGTGACATTTCTATGAACCCAGCTGTGCCCAACTAACTACTAAACATGTTTGATGAGAAAATAGTCTCATATAGTAAAACAGGGTAAAGTGGAATAAAGCAAATTAGCTAGAAAATATAAAATGGATGTTATCACCCCCAACAGCAGAGCCATTCAGTCATGTGCCCCAGGACACCGGTAGAAGGCACAAATGGTTAGGAGAACATGCCAACTTTCTGAAAGTAGCATTTTCAGAATTGTGACTTTAAATTTGACTTTACCTTTAAAGATGGTTTACATTACAATTCATTTGAGTGTAAACAGTTTATCTTTATTTGCTTCTAATCTAAAGTTATCCCATTGTATATAAAGGTAGCCCACTGTTAGTCAATGAGATAGGCCTTGTAGCAGTGAAAACCGATTTTAGGAGCTTTTCAGCTGCTACAACATGGAAAACGTAAACATGCATGCCCTACCTTTTAAATGCAGTCCATCCTGCACAACAAGGCCTACCTTAGGGATGACTTATAAGTATTGCAAAGGAAGGATTAGACCTGGCAAAAGTTGTATTTTACACAAACAAACCAATGGGGCACACCAAACAGAACAGTATCTCTATTTAAGAGATAATCTAATATTTTGAAAAGACCAAATGACGTATCATGATCAATATCCCTAAAAATGCTTATTTGATTCTCTTTCTTCCTTAAATGAAATAAACGATCATAATTCAGACCAAAAAATACTGTATATAGATATACAACTAACCAAAAAAATTATATGTCCATACAGATATAAATTTTAATACACAGAGAATAATTCTTCTTATATACAAAAACATATACATATATATATACAAAACATAGAAACAACAAATGAATAGCCATCAGCCTGATGAAAGCATTTTTAGGGATATTGATCATGATACGTCATTTGGTCTTTTCAAAATATTAGATCATCTCTTAAATAGAGATACTGTTCTGTTTGGTGTGCCCCATTGGTTTGTTTGTGTATCATTAGAACGGGTTTATTCAAAAACCCGGTTCCACACATCAGGGCAACGATGTGTTTCAATGTTTGAGCACCCATAAGCTTCTTCTTACACAATCAGAATGTGCATTGATTTCAACTAATGAGTTGCCAGTTATATTTTTTATTATAAAAGTTGTATTTTGCCAGGTCAAAATTGTAGTTTAAAACTGGACCACAGGCTGCAATGGCAGGCCTGGGACATGTTTTAAAAGTCTAACTTAGTGGGTGGCACAAGGAGTGATGCAAGCCCACTAGTGGCATTTTATTTAGCGGCCATGGGTATACGTAGTACTGTTTACTAGGCTCTCAAAAGTAAATAAATGTGCCAATTACATGTATGCTAATTTCACAATGCTTGAAAGAGAGTGCCCAAGCACTTTACCAGTGGTTAGCAAGGATAAGGTGTCTTAATGCCAAATACCAGTTCAGCAACAGATGGCAAAATTCTGGGTGGGGGGTGGAGAGACCATGCACAAAGGGCCGAGTCTGACAATGTTCAACACTTTGTAATGGTTGATGCATGTAAAACGCTTACTATAGCACTGGAATGCCTCAAAGGTCCTAGAAGTCGGTAACGACGATTAGGCTTGCATAGGTGACTTGATTAGGTGCAAACCCACAAGTATGCAGGTCTTAAACTCAAGTCAGCATTGTCAGAGCATCCCAATCTACTCTGCAGCGACAGCAATTTGGATTTGCAAAAATAATTATAATCAGACAGCTGTACACTATCATAATGTTTCCTAGCCAGTTGATATCTACCCCAGGAGATTCATGGCCAGAACCTGAGAAAAACATAATTACAGTATTGGACTATATTTGACTTCATCTTCTCTTAACCACATCATATGACGATCAACGAGTTTTGATAATAATAAAAAGTAAAAACATTAACTGGAATCCTCAACTAGCATATAAAATGTGTCTGCATGAAGAGACTTTCTGCTAGAGGACACAGTTTTGGAATCATGAGCATTCCGATACAGAAAGATGAATGACTTTATTTCTATTTTATCCTTTATCCCTGCTGCTACAAGTTCCTGAAATAAATGAGTACTGAAAACATTTCTTTTCACCTCTTGGCATTGTATCTGTAAAGTGTTTTTAGTCTATGATACCTGGGTAGTCTATGACAGTTTCACCTGGGTTTTTAAATAGTACCCTCGTTGTTAGATCCGATTATAACGTTAATTATTTTATGTTTATCTTGAAATGTAGCAGTTTATTAGGCATATAGAAATGCACATTTTTCGACTAGATGTAATGTTTTATAATTTCTTTATATTTAACTCGCAATAAAAAACGTTTTGAAGCCAGCTCTCATTCATGGAGGGAGACACAAGTACTGATCAGAGGAAGTGGTAAAACAGAGAATGAAAAAATAAATGTCTAAACAGCAATTCCTTCCACGATTCCGACCGGAACACATACCTATTGATTTTAAATTTGAGCTATGTCTGTCAACGCTTCCTGCACCTCAAAGCATATCTAGTCACATTTAGAAGATTAAAAGAAACCTTCGATTTCTACCAAAATAATACATTTTTTAAATTTAGACTAGTATTAGGTGAAGATGTTAGTATAACTAAACAGGTATGCAAAAAGGATGATGGCCTTAAGGAGGAATCACTTTAACTATGTTTAGCCCCTTTTAAGTATTTTACATTTCAAATGATTAATAGGCCAAACTCCCCTCACATTTTTCTTAATCAGACAGTTTCATATTGACATTAACACCGCAATATGAATTTACTTCAGACTGCCCTACAGAAAATTATTTCAGTTCTGCAATTATGATTCTGATAACATGGTGTTCAGGTGTGCCTCACATTTGCCATAAATATACAATGTTTGCACTCTGCTTGTTCATTAGAACTCTGTAGTGAATATGCAGTAGAACACTGAACACTACTGGAAGTACATGTTTTACTCAGCATGTCAAATTTTTTTCTTTCATGGCCCAGGAAGATATTTGTGAATTTATAGCTTCCCACAGAAGCTTGTTCCAGAAAACTGTTTTCTTTTAAACATGGTTAATTAAATTAGAGGAGAGGATCTGCATTTTTTTCAAAGGGTAAAATTTCCCTTATAATGCACCGTGATTCGTATAATTAGTGTGATAGAACAAACAACATTGTGACTAAAAGCTGTTATCAACCTCCTGTTTTCCTTTTTGAGACCCTCAAAACGAGGCATTCAGTAAAGTGCATTCCAGTTGGACAAAAACCGGTAGAGCTGTACCGCAAAAGAAAAAAAAAAAAAAGGCCAACAGGTATGCTGAAGTAGTACCGCGAAGACAACATCTAAAAAAAAAAAATCGTGAACTTCAACTCTAATTTAAAGGTGCGATTTAAAATTGTAATATTATCCAAGGGTGAGGTCCCTCCCAGGTAGTTACTGTCCTGTGGGGTAGAGTTCCCTGGCTTTGCCTCGGGACCCAAACTGCCCTCCCTCTAGTTAATAGTACTTCATTGTTTATAGCAGACATACAGTGGGGGTAACAAAGAACCCGGGTGCCCCTGCAGTGTGAGTCCCCAACCCCCACCCCATCCCATCTACCCTCGTGCACAGGCGGCAGGCCGCTGGCTGGGTCCATGGGGAGGGGCCCTCCTACAGGTACTTTGCAGGGGGTTTTCCTTATGCCACTGCAGTGATACTTTCTGTCCATTTTGTTATAAATAACTATCAGAGCAGTGACTCTGGAATGATGAAAGGTCAAATCAGATCCGCGGCCTCCAGGTCACACGCAGATTTTAACACCAACTCAAATCAGTATGTGATGTGAGATATTCACGACTAACATTATTCTTGTGCCTTTGTGGCCTCTTGCCAGCTGTAGATACATGCAGGGTGGGGCGGTCCAAAATAGGACCGTGCCGTATGCATGCCGGATTTTCATGGAAAATGCTATTTAAGTGATATCCAGTTACATTCTTTGTGCTGCATTTGGTATGGTTATCTTCAAAACCTGGCAAGGACCGATCCACTGGGCGTACATGGAACTTGCCTTTTATATGACACAGAAGGCTGAAACCCTGGGCACTACAGCCAAATAAATTTCATCTAGTTCATTGCACACGACCAAGACCTGGGTTGTCGCCTATCACTTCGTCCAACATAAATCTAAACCTCATCTAGCAGTTCCGAAAGTCTATGTGCATAAATAATGTAAGCCCAAAAACAGAAATTCCATCATGCCATGAACGCAGGCTGTGAGAATGCTTGAAGAGAAGATACTTCTGTTATTCTTTCACTTTCGCTCTTACTGGCAGGCAGCATTGGCATCGGTGCCCTGGGAGGAGATGTATTGTGGTGCAAGGAGGGGCGCAGGACAGAGTGGTGCATCGCTTTTCACGTGGGCATCTTCCTCTTACTAGTGTTGACAACACAGAGATATTGGTCCAGCGACATCCGGCAATGCCTCACTCGGAAGGTTCTTACCTCTGCTCCTGAATTTTTGTCAGGCCAGTACTTGCATTTGGGGTATTTTTCTTTTGCTAACACTTTCGATCAAAATGTTTTATTTTACTTCATAACGGATGCTTAAAGCCACATGAGGCTTGGAGCACATGCATTTATTAACCATACCTACCTGCCCAGTCGTAAGGAATCGCAAGCACTGCTATTGAGGGTCTTTCGATCGGAGGCATATTCGAGCGGTTTAACGTGCTCGGTACCTGTGGAATCGCCTTTCCCCGGACGCCAATGTGTAATCTAGACACACATGGACAACGGTAGCTGCATTGTCTTGCATGTTCAACACACAAAGTTACAGGGTTAATGCAAATGGCGGTCCCTATGCTAAAATGAATGCGATAGTGAAGTATTAAACCACATATTTATCGTTCCTGTATTCCACAGGACAGGACTGCAGCAAGGTTGAGGAGCAAGGAAGGAAAGAGCTGCCATGTTGGTATGGTGATGCAATAAGAGTGCTGTGGTCAGCTTAGGCAGTGGAAGAGTTGCTCAGCACCACCGGTCTTTCATTTAGGA
This sequence comes from Pleurodeles waltl, assembly GCF_031143425.1. Classification (NCBI taxonomy): domain Eukaryota; kingdom Metazoa; phylum Chordata; class Amphibia; order Caudata; family Salamandridae; genus Pleurodeles; species Pleurodeles waltl. The sequence continues at coordinate 909,894,382 of NC_090449.1, read as the reverse complement.
GAGGCATGTGTGACACCCACTCCTTAGATCCATAGCGGCTGGCGGAGTACTTCTGTTTGGGAGAGGTTGGCATAAGAGCCTCTTTTTCCACAATCCTGCTACTATCTAGGTGAGTTTGATAATGCGAACTCCAGCGCTCCTGGTCTGAGGGTGCATTTTTTTTTTTCGGCAGCATATGCCCATAGGCAGCCTACAATCATATTTGTCATGTCTTTAAGTTTGTGATGGTTTAGGCTTGCGAGTTGAATAAAACCCCAGGTGGCACTAGTTGACGGTTTGGCAAGAGATCATCCAGGCTGCTCTAAAGTGTGTGTGTTTTTTTTTTTTTTTGTAGTTCCTTATCACACATTCTATTGGGTGACTTTTTGCCAAGCGGCGACGCATGGTGCTAGTTACAGCTCAGTTGTTTTATCAGCTACATTTCACTAACGCGTTTCTGGATGGTGTCTCGGCCACTCGAGTGCTGTTGATCATAATCCAGTGCATTTCTCGATTCCTGGATGAGGGGTTTCTGCTGCAAGGCACTGAAAACCAGGGGCCAAATGTACGAAGCCTTTTTGCAGTCGGAAAAGGTCAGATTCACATCATTGGGCCGCATGCAACCACAAAAAGGCTTTTTGGCATGTACGAAACCAAAATTCTGATTCAATAACACATTACCAAATCTCAATTTGTGTTTGCAACGAAATATCAACTAGTAATTGGAATGGGCTTGTTTAGGCCATCCCGTCTAAATACTGATTTGATATGGGATGTATTAATGTTTTGCGATCGAAATCTGGTCGCAAAACATTAATATATTGCTGACTGCAGAAATGTAGTGGTAACCCATTTACAAATGGGAAGAGGTTCCCAAGGGACCCTGTCCCCTTTGTGAATGTTGAAAACACATTTTTCAAGAGTTGACAAGGGTCCCATGAACAACTGTCTATGCTTAAAAAAATGTTACTTAAACTTTTAATTTTTATTTTTTTTAGCAGCCCATTTTCCTTTAGGAAAAGCTGGTTGCATTAAAAAAAAAAAAAGCCATATTTAAAGGCAATCTCATACATGGTGGTCTGCTTACCTAAACAGACCAACGTCCCTGTGGTGGATGCGATTCATAGTAGGTCACAATTTGCAACCTACTTCATTAATATTCATAAGGTAGGTTGAATTGCGACACACTACAAATCAGGTTTTTGCAACCCGACCTATAAGTACATAGGTTGGTTTGCAAAAACAGAATGGATTTATGATCAGTTTTACCGAAGCAATTCTTTGTATGCTTTGCTGTAGTTTTTTTTGTGCATGTATTTGTGTATCGTTATGAGAAGTCTTCACTGGACTGCGTTACTTCTCACAAACATTATTGATAGTGTGGTAATAGCTGTGCTTTTTTCAAAGCATTACAGCTTCTAGAATGTATCAGCAAAGCCCCCGAAAAACAGGCAAATGATGGGTCTTACTTGTTCAAATCCCTGAACTCCAAAATCACCTTTTCCTGTGTTCTGCATAGTTTCCAACAGACAGCATGTCTTTGCCAGCTCTTGTATAGTTCTAATAGGACTTTTCTTTTAATCTTCAAATTGTGTCTGCTGTGTTTCAGCTGTGGACCTAGTCTTGGTTTATTGCATTTGATAACATGCCATTGCTTGAAGATTCTAGCTTACCCTTGGACTTTGCTGTTGAATGACAATTCTTAAATTCATGGACTCAATTACCCCTTCATCCATCCACACACTCAGTCGTGCATCATTTGCTTATTTTAGATGGCTTCTCTTGGAAGCCTTTATCATGAACTGGATCATAATCCATTTATTCACTGCAGTGATGTCACATCAGTGGTTAATTAAAGCAGAAAACCACTGTTGTGACATCACCCAGAGAAGTGCTGCTGACTTCCCTTCTGTTTCGCCACCTCTTACAGGTCTTACAGGTCCCCAGAGACTCAAGCATGGCAGCCGCTGGTAGTCTCTCCCCATTTGCCTAGTCTCCCAAGGCAGATAGGAAAACATACAGTGCTATGCCAGCGCCAACCACCTTCTCCCCCTGTCTGCACGGGTATCTGCAGACCTACTCTGAACGAGTAAATGCCCCAGTGTGTATGTTGTAAACAGGGGCAGATGATTTGCGAGGGACGGGGCAATATGCAACATAAAATTACATATTGGTAAAATGTGAATTACGGGGGGATATGTTTCTACTTAGTGCTCTGAATGACATCATGGACAACTCAAGTTTCTTTATTGTCTATTTGATTACACTCATTTACCAATCTATAATTCTCTATATTTATTATTTATGCACTTTGATTTTGCACACGTGGCCTATGAGCTTCTTACAAAATGACATTAACATTACAGTGTATAAGAAAATATTATTAAAAAACAGATGCACTTAAAAGGAGATATTCAAATAAAAATTAAATCATTACAAACATAAAATAGTTAAACAACTTTAATGTGCAGGTGCAATAGAAAACTGTCAGTGAAATCAAGGTCATTAAAATTGTAGTAGAGACCAGTACCAGAACAGTGGATAGGTACCCTGGCAAAACATTAGTCTAAGGTACCCTAATTACAAATTGGAGAAACAGATACAGAAGGAGACAATGAATAGGTAGGGTGAAAGCTGGCTCAGTCTATAAGAGCATCAGTAAAAGAGGAAGGATAGAGGGGGGAAAAGCAATTTAAGATAGACAGGCACAAAAAGAATGGTTAGTGGAAAAAAATGGGCATTTATAAAAAAAATAGCGCAATAATGAGGAGGAAGGGAAAGCAAACATGTTCGGGAGAAAAATCAAGCAAGAGCTTCCGTTTTTGAGGACTGAGTTGCATGTAAACAGGAACTCGTCCATCTTTACATGATATGTTTGTAGAAAAGGATGCAATATCATTATGAAATGGGATCTGAAAGTAAATCTGTGTATCTTCAGGACATTCATGAAACAGGATCCCATTTCTGAGGATGACACCCCCTGTGGTTCCAAGGAGATTAAACAATGTAAAAGATAATATGGTCCTTTGAGGGACACCCTGTTGCAAGCTGACAGGATTGACCCTGGTGTGATTGACTGTCAAAGCTAGCAGCTAAGTGGAGAAGAGTCGAGGAAGCAGAGAGCATCACCAATGACATATAAAAGAGCAGTTTAATGGATATATCCTTGACTGAAAGCAAATTGTAAGTCATCGGGGAGTCTGTTATACAAGAAATGACGGAGGGAGTCTTAACTTCCAATCACATTGTTTAGAAAGGGAAGTCCAGATACCCGTCAGAAGTTACTGAAATCGCTTGCAGACACCAACACTTTCATCAGAAGTGGTGACACTTGGATACATTTTAGACAATAAGGGCACACACCTTGTGCCGAAGAACTTTGAACTAAAATGGTACAGTAAGGTAAAATCTGCCTCGACAAATCCCTGGGAATATATAACGGGGAGCCACATCCGAAAAGTGGCTAAAGCGACAATCCTAATAAGTCATCTTCCAATATTTCTGAAAAATTCGACTAGGTATTCTGCACTTTGTAATTTACTCTGAGATCAACCTGAAGCTTAGAAGTTGGTTGTAACGAGTGTTCAATGGATTTCATTTTCCCATCAAACATTTATACAAAATCTTAACTTTTAGAATCAGGGTTGTTTATGATGAAGGCTGGCTAGGTTAGTTTGATAGCCTTCCAGCTTCAAAGAGGAGTTTTGATTAGGTACTGGAATTGTTGAGAAGAGATAATGTGTCAAGTAGAGATTTAGGGGCATATTTAAGAGCCGCTAGTGCCTCCTTGCGGCACTTTAGCATCATTTTATTTATGCTAATGTGGCCCAACGAGGCCAAAATCGCTGCGCTGTGGAACCCCCTGTGCCACATTTTGCCTGCACCAAGGAAGAATGTATGCAAGGGGGGCATTCCCCCGTTAGAGTGGCTGAAAAAAATGGTGCAAAGAAAGCAAAGAGATTTATTTGCGCCATTTTCTACGGTATTTGCAATGCCTGCACAGAGCAGGCATTAAAATGAGGCTCCCATTGTTTTCAATGGGCCTCTAGGTGCTTTGCAGGATTAGTGTCAACATTTGACACTAGTCTGGCAAGGCGCCAAACTACAATCAAAAATGTTGACACTAGTTACTATCACCATGGTGCGTTGTATGTTAAATACGGCACACACATGGTGGCGTTAGAGGGGCGCAAGGAAAGTGGGGCTGCACTGAGAGAAGCACCACTTTTCTTAAATATGCCCCTTGATGTGTTAGACTTTGCCTCATAAATGTCCTACTTGTCATTACATCTAGTTTCCCAAGCTTAATCAGTTCAGAGGATGAGGGGCATTGTTTTAATTTATTCTCCAACGTTCTCAGTGATTTTCTATCCAAGAATATAGTTTTAAGGACGATACTGCAGGAGATTTTGGTCCCTTCTTTTTATGTCTAAGAGGAGCAAATTTATCCAGCAGGTCATTCATAAAATCGAGATATTGATTATCAATAGAAGCAGAAGGGTATTTCAGGCCGTAATAGCCAGTAAGTTGATGTCAGTGTTTTTTATGTCACCAAACTGTACTGCTTTTTCTACTGGAGAAAATTCTTTGCAGTAAGTAAAGCATAAACAGAATGGAATCAATAAATGGTCAAGCCAAACCACAGAAAAGGGATCTTCAGTATAGAGTATTCTTTGAGATAATAAGAGCAACTATAGACCCTTTTATATGGGTTGGTTTATTATAGTATTGCAGATCATTGCCCCATAGGATCAAATTCACAGCAACCTGTGTCATTAGAAGCACCCCAGTCAAGATTAAAGTAACCAAGACAAATGTTAGAATCTGGGATAATTATAACATGCTCCATATATTCTTCCAGGAATGTGGTACATAACATTTAATCTGATTGCAGGAATATTTGGTGAAGAGACTTCCAGGAGCAACGACTGGAATGAGGAATACTGATCAGAGGGTACCAATCTGCAACAAATAGAGTTCTTAGGCATCATTGCAACTCATCCTCAAGTCTTACTGCGATGATCACATCCCAAAATAGAATATTTTGTGATGTATCACTCAGCCATGTTTTGGGTAAGACAAAGATACGTAGGTCAAAACTGGCAATTGTATCCTCTCCCTCCGACCCGTGCTTAGCAGCTGATTCTTCAGAAGGCACAGCAATGAGGATAAGCCATTTCGGAGACAGTTGTAAACAACTTTCAATGGGAAGTTGAATAATGTAGTTGAGTTAAGCCTTCTTGGGTGACTGAGTAGGGTGAGGAGATCTGAGGACTGTATTTATGAGAATAAATGAGATTGACTGACCCATTCCTGAGTTAAAGTTGGATACACTTATGTGGAAGCCTTAACTTTTGAGGATGTTAAAGTTCAATTTCATGTACAGGTGATAGTATTCTCAAAGGACAGTGGTCACAATTGCTCATCTGCATTATGTGCTACACGGAACAGTTAATCACAGAAGTGACTCTGGCGGGTCATATTCATAACAGTTGCAGATGTTGAGCATAAAAGTACAGTTGGTCAGCTTTTTAGACAGATTTGTAAGCAAGTCAGTGTTTGAAAAAAGAAATTCAAATGCGATCCTGTTTGATTAACTGAAGCCCAAGTTATCTTCGGGATATCTCAAACCAATTTGGATTTGGGAACATTTTGATCAGGTGTGACACTCTGTAAATGGGTCATTGGGGGGAAAGAAGGAGGAAAGATTCAGCTTTTCTGGCTCACTTATGCTCAAATTCCTAAACGGTGGAAGCAGTTTGCTGAAGTGCCTGGCGAGATTCACCTTCTAACAAAATGAATAAAGAGACCCAAGGAGGAGGGGTAGGAGTAAGGTAAGGAGCAGAGGAGAATGCATTGTTGCCTGTAGGAGCAAGTAGACCTATGCCAGTATTGAAGGGGGAGGAGCAAGGAAGATTTCCTGAAACATGAAGGAGGAGTGGGGGCTGCACTCAAGCTTAGTAAGAGGATGTGATTGGAAATACATGGTGAAACACTGTTTTCTCCCTCCGTGGGCATCTATTGAGATTCCCAGCAATAAGCATCCACAAGCACCCATAAGCATAACAAAACTTTGCAAGGCTTGAATTAATAGCATACACAGGTCTTCTTCTAGTCCAGATAGCTGAATATCATCATACTTCCTATCCTCCAGGGACAAAAACATTTACCAGTACAATGGATTCCAACTGGGCTGAATTCTAGAATGATTTCACCCCAGTCATTTGGAACCATTCACATTTGGCTTCTAAAGAACAAACATACTTTGCAGTATTTGTTGAAGCCAAACACACCAAAACCCAATGCTCGCCCCTGAGCATTTGAGGAGGCTGACGAATATACAGGAACAAATTCATCAAATGTGAGAAAATTGGCTGGGTCCCCACACACATTCATTTCTTGTAAACATAACACATTATAATCTTGTTTAAGTTTGTTCATATGTCCAAAGTTCATTAACCTCTTCAGACCATGAACAGTCTAACATAAAACCCTTAACATATGCAGGGTACTTTCATCCTAGTAAATTCCACTTAGTGAAGATGAAATAACAGCCTCTATACTCAAAGCGCTAAAAAAAATTACCTGACAAGATGCACGTCATCAAACTTAAATACTGTGAGTACCAGTTCCCTTTTCTTTTTTAGCCCAAGTTGCAGAAATGTGCTTTATGGGTATGACAGCATTGTTCTTTAATAACTCCGTCCTCCTTAGGGTTTCTATTTCTTCATGTTCAACTATCCTTATTCTATTACTATTCAAATCCTGCTCCACTTCCACCACCAATCCTTTCACTAAAGGTGAAAAGAAACTGATTTCAATTACCTCCCTTCCCAGCCAGTCACTTATAAATTCTATGGCCCATATTTATACTTTTTTTAGTGCCACATTTGCACCACTTTTTGACGCAAAAACGGCACAAACTTACAAAATACAATTGTATTTTGCAAGTTTGCACCGCTTTTGCGTAAAAAAATGACACATGCGGCACTAAAAAAGTATAAATATGGGCCTATGTTTCTGATCTTTTGAAGTTAAGGGTTACACAATGTTTAAAAACTTGCAAAAGGGATTCTCTATGTAGGTTTTTATCATTTTACCTTTTATCCCCCTTCTCATACTATCCTCAAAAATACAATCATTTTTGTCTAACCCCTGGTTCCCTATTGCCTTGTTTCTTTAAAATCTTGTCTGATCTTATACCATTTGAATACATTTTTTACATTCACCATCATGTCTAGGGGCCATGATCCTTCTTATAACTACTTTGTACCGTGGGGGGGGGAGGGGAAGGGGGGGGGAGGGGGGGAGTTAAGGAGCATGGAGGGGGTTTCTTCATGACTTACTATATTCACTTTCCCTTTTGAATTCTCGATACAGGCAGACTTCTTTTCCCTGCCTCTATGTTAACCCTCTTTCGGGATTTCCTGCTACTATGCACCGGAAGTGACTTCTCTTGCATCTTCCTCACGTCTACAGTTACTATCCTAACTTCTTTTATTTCCATCCTCTTTACCTTTGTCATACCTTTGTGTGATCTAAGTTCCTTATTTCTTCCCCTTTTCCTCCTTGTAATCTATTTCTTTCTTTGTGGTGGTCTTCTCTCCTGATTTTACTGATCATCTACTTTTAAAAAAAATAAATGTTTTCTTACCATAGGACCACTCGCAACACCTTCTAGCTAGCAGATGTAAACCTCTCCCTCTTTTCCTGACTTAACTTCGTTTGGAGACACCTCTGCTCCTCTTTTCTGTACCTCTCTACTAGATATTGACTCAAGCAGCCTAACAAGTGTCAGCATACATTATTTAAGACTATGGTTTCAACCACTCCCTGTAGAGCTTCTTACATGAACAGTAATATATCTAGCATTGAGGATGATGTTTTGACCATAGCATTTAAAGAGGTCCTGTGACTCATCATACTTCCGCTTGTTGCCTTATTAGATCTTACTACTTTTATTTTATTTATCATATCTGTCTCAAGATAGCATCTTCACCTCCAACACTTGCTAGACTTTAAAATTGCTTTTGGCAACTGCAGATGTGATGAGAGCTGTGGTTCAATAAACAGCATCTCAAAGTAAGCGGTCTTCTAGATCAGTGGTTCCCAACCTTTTGACTTCTGTGGACCCCCACTTTATCATTACTGGAATCTGGGTACCCCTCAGTGAGTCATTACTGAAAGCTGGGGACCTAATTTGTTAATCTTATATAATTGACAACGCAGTTGTGGGCCCCCTGATGAGGCTTTGCGGACCTCCAGGGGCCCCCAGACCACATGTTGGGAACAACTGTTCTAGATCCATAGATATAATTACACAATGATCACCGATAGGATCAATCTCCATGTTTGGGCGTTGATATGGACATATTTCCCTCCCCACTTGCAAACTCCTGTCCTCACTTGCTACCAGCTGTAGTCTGCTTGCTAGTCCTTCATGTCTCCTTCCTTTTTGGCTTTGATCTGCTGTAAGTTTTGTGGGCTTTTAACCACGCCCATCACTTTCACTCTTTTGTGGACTTGCCTTTCAAAAATCACTTGATGTAATTGGTAAATGCTTTAGATTTGTCCCGCCTTGAGGCTATTTTTTGTCACGCCTTGCATACTGCCCCTCTTACATGGATTATTCTTTTGTCTCTCCCCTTTGTGCTGCATGGCGGCCATGGCGCTCACAGCATGAACAGGCACAATAGCGTAAACTTGATCGACGGCATTGGGGCACTGGTCACATTGTTCACAGTTACCAAATCAGAGTCATTTCTTGTTGCTCTCCCCTTAAAACACTTGAAATCGGTGAATGCTTTACGTAAAACAGAAATCCTCCAAGTGAAAGCGGCTCTTCCGGCACAGCAGGAGAGCCGATACTACAATATTCACTGCGCTCTGGAAATCTCAACCCATATCGCTTTGCAGGGCATTACTTTTAAAAAACATTTTTGCTCATAACTCAGCCTGCGGTGGTCCTAGGACAATGGGACCATCACCACAGGTTCACAACAATGTGTTATTTCTGTCTACATTATCTTTGGGTCCCCACACTATGTTAGTTGGGATCCCAAAATAATAACCACTCGCTCCTTTTGTGTCCATTTAAGTTCTTTCATAGCTGGAATGTTTGTTTTACAGCGGGGAATAGCTTACGCTTTAAGGGGCTTGGTTGTAATATCATTGTTATAGGCCTGCTACCCCTGAATATATGTAATGCACTATGTTCTCTAGGCGCTACAGGGAGTGCAGAATTATTAGGCAAATGAGTATTTTGACCACATCATCCTCTTTATGCATGTTGTCTTACTCCAAGCTGTATAGGCTCGAAAGCCTACTACCAATTAAGCATATTAGGTGATGTGCATCTCTGTAATGAGAAGGGGTGTGGTCTAATGACATCAACACCCTATATCAGGTGTGCATAATTATTAGGCAACTTCCTTTCCTTTGGCAAAATGGGTCAAAAGAAGGACTTGACAGGCTCAGAAAAGTCAAAAATAGTGAGATATCTTGCAGAGGGATGCAGCACTCTTAAAATTGCAAAGCTTCTGAAGCGTGATCATCGAACAATCAAGTGTTTCATTCAAAATAGTCAACAGGGTCGCAAGAAGCGTGTGGAAAAACCAAGGCGCAAAATAACTGCCCATGAACTGAGAAAAGTCAAGCGTGCAGCTGCCACGATGCCACTTGCCACCAGTTTGGCCATATTTCAGAGCTGCAACATCACTGGAGTGCCCAAAAGCACAAGGTGTGCAATACTCAGAGACATGGCCAAGGTAAGAAAGGCTGAAAGACGACCACCACTGAACAAGACACACAAGCTGAAACGTCAAGACTGGGCCAAGAAATATCTCAAGACTGATTTTTCTAAGGTTTTATGGACTGATGAAATGAGAGTGAGTCTTGATGGGCCAGATGGATGGGCCCGTGGCTGGATTGGTAAAGGGCAGCGAGCTCCAGTCCGACTCAGACGCCAGCAAGGTGGAGGTGGAGTACTGGTTTGGGCTGGTATCATCAAAGATGAGCTTGTGGGGCCTTTTCGGGTTGAGGATGGAGTCAAGCTCAACTCCCAGTCCTACTGCCAGTTCCTGGAAGACACCTTGTTCAAGCAGTGGTACAGGAAGAAGTCTGCATCCTTCAAGAAAAACATGATTTTCATGCAGGACAATGCTCCATCACACGCGTCCAAGTACTCCACAGCGTGGCTGGCAAGAAAGGGTATAAAAGAAGGAAATCTAATGACATGGCCTCCTTGTTCACCTGATCTGAACCCCATTGAGAACCTGTGGTCCATCATCAAATGTGAGATTTACAAGGAGGGAAAACAGTACACCTCTCTGAACAGTGTCTGGGAGGCTGTGGTTGCTGCTGCACGCAATGTTGATGGTGAACAGATCAAAACACTGACAGAATCCATGGATGGCAGGCTTTTGAGTGTCCTTGCAAAGAAAGGTGGCTATATTGGTCACTGATTTGTTTTTGTATTGTTTTTGAATGTCAGAAATGTATATTTGTGAATGTTGAGATGTTATATTGGTTTCACTGGTAATAATAAATAATTGAAATGGGTATATATTTTTTTTTGTTAAGTTGCCTAATAATTATGCACAGTAATAGTCACCTGCACACACAGATATCCCCCTAACATAGCTAAAACTAAAAACAAACTAAAAACTACTTCCAAAAATATTCAGCTTTGATATTAATGAGTTTTTTGGGTTCATTGAGAACATGGTTGTTGTTCAATAATAAAATTAATCCTCAAAAATACAACTTGCCTAATAATTCTGCACTCCCTGTAAATATATGGTTATGTTGTATTATTTATTGCCATTTTCTTTTTATGCGGTTATGCCCTCTAGGGGCTAACTATATAGTCACATGACCATGTTTCTTACAAATTCTATTTTCATTGCGGAGTCCTCTAGGCGCTGTTCTAAGCATTACAGTTATATCAGTATATTAAAATATTTGTGGCTCGGACACTTGTCCCATAATCCTTTGCAGGGCATTAATTTTACAAAACATTTTTGCTCATAACTGAGCCTGTGGTGGTCCTAGGACAATGGGACCACCTTCAAAACATTGACCACAATGTGCTCTTTCTGTCTACATGTTAGTGGGGACTCCAAAATAATAACCCCTACCACCATTAATTATCATTTTAAGCTTTCTCATGGCCTGAGCTTTTGTTTTACAGCTGGGAAAAGTGGTGTTTTATGGGTCTTGTTTATAATATCATTGCAATAGTCCTGTTAGCCTTGACAATGTGTTTTGCAATGCATCCTCTAGGGGCTAAATATATGGTTACACTGCATTGCTTTCTCACATTCTTTTTTCATGTGGTTGACTGTATGGTTACATGGCCATGTTTATTCCAAATGTTTTTTTTATTGTGGTGTTCCCTAGGGGCTGTTCTGGGCATTGAGGTCAACATACTATATACTTTTACAAAACATTTTTGCTCATAACTCAGCCTGTGGTTGTCCTAGGACAATGGGAGCACCTTCAAAATGCTTTCTACATCATCTCTGGGTCCCCCCACTAGGTTAGTGGGGACCCCAAAATAATAACCGCTCTCACCATTCAGTGTCTTTTAAGCTTGATCATAGCTACAACTTTTGTTTTACAGCTGGGGGAAGTTTTGTTTTAAAAGCCTTGTTTGTAATATCATTACAGTAGGCCTGCTAGTCCTAAAAATGCGATCAATGGGCTAAGTATGTGGTTACACTGCATTACTTTCTCCTGTTTTTGTCTTGGGGTTTTCCCCTCCAGGGGCTAAGAATATGGTTACATGACCAAGTTTCTTACAAAATATATTTTTGTTATAGTACCCTCTAGGGGCTGTTTTGAGCATTATGGTCTAATACCAAATGTGTATTTCGGATAAAGGCTTATATGATAATTGTATATAATTCAATAATCTCTCCTTATTACAATTATAACCAGAATTCAGGTCAGCTTAACATCCTTATTACACTGACTGTTTGAACACTCTTGATATGTTTGGGTGACCCTTCTAGTTGTTTCTCCTCTGTGGCTGCCCTGTGTCTTAATTGGGGGAATTGTGTTAGCCAGCCAGCAACTCTTATGGGAGGGTGGTGAAAGTGGTATTCTATTGGAATTAGCTCGGCCGATTTAAATTACGCTGCTAAATGGCAACACTTTCATTTTTTGCTTCAGATAGAGGAAGAAGGTAAATGGAAGAGCTTTAGTTATATTGCAGGAAAAGATGAAATTATGAGGCAGGGTTGACCAATTTATGTGACAGGAAAAGTCCAGGTATGAATTTACAATGCTAATAGCTCTAACTCTATCAAATGTGAGACCTATTGCATTAAAAATGCTTGTTTATGTTTGAAATGTTTATACATGAGGTTTTTTATTGAGGGGGCAAGGGAGACAACTGACAGTGTCCAACCCCACAATATCAAATCCAAGGTATGACAAGAGAGACAAATAACACACCGCCCCCTAAAACAGCACCCAAAACCCACCTCCCCTTCACCACCCCACGTGCATGCCTGCCTCAGAACTCCTGGGTTGAGAGGCTGCGAGGAGGGTAACAGAGGTTGTATGAGGCCAATTACCTCTCGCTCTCCGGGAGATTGTAGGATGCTGGGACATCTCTGGAGCATGAGATACTCTCCAAACATGTGCTGCAAGGGTGCTTAACAGCACTTCCCACACAGAGTCAACAATAATAACTCTCAAGGTCTTCAAACTGCCTTCACTCCCGTCAAAAAGTCAGGGCAGCGGTGGGGCCATATCCACTTTTGGAGCCTGACTGCTTCAGCAACAGCAGTTCCATCTGCAGTGTCTAGTGTCGACGTTGGTGCCAAGCGTCAGGCAGGAGCATGAACCAGCGCAAAGCACTAGTCTCACCTTGAAACCTGTGTACTTGTGTAGACTGACTGCTGCAGCATTTGAACTTGCCGGTGAATCTGTCAAAATAAGGAGCCCTACTTTTAAATATTAAATAATTCACCCCAAGTAGGCCTTGTAGCCCACAAGCTATGGTATATTATTTAAATATGGTATATGCAAGACTATAGTGTAGAAATGTACCTATAGTGACTAGCCCCCAATAGCCATTTTTACTATAAGGGGATGTAGGTGTACCTGTCAGAAAAGTTCAGAATAAAATATAATAACTGCTTAGTCTCGTTTGGGAAAATCTACATGAATAAAGAAAACACTATTTTAATATTTACTAAATCAAATTCACTTGGAAATAAAAATTGCCTGTTTAGTCGGGATAGTTGATGCCCCACTAGCGGCCTACATTTACAAGCCCTTGCTGCAACATTATCATCATATTGATAAATGCCAATGTGGACTCAAGCTGCCCATTCACCTTGTGCTACATTAACAAAGTCACACAATGCATGCATAGATCCACTTTGTACATCCTTGCACCACAATATGCTTGTGCCAAATATAATGTGTGCAAGGGAAAATTCTTACGCAGGGAGGGAAGAACAAATGGGGCAGACAATCCATAACAAATGCACTGTGCCATCTGTTAACCTGATCTGTGAGGCCTGCCAAAGGCAGATGTTAAAGTGACACAAGCACTGTAAGCAATTGACCTTCCTTTGCTTTGCTGCACTAGTGCCATAATTTATGGTGCCAGTGCAGTAAAGCAGCACAATAGTGCAAAAACACATGAGGCTAGTGTGGAAATGTCCACCGTGGTGACCAGTAATGTAATTAAGGTGCTTCCATGGTGTTGTTGGCTGGGGCAAGGGGTCTGCAATGACAATGGTAGTTTGGGATCAGTGCCCCATATACATAGAACGTTTACCAAATGCGTGATGCGCAATGCAACACACAATGCACAACTAAATTCTTTCGCAATAGAAACTTGTCACAAACCCACTCATCACTCCTACCCCACCCTTGAGTTCTTGGACTACGCTGAACCAAAGTAAGATGTGCATATTTTTGAAGGCATCAGAAGCTGAGTGGGTCACGTGTTCCATGGGAAGATCCCAACTATACACATGGAATGCCAACTACATGCAGTGTCAGGTGTGGGGCACATGAGAATTAGACCAGGATAAGGAATGCAAGGTGCATTAGCTGGGCATGGTAAGAATGAGCAACTACTCTCCACTACTGGAGTGTCAGGTTACAAAATATGCATTTGTCAAGCACTATAATGTCTGTGTCTGGGTACTGTAGCACATATTTACCCATTTATGATGAAAGACGCAGTCCAACAGCTCATCTTGTTGTGCAGCATCATCACAAATGTGCAGGGATGTGTAGTTGTCACAGATAGTCAATGTATCCCTCTATTAACCTTGGTTATGGGAAAAGAAATGACAGACAATGTCAAAATTGCTACACAACCTGCATGGTGTAGGGGTGCCCTTTTTGCCGGTCCAAATGCATATGTGCATGAAGGTACACATCCTGCAAATTCTACTAACAGGAATGCTGTCTGACACTTACAATGATTGATGTTGATTGCAACACACATTGAAAGTAGTCAACATTAGAACTACAACAATGTCAGTCCTTAGTACCACTACTACAATGCCACCCCTGATGTGGTGTCCCAGCATGATGCATCCACACATCAACAAGCACCAAAAGGTGTCAGGTTCTCATGCCGCCCTATGTGTGTTGTCAGAGTGATGGAAGTGGCTGGGCTTTCCACAAGCATTCTCCTAGCTGCTTTGAGTCATGTGTTCAACATCCTGCACCACACATCGTAATGATGAACCACCTTGTGTGTACGTGTGCAAATAGGAAGGTCTACCTTCCAGCAAAACAACACTCCGAAACACCTGAAATGCAGGCATCCTTGCCGCTATTCTACAAGAAAACCTGTGATGCATGGAAGAGTGTTGTTCTGCAGGAAGGGACAAATTCCTGTTTGCACACATACACACAAGGTGGTTGAATCCCACAGTGGGTGGTTCAGGATGCTAAACATATGACTGAACGTGGCTAGGAGGATGCCTATGGACAGCTCACACCCTTCCATCACTCTAACAACACACATAAGGTGGAAGAGGAGTCAGTTACTTACTCAAATATCTGTAAAATCAAATGCAAAATATTGTGTACATCTCCAGTTGTAGTGTGTGCACAAATCCCTTACAACCCCCATGGAATGCATATGTAACACAGTCAAATCAATGAAAGGGGTTCATAAGCAGAAGACCATGATAAGTCATTCAAGGTGGGTGGAACACACTGGGAAATGTGGACTGGCATATTGTGCCAATAGTGACTCCATAGAAATGATGTGCAGGTGGCACATTGTGCCACCACGGGTCCATAAATGTGTGCCTTGATTTGTGGGTCAGTACCATGTGACTAAGCCACCAATAGCAAGTAAACGATGACTCATGTCAACCATTACAGTCCAAGATTTACATTTCACTATCCCGCTGCAGAGGAAGATGCCATACGTCCTTCAGAGCTGCCTGTCCTGGATTTCTCTGATGATTTGGGTGACCAGCTGCTCACCATCAATGCTGACACTCTCCAGGATGTCCTTGGTTCCTCCTAGACACCATCTCTAGTCACAGGGAGAACACACAGTGTTGCAGGGTCTCCACAATAGCCACCACACAACCAACACGCAGCACCGCCCAGTACAGTTAAAGCCCTGGACTCTGAGGACCCAGACATTAACTTTCAGAAGACATTTTGGTAGGAGTCCAGCGGGAGTTGGCTCGGCAGGTGCAGCGGAGGATGGAGACTATGGGGAGCAGCATAGAGGGAGTAGAGATGACTCAGTCTGAATAAGGACAACTCATCTGCCATCACCCATTCTCTGCTACGTGGACTCCAGCAGTCCCTGGCCGACATAGCTGCTGTCCTGAGGCAGAGGCTGGAACAACTGCCCTCCCAAAGTAGCAGCAGCATGATTGACAAAAGGCTGGGGGTTATTCAAAATGTCCTGAAGGCCATGCAATGCAATCTTGCCAATTCTCCTTGAAAACATGTCTGCCTACCACTGTGATGTAGCTGCTGTGTCGAGAAACCAGCAGTTCTTCCTTGCTGCAGTGATGCCTTTTACTTTCCCACAAATGGCAGCTGCCACGGTCTTTGATTCCATATTTCTATCCCCTGATGTATGTGTGCCCCACTCAACATTAACACCAGCACCATCCATGGCAAAGGAGGCACCATACATATCAGAGAATGAAGATGTGGAAGGAACATCATTCACCCGAAAAACCACCCGGTAGCTAGTCTGTGCCACATGGACAGCATCTCTTAAGTTCTGTGCTTAAGATCATTCCAGTGTAGTAACAGCTGGCAGTGTGCCCTCATCACTCTACCACTGACTTATTATGCATGACTGCCATAGTCTCAGTTCCTACCTATTGTCAATTGTGACATCTTTTTACTGATGCACACCTCTCCTACACATCTCATGACATGTCCCTCCCCCTTGGTCTCTGACTAGACATTCAGTGGCTTGGGATCTCTCATGGGGCCAATGTACTGTGCATTGTACATTATCAGAAACAAAACTTGCACATGTAAATACATTACTATATTCACATATTCTGCTTATTTTTCAGTGATCCATTAACTGTTTCAAATGTATGCATTGTGTGAAGCTGTGATGATGAGTACTGAACAAAAGGACATGTGGCTTTCTGTCAGACATAGACACACATAGACTCAAACATACATATGGCATGTTTACTTAAGAACACACAGATCTGGAAATATCTCTGATGATTGTACCAGTACAACATTGATGTGACAAATAAAATAGGCATATGTAAGACTGTGAGGGGCAGTAGTAAGTATGCCGCATCTAGTTCCCAAATGAGGTGGACTGCAATGTTCTAAACCTTTGAACAATGAATGTTACATTACTTACCAAAAACAATAGAGGGCGTCTGATTAGAATTTGTATCCATGCACAATCAGAGTGTCGGGAACAGCGCTGAATACTGTTTTGAGTAGGTGATGTCACACCGCAGCCAATCAGGAAAGTACTTGGCCATAGGGGATACACATAGTCAAACAAGCAAATCAACACTGAATGCACACCCAAAGGCATGTGACCAGTGCAGGCATGATAACACCCAGACAGTTAATCATCATGGACACTATATTGTAGGAAACTAACATGATTTATTAATATAAAAAAATTCTACCTATCAAAAAACTAAACTACACACTAATGTTCACTACCTAACCTATACTAACTATTCTTAACTTATCCCTACAGCTAACTAATCTTATCCTAACTTATCCTATACATGTAACGACACACAATAAACATTGCCCCCGCTCCCCTTAAGAGACAATAAACTACTAAATTACTAAAGATAAACATAGACTAACTAAACCTATTGCCTTTAACATATACCCCAATACATACCCCCCAAAAACATAAAGTCCTAAATCCCACCCCCTAACTATAACAACTATGTCCTAAAATTAACCTACTCAATGCTACCTTAGCTATGCCTACCAATTTAAAACCCAATAAAACTATTTACAATTCAAACTAGGGAAGGTACAGGGAAAGGGTCCAAAGTCAGTGCCTCTTCATCTTCTTTTAATGTACTTTAAGAGTTTGTAATTCCTTTTGTTCACCTTCTCCAATTTGGTCGACCTCAACAGAATTTCGGTAATGTCCTTCCTCATTTCATCCTCGCAATTTGTGGCAGTGAAAGCTGGTCTTGGCTGTGGGTGGGATGGTGTTGAGGTAGGGGGTGTTGATATTCAGGGGGCAGAACCTGCAGACCCACCCCTAACCTTCAGTGTTGAGGTTCCACTTGTTGGTGTTCTTGTTGCAGGCTGTTTGGCCGGTCCTTCATGAGGAAATGCCTGCCATGACCCCGATGCTTTTTCACATTTGTATTGCCATGCCATCCTGTGGTACCTTTGATGAACCTCACAGATGTGCCAGTATCTCTCCGCCCTTTTCTCAAACACACGCTTCTGTACTGGAGTCATTGAGGCTGCTAAAACATGATGGGATCATGTCATCAAAAACTGTGTTGGGCAGAGAGAGAACAAGCATGCAATGTAAACAGCATCCTCAGATCTTACATGCTGTCCACCAGACCTCATTAAACAATGTCAAGTAAAAGCCTATACCAATCTGCCTCCCAAGCATCTGTGATATATTTTGCATGTTGCAGGGATAAAGGCTAACCAATATTGCACACTATCAGTGCACAAGCTTGTTACATCTCCTAAGTACCGGATAAACACTCACCATGTACATCTCAGACACACATGATGTGACCATGCTCACTCACACTCATCACGATGGGTAGATCATGTAGGTACCTCTGCACACATATATTTGATTCAATCCGTAGACATGTACCACACTCATCAGAGCAATAGCTGAAATCTCAGTGGAATCAACTAACTGTGGTCCTTCTCAAAATTGCTCCTTGTGTGGCCGCTGCATCACTTCATTTCTGAAGAGAAGTGAAGCACTGGTGGTGCAACTGTCGCATTGATAAACCCCTTGGAGAGCTCTTCACATGGTCATTAATTCTACCATATCCACACGTTGGCATCAGTGCATCATTTTGTTGTATTACACATCCTCAACATGAAATCAGACACACTGTCAATACCCAAGGATAGATTATGGTTTCTTAATTGACACGTGATTTTAATATGGCATTGCGCAAACATACTACCTCACAAACAACCGTTGCTTTACACATTTGACATACAAGGTAACACATACTGGCTGTTTTGGGGTCTTCAAATTGTGAAACCTCTCCAATGGTGTAGGGTGCAGGTCCACCTGCAAGACATGATAGGAAAACATAGCTTTGTAAATGTTGAACAAAGAAAGGCATGGACAACTGTTATACATTCCACTTTTTTGCTGATTGGCCTAGTTTACTTAGGTTTAGGAATCACCAACTGGCATCTATTACATGTAATTAGACAGACATTGTTAACCCACAAATACACAAACAGGTATGGAATTGTCTGAAGCTTACGACTGTTGAAAATCTATGTGAAAATTGAGCATCAACTCAGATGCTCTACTTTTTCTGCAGACCCCTACTACCACCAAACTCCACCATGTGTGTGCCATATGTGACATATGGTGCACCATGTGACTTATGGTGCACCATGGCGCGTGTTAGGACACTAGTGGTGTAAACTATGACATTATTGTGACACTTTGCATGCTTGGCACCATACATGAAGGTGCCAAGCCTGCTAAATGAATTTAGGCACATTGAAAACAATGGGAGTGTCATGTTACCAGCCTGCCTTAGGCACACATTCAGTTTAACTCCAAAAAAGGCACAGTAGAATCTAGTACATTTTACAGCTAGATTTTTGTGTGCCCCGTACCGCCGGAACACACTCCTTGCATACATCATGGCTAGTGCAGGCATTATGTGGCACCAGGGTTTAAAAGTGCCACAATGCTTGCATTGCACAACTTTTGACATATGGTGCAGCAATACTTGCCTCCATCAGCCACATTGCCTTAAAAAATCTGACGTTAATTTTGCAGTAGGAGCTGCTAAGCCCTTCTTACATTTGGACCCTTGTTGTGTCACTCTGCAAATCCATGACTACCTATACTCCAGTGTCATGTTTGTCATCACTTGAACATTACATTGCAAATTTCCACATGATGGACATGGACAGTTGTGCCTGGGAAACATGAACTCTTGTATCATTACACTTGTGTGTTTAGTTTTCTGCACTTCAACATGTTAATGCAATACACAAGGTACAAGGAGAGGAATGTGCTAATTGTCAGCACCCGGTCCATTGCTGGCCTCTCATGAATGCAGGTTGCAGGGGCGGCTCCTCCATAAGGATGGAGGAGAATCGACCCCCCTCCCCACAAGCAGCAGCGGCAAAACCTTTCAAAGAAAAGGATAATAAAGTATGAGTATTATCCTTTTCTTTGAAAGAGGTGGGGCCACGAGGGTGACGTGCACTGAGCGGGAGTGCACAGCACTCCCCCTCACTGCGCATGTATGTTTGGCTGGCTGGCTCGGGCCGGCCAGACACACATGCGCACAAGGCTCTCTGCAGTCCCTACACAGGCTCCCAGTCTGCCTGGGAGCGCCCTGCCAGCCAATCCTGATGCTGCTTGAGCACCTATTATATCTAAGTAAGTGATATACACAATGTATGGATAAATTACACTGTCTTGCTATTTTTTTAGCACCATTGCATGAGTAGTATCCTGACACTGAGTAGACACGTTTTTTGTGGACAACGCACATTGGGGTGTCACATCATATACCTCTTTTAAAGTTAATATTATTTATTTTTAAAGCAGCACTAACTATGTGGAGGTAATACAACTAGTTTTTAGCAGCTTGTGATAATCAATATCTTTCATTATCTATTTTTTTTAGGCATTGTTGTCTCCATTGGTCCTGATGAGGCTCAAATATGAAAGGGCCAAAATGCGTCGACATTTTGTGGTAGACTGCGAGGTTGTAAAAAAGATTCATTGAACCTTTAAGAGATGTACTACACATCTAATGATGAGTTGAAAAGAAATAGGTTGTAAAGTATCAGATGCCACTGTCTAGTGGACAACCATCGCTTATATGTGGATTATGGTTTTAGGGGATGATATAACCACAGTGTTTACTAATGTAGGAGAGCAATGTTGCACATTATATTTTTGTGACATAATTTGGTGACATTTTTTAACATATACGTTTGTATTTGTGTGTTGTGTTTCATTTAAAAGATTTGTCTGTATTGATTTCTCGTTCTATCTTGACAATGAATGAATAAATGCTGAAATTTAATTTTACTACCAAGGGAGTATTAATAACCCCCTTTTTTGAAGGAATTTAATTTGTAGATTTTTTCCTACTTATTGACCATGTTCAATTATCGCTGGGACCCTGTGTGTTCATGCAGCGACAACGCAGGAGAGAGAAGCATGCGACAGAGGAGGTACGTTTTTTAAAATTGTATTTTAATTTTTATTTTAAAATGTAAATGTATAAATTTGCCCCACGAGCCATGACTGGCAGGTTGGCTGAGACACACAACTTGCTGTTGTCACCTTTGTCATGACACGCTGAAGTAATCCTTATGTCCTACTGTCATACTCATGCAAACAAGGCTGTAGCTACGTTTAAGGGGTAATTACCAACAGTTCCGCCAACCAGAATCACCAGGTGGTCTAGGAGATCCCGTTCACAGGAGATGAGGTCTTCCCACTGGTGCTTCAGCTTGTGGTCAGTGCGCTGCACAGAGAAGATGCGTGTCAGCTCGTACAGCACCTTGGCCCAGCGCAACTTCCATGCCTCTGTCCGGTAGCCCATTATCACACAGCCACCCACGGCCACCATGTTAGGGAGGCAGTGTCAGACCAACCAGATGAAACCTCCAAGTTCATCCCCAGTTATCCGCTTTGTCTTTCCCTGACATGTTGCAGTGTCCCTCCAGTGCAAATTAAACACTCCAAAAAAATGAAAATGGTATTACCCCAACAAACTTATCTAAGGCAAACACCCGACAATACTGATGCGGTATTACCACAGACGTAAAATATCCTGCACCCCAAAAGAAGTGACTCTCATATCAAAAATATAGATAGGCATGAATTAGGTACTCTGCGATGAGGGATCATGCCCCAATCTTGACAGAAAGAAATGTACAGTGGTGTATTTTTCACTACTATACGATCTGCATTCTGTTTGTGAAAACATTCACCACAAGTTGAATTCCAATATTTCCATTTTGCATATATTATAGTCAGTGTCCTCTTAATGTTCATAATATTTGTTTAATTGTATATACTTGAATCCATTTTGTATGAACATTGTTTTACTCCATTAAGTTAAATCACATGCACAACCAAACTCAATTTTGATTTTGGAAACCATCATCTGAAAGCTACCTTCCTAATATAGAAGTAACCCAAAGACATTAACATTCGTGTTTGGGAAATACAGCCATAATCTGTATTTGTTATTCTTCCTCTGTTGCTATAATCACTCACCTGTTTTCAGAGAGAAATTCAAACTCTGTTCTCTTCACATCCAGTCCAGTTAGGTCCTCTTTACTAGGAATTAGAGCAAACCTACCAAATAAATCAACATTTCTATTGGTGGCTCTACCGAATGGAACTGGGGTACCACACATGTAATGACATAACATTATGGGGGTCATTCTGACCCTGGCGGTAAAATCCGCCAGGGCCAACGACCGCGGGAGCAACGCCAACAGGCTGGCGGTGCTCCCATGGGCATTCTGACCGCGGCTGTACAGCCGCGGTCAGAAACGGAAAACCGGCGGTGTACCGCCGGTTTCCCGCTGCCCTGGGGAATCCTCCATGGCGGCGCAGCTTGCTGCGCCGCCATGGGGATTCAGACTCCCATACCGCCATCCTGTTCCTGGCGGTTTTGGCCGCCAGGAACAGAATGGCGGTATGGGGTGTCGTGGGGCCCCTGCAGTGCCCATGCGAATGGCATGGGCACTGCAGGGGCCCCCGTAACAGGGCCCCACAAAGATTTTCAGTGTCTGCCATGCAGACACTGAAAATCGCGACGGGTGCAACTTCACCCGTCGCACCCCTTCCACTCCGCCGGCTCCATTCGGAGCCGGCATCCTCATGGAAGGGTGTTTCCCGCTGGGATGGCGGGCGGCCTTCTGGCGGTCGCCCGCCAGCCCAGCCGGAAACCCAGAATACCCGCAGCGGTCTTTTGACCGTGCAGTGGTATTCTGGCGGTTCCAGCCAGGCCGCCGGCTTCCGCCGCCGGCCGGGGTCAGAATGACCCCCTATGTCCTATACTTATTGTGACTACCAGTGATCCATTTGACTAAATAAAAGTAGTTCTTTGATGCAAATTTTTTCTGTCTTCTACAACCTCTAAGGCATTCCTCTGTCTGTCAACAGAAGTTATGAAAACACATATCTCACTTGAATGGGACTAGCCTAATGACAATTGATAACCCGTACAAATTATATAGTAAGATATTCTCAACAGTCTTATCCAAAAAGGCAGTGGTAGCTCCTAAGTGGTAAGTTATTTTGTATTTTGCTGTCCTGGACAAGTCATCTTTTAGTAAATAGAGGTAATAAAGAAACATATTTGAGGGATGACATAGCAGTTCTGGTAAAGCGATATAGCATCAAAAATATTGTGTCTGTTATTTCCATAAATATCTAAATTTACCATTTGACCACTATACTCTTTGCGGCAAATAAATTCTGTTCAATTGAAATTCTGTTCATATTTGAACTATCTGAAATATTTCAGAAGATATAAAACACATCATATTCGGATCTCTATTAAGGCCTGGTGGGCAAATCAAGTACAAGGTTTCGAACCATCTCAAATTAGATCATATAATGATATTTAGTTAATTACCTTTCCCTCAAAGGTTGCTGCATAATTTGTAGGGTGAAAAATCAAATTTGATTGAAGTTATGTTCTTCCACTAGGTTTCTAGTGATGGATTATTTTAAGTTATTCAAACAGATGCTGAATCAGCGAGTGTTCTTTTAATCTTAATTTTCATATCTTTCTGTCATACCCACATCATAGTCTGCACAAACATTTTATTGCATAAATGCAGTTTGCACTATATCACGTGCAACGTTTCTTAAAAGTATTTTGCCACTATAAGAATAAAATCTGTCTTCTTTCAAGATATATGTGCAATTTGCACAGTGTTAAGAGGGATATATTCATTTTCTGTCCTTACTTTCTATTGTTTTAAATGCTCTTTAGATTTTTTATGTTATGGGTTGTCAAATTGCAATATCATATTCCTATATTTACCAGAACTCATTAAATGAGGTCTTAAGTACCAAGAATGCTCATGCAGCAATGGACACACTTAGGACCCTTGCTAAAGGCTCCTGGCTGTTTTCATATCTGCAAATGTGGTTGATGTAGATCCTCCACCTCATTGGTAGCAGAAAATCTGCCAGCTATAGGGTTCACTATTCTAGCAACAGGTGTTTTTACACCAAATTGATTGTCTGCCCAACTAGAGGAACACTTGGGGAATGAAGGCAATTCCAGCAGAAGTGCTACCATTCCCATATCTAATGTTGGAATTTCAGCCACCAAATATAATACAGAGTTCTGCAAAATCAGGTGGCATTGGGTGCTCCTCTTCGTGGCAAGATATATCTGTGCTCAGTTAAGTTAGGATGAACCTTTCTTATCTTTAGTTAATGATGTTAAAGAGATCGGAATCACCACATCCTCACTCCCCCCTGCGCACTGCAGAGAGGCAGGATTCTTTTTAGAAAATAGTGGTGCCCTAGGGTTGTGCCGACTGGCTCACTGTGCTGTGCTACATGCAAAAAAAGGGCACAATCTGGACAAAATTGTATTCACACTTAAGATTATTCAGGATATTAAACAGGTACTTGTATCATTATCACTATTTAGTTTGTGTTGAATTGATATATTAAGCCCGATCTAAGGAAGCGCTCTCCTCAACCTAGAGATTTTGCAGGCCTGGCACAAAGTCTCAAGATAATTTAACCAAGGCTTTAGAGGAGAGTGAATCTGCTTTCCCCTAGGAAAGGGACGAAAGAGAAGTATTCTTATTTTAAGAGTTGAATTGTTGCCATCTTAAATACAGGTTCCCATGTGAGACATCCTGAATCTCCGAAAGCTCGCCCCTTGGTTTTTCTGAGGAACTCCTATAGATAAACAAAGGGTACAAAACGTTGGAAACAGACTGACTGAAGAATTATACAAATAAGGGCAGAGAGAAGTATGTAGTGGTTCTTATATTTTATCGAAAACAAGTTAGCCAAAGAAAACATATTCCCTACCCAGAATATAAGGACTGACAATCTATCCAATAACGTAATCAGAACTCGTCACCTATCTATAAATCCTACCTGTAGATCTATAGATATTGTGGACCCCCTTGAAATGAGCAATACACTTGCAACATTCGTTCACATTACATTTTTCATTAATTTTAGTCTAAGGAAGGAGCTCCACTTAACCTAGAGAATTTGCAGGCCTGGCACAAAGTCTCAAGAGAATTTAACCAAGGCGTTAGAGAAGACTGAATCTGCTTTCCCTTTTGAAGGGGACAAAATGGAAGACATATTCTGTTTTTAAGAGTTGATTTGTTGCCACCTTAAATGAAGTGGCCCATGTGAGACATCCTGAAACTTAGAAGCTTGCCCCTTTTTGTTTTTTCTGAGGAACTCCTATAGGTATAGAAAGGGTGTAAAAAGTTGGAATGAGAAGGACAGAAGTATTATACAAATAAGGAGAGAGATAAGTATGCAGTGGCTCTTACATTTTATAGAAAATAGGTCAGACAACAAAAGCATATTCTCTTACCACATTTTAAGGACTGACAACCTGTCCAACAATTAATTTAGAACTGTTCATCTACTTATACTTCCAGGCTGTAGATCCATAGCTATCATTGACTCCCTTGAAATGAGCAATAAAATAGCAGCTTTCTTTTACAGAACAATAGTAAGATATGTGCAGAGTTTGACATTAAGCCATCACAGACAATGGAGAATAAACATTTCTCTTAACACTCTTCCGCTAGAAGTGAATGGCCAGTTCTCTTTTAGAACCTTGTGCTGCAATAACTCTGTGTGTCATTTTGAATAAATAGAGCGCTTCCATTGTGTGATATGCTTTTAAGGGCAGAAGTTGTACCGCAGAACTGGAAACTCACCATAGTTACTCCAATTTTGAAGACGCCCATGGCAGAGACAGACATCCTAGCAATTTTTCACCCTGTGCCATTATTGCCAGTTCCAGTGAAAAGGTTTGAATATTTTGTAAACAAAACAAATATGAATTTTATAAACTCTTAGTCAGTAAAGGCCCAGTACAATCAGGGTTTTTAACCTAGAACCTTCAAGGAATTGGTGCTGGATAATGTAGTGGATAAACTTAGATGTGCTTGGGTACAGAGGTCTGAGCAGCTTACATTTTTCTGGATCCATCAAAAGCTTTCAACACCATCTCTTGCATCATTATAGTAACAAAATCGAGGGAAACTGGTAATGCGGGCCTGGTTCTGCAAAGGACAGCTTCCTATCATTCTGCTCATCAACTGAAAGTTAAAATGGGCCCCACACTACTTGAAGAATTCACAGTTAAATCAGGAGTATTACAGAGCTCATCTTTCAACCCTGCACTTTTTTTTAATATTTATGTAACTCAGTTGACAAAATGAATTAATTAATTTGGGTTTCACCTTATGAGGTATGCAAATAATACCCAGGTGGTTATCTGCCTGGGCGTGGCTAATAACATAAATTGTTTTACTTTCAAAATCTGCATGCAGGAGACAGCCAACTAGATAAGAGAAAAAGCACTTAATTTCAAATCAGACAAGATGGAGGTTAGGGTCTTGGGACCAGACAAACAGATTTGGTCATACACATGAAGGCCCTCTTATGTGTACCCTAATCCCATCCCAAAAACAGCAACCAAGGACCTGGTGGTTTACCTGGATGATAAACTTTCATTTTAAAATCAAATAAACAAGGCAATATCCACGTGTCTGTTTCATTTTAGGCTGTTGAAAAAAAGTTTACCTTTTCTTTCTTTGAAAGGGAGGAAGGTGGCAATACAGAATATTATCCTACCAAGGATTTAGATGTTTGCAGCAATCTGTACTTTGAAGTAAACAGGACCACGAATAAGATGTTGCAAGTATTACAGAATTTAGCAGTACTACTCATTTTCAGGCTACCAAAACAGGCATGTCTCTGTCCACCGAAAGCGGTTAATTCCCCACATGTGGATAAAAGATTTCAGTTTCAAGCCCTAGGCTTTTTGTTCCCAGGCATTTGAGAACACATGCCCTTTGTATCACCACAATAGAGTGCAGGAGTATATTCTGGCTTGCTGCCCTCAGTCCTCGTCTGACAATATCGAGAATTCCTCGCTTCAATCCTGTCAGTTATGGAGGCCACACTTTCAGTTATCTTGCTACTTGAGCTTGCAATACTCTTCGTGGATAAAGTCATATCTCACCTCCAGAAAGGCTTTTAAAAGCACTCCGTTTGAAATGCCCAGTACGAAGTGAGCAAAATACTATTTTATTTTAGCACCAGGAAACCCTTATTAGGTAGCGCTTTATAAAACATTATAACATAATATTTGAAAAGATATGAACATCTAAATTGTCAATAAACACTTGTACTACAATGCATCATACATGTAATTATTTGCAACTTTTTTAGTGTGATTTGTGACATGAAATACGACACCATGTTTAAGGCCTGCAGAAACAACCTTCACTATTACTATTTTTCTCATCCGAATCCTTATCTAGAAGGATTCCCCACCACTGGTGAAAGCCACCTCCTTTTTGTTTTTAGTATAGCTCCCTTTCCTCAATGGGATGAGTATAAGTGGGTCATCCTCCTGCAGGAAGTACTATATTTACTTTGTCACTGCTGATGCAGATGGCTTGTGTGGGTGCTTGTTTCTGGAATGCGTCTACTTCTCGGGGGGGGGGGGGGAAGACAGCAGGCATGCACTAATGTTGTTCTTTGTTACTTTTCTCTTAGAAAACCTTACAGTGTGAGGTCCGTACTTCAAAGGCCTCAGTGGGTGTGCAAATGATGCTGTGCAGTCTCTTTTCTTATATCTGGTCATTGTATTTTCCGGGCTTCGCAATGAACTACTGCTCTGTAGATTAAATCTCCTAGAACCTACTATCACCTGCCTCCAGTGCCCTCTCTGCTGGATGACTGCTGTTCTGCATGCATTGCTTTTTAATGTCATCTCCCTCTGCACTTCTTGGAGGAAAGATATTATTGCCTCCTTTGCTGCAGAACAGCAGTGCCCACCATGGTACCTTTGGGCCCTAGCATCCGGTCACTTCTGTTCTGGCCACATATTTCTCTTTTGAACAGAAGTAAAATGACAACCATCTTGGATTAACATGACACCTGGAAGTGGGGCTGTGAAGGAAACTGTGGTGTTGTGAGCATTCTATTCTTTGGTATGTGTTTTGGGGGAGGTTTTGTGGCTACCTCCTGTGAGTAATTTTCTGTTTATTTACAGGAGGTGCAAACATTATTTTCTGGTCTTGGCTTACTTAGGTCTTTCAGGTCTTCTCTGTCCAAGGGGGTCCATGCACGTTCTATCCTTTGGCTCAGTGATCAAGCAGATATTGTCTAGGAATTTTGCAACATATGGTGGCAGAACTCTTGTGCGGCAGCTCACCAGAAAAGAGATCAGTATTTACAGTGCTTTGACCGTTGAAACTGAAATCTTACAATGACTATAACTTGTAAAATGTTATTCCAGCTCTGGCAGCAGATATTCAGTCCACCTTCCCTAGTTTCCAGTGCAGACAGGCTACCCTTAGAGTCACCAGAAGAGATGTTTGAAATGTATCTTACAGATGGTGAGGGTAGTTATTCCCCTGAGGTCCAGGAGAAGGTTGATCTAATATTAATGTGTCAGGAGGGAATAGTATCAGGAAAAATAATAAAGTGACAGATGGATTTGGGCATAAGGATGCAGGGGAGAGTTTGAGAATTTAGGGAAGTAAGGGGAAGGGTAGATAAACCAATAATAAAATACAGGATAAAATTCCCATATCTTAAAATATTGCAAGTTACTGAGGAGTTCCATGGTCTTAAAGAGTAACAAGGCTGACAGCTGAGTTCCTTTATATGGTTACGGTACACAGAGATGACTTGCAATATCGTTATGATATACGGCCAGGAGTACCTTAGTAATTATAATACATGCTCACACCACCTCTGTTCCCACCACCTACTTAAATCCTTGTTGCATAGGTCTTTCATTTGAGGGAAAGAGCACGTTTGCAAAAACACACACAAAAAACGTGTTAGCTAGTTGTTGAAAAATATATTAGAAAGCAGTTGAATAGAATTAAGTCTAAAAAATAAAATAAAAAAAAAGATGCTGCACAAACGTGTAGAAGTAGTCTAACTTTTCTATAATTTCCCAAGGAGTGCAAAAAATAAACATGTTGCCATACATATCTACTATCTACTTGCCACTGACAAGTTAAACACAGCAGAAGAAAGAAAAGCAATGTTTGGTTTTCCTTGCTTTAAATAGCTGCTTTAATTATGCCGAGTGACCTGACTTGCTGTTCACTTCAGTTGCTATCTCTAGCAGTAGGAATTGTGATGTCAGAACTCGACTGTAATAAGCTATTACGGTTGAGTTCTGGTGCCAGTTCTTCATAATCGGCGACTGAGTGTGTTTGAAGTCGACGATTATAAAGATAGAGACTGTTTGCTGCAGAGGAAGGGACAGACAATGGACGGAGCGCTAAAGCACCTCTACCAGTATAGAATCGTGAGTGCAACTGTAACTTTAGTCTGATAAGTGCATCGACAGTTCCCCAGTAGTTGCTTTATGTCCGGTTCTTGTCACCCACTGCTTTATAGTATGGTTTTTACTTCAGATTAGTGAAGGAAATTTAATCACAGTTTGCTAATTCAGAAATCTCGTAAATCCACTGATTTAGGAAACTTGGGAGCCCTTAACAGTCATTTGTTCACGATGTAGAAGTGTACAGTATTCATATTTAGTAACAGGGAAGTGCATAGACAGAAGTGTAACGTAACTTCTTCACGCCAAGGTTTTCTCTGAGGGTAAGTTTGGCACAGGTCAATTTAATTTGTATTGATCTGATCGCATTTCCAACATATATTATCTTCAGTAATGGTAACCATTTCCTGTTTACAGGATCCATACAACCAATAGCATAGATGCTGGGAAAGTACGTGCGCTTTTAAGGCTTGCCAGTCTTTGGATGCTGTCCGTTATGTAAGGCTTTTTAGCAAAACGGGATGCTGTCCATTCAAGCGGATTCAAATCTCGAAAGGAAACGGGGAATCTAATTCAGCTTTGAAGGGACTCATGATGGGTAATGATGAGAGAGTCGTCTGGAAAGCGCTACTTGTTCAATGAGTGTATAATACACTTGGGGACACTGATGACGTGGTTCGGCGTTCCAATAATGCGTCGGTGCTTAGATTGGTGTTTCCTGGCACAACAGTATTCCCCCATGTAAACATTCCTTCATAGGGTAGGTAAGCCGGATGTACTCTATAATTACTAAAGCATGATTGAAATATCACAGGGTCTATGCACACAAAAAGCAGTTAAGGCATGGGGACGCCGGCCCTGCAAGGCAAAAGATATAATACTGTTAATCACGACATACCCAGCCTTTAGCAAACGATGAAACAAGTAACGATAAAATAATTAATTAAAACATAAGGATAGTAGCACTACTAGTAGGAGCCAACGCAGTCACCAATCCTCACAGTTCCGGATTGTTAAAGTTTATGAAAAGCAGTTCATTATTAACGTTCTGTATTCGCTTTACTACCTGTTCAAAGAGTTTTGCCACCTAGGGACTGCAGTGTCGCGTCCTTGTAATGCTGTATATTCCGTTCCCATTCAGCACTTTCGTCAATACTTCCTCCTTTCAGCCTGGAGTGTGGAGCAGATGTAAAACATTATCTGAGCAAATCTTCGAAATATGCTAAAGACATGACATCTATGGTATTGCAGACTGCTCCAGTTGGGGCCTCAGCAATAGTCTCAATTTCCTGTTTAGAATACATTTTTTTCTCTCGGGCTCCTATCGAGCCATTTTGCAGATTTGCCATGGAATTTCCCAAGTTTTTTATTAATCTCACGTCGCAAAAAAGGGAAGATGAGACCTCAGTAAAGCTTGGTCAGTTCTAAAATAGTTTCCATACTAGTCCGTTCTTCAAACAGGCTTAGCGACTGGAGTGGCCAGCCATTGTTCCGCTTCCTGATTTTAGGGCAATCCCATTTTGTTATTCTTTTGAAAGCCAGAGGCTGCATGGTAATGCATTTAAGCAGGTAATAACTGGCTAGTTTTGAATCAATTTTGAAGCCTAAATGTATTTTTAACAACTTTTAAATACCAATCAAAATTTATAATTAAAATAAATTCTCATGGAGTAGCAGCAATGGAAGGGAAATAAATAAATAAATAAATAAAGGGAAGGAAGAAACTTCAGCATTACGATACTGGAGTAAGGGGACCTGGAAACGTGACATGTAGGCAGGCCCAGCACCCATAGTGCCTCACAGTGCATTGAGAAAGTTCTAAATGGGTGCAATTTGAGAGTGGAAAGATGAGAGCAAGCACGGCGTGGGGTCCAAGAATAGAGTGGCCATGCAACGCTGGACATACTCAGGGGATAGCATGGGCTCTAGGAGAGATTAGACTGTTGGAGCTTCCAGGAGAGAGGAGTCACTGCAATGTGAGTACCAAGGGTGCTGGTGGGAAGACTGAAGGGAAAGATAAAGGGTGGGGACCACGGGGAGGAGAGAGCCCTGACAAGGGAAGAGAATGGCACACAATATATTTGATTGGTGTAAAACATGGGATAAATACCTAGAAAAGGAGGGCAAAGGGATGATGGAAGGAAACAAGATGAAGGTATAACAGGAGAGGTGAGGGGCCAGGAATCTGTGAAACACAGGACACCTCAGGAAAGAATACAGGATAAGGAGGGACCCAAAAGGTAAAGCTAAAACTAACAAATTACTTACCATTGCTAATACTCTTTGTGGAGAATACTGTATCTAACTGCCGATTCCTCACTTTTAGAATATCCCCACGTGCCAGACTGGATCCGACAAATTTTGCAGCAATGCTTCTGCTCACTGGTAGGTGTGGCTGGGTAGCTCCACAATGACTATGACCCATCACAGAAGTAACTGAGTGGAGTCATACTTAAGTGTGACTCCTGCACGCTGATATCAGTTTCTTAATCTTTCGCCTCCTGATCCCTCAGACGTGGAGCACTCAAGCAGACGTGCACCATACCAGGCAACCAATTTCTCCCAGCACCAACCAAAGATGGGCCCGCTTGTCAAAGGGCGTCTGGCTGCAAGGATGACACTGACTACTACAGATGGCAGATGAAACATATTTAACTGCTGCTGCATAATCTCCATGTTTTGCAAGGTAGTTTGTGGAGACTCATGTCCAGAACTCCCCCCTGTTCCGGAGACAGAAAGTCCTCCCAAAGTGGTACCCAAAAAGGAGGGCAAATACTCATGCCAAAGAGCTTTGGGCACCATGCTCTTGTGAAAGCTGAATTAATTAATAATAAATCTGCATTGATTAGTAACTAAGAATTGACATGAATTGTGCTAATATAGAGAAATCAAGTGTTTTGGAAAATGTGCCCACCTTGGTGGCAATCATAACTTGTACGATATTATTAAAGAAGTAATATTAACTGTTTAGAAATAATACGCACATAAAGAACTAAATATACTATTGAACTATATCAATGTGTTAATGAGATGTATCCGCTTAAATATACTAGGCATAGAGTAATTGTGAAATTATGGGCCTAGTTAACCAGGCCTCATGTTAAGCTTCATGGCATAAATAAATGTTCGTAAATGTTTTCTGTCTCATCAGAATTCATACTTGTTCTTTGTTCATACAGTGCTGACCAAATAGATTTGTAATGTTGCAACATTAAACTAGTTGATGTCTTAAACTTTGTGAGAACTGTCTGCTGTAATGCGATGTACCAGCTACAGATACATTTGTATCTTTGGTGCGTGAAAAATTAAGGTTCCCAGGACGCAACAATGGCTTCAGTGACTGGAGTTATAATTGGAAATAAAATGTTACCTGATGAAAACTGTTGATGGGAACGGGAGAAGAGGAGCCAATCATCGACATGTGAAAGACTGTCTAACTATATCATAGATTTAAGAATTTATGTTTATTGGTTCTGCTGTGAACACCTGACGTTCTGACCAATTACGGGTTGAGAAATTGCCTTTGTAAATTTGACTTATCCTGACTGCACTTACCAGGAGGAGCGCAGTTCCAGATGCCCTTTCTTCCTAGCCCTTAGCCTCATCGCATAATTACTGCTAATATTGATTGTTGATGCTGTTTCCTTCGTTTGATGCCCTTTCTAAGTTGGTTCAGTTAACTTAGAGACCAATCGGGGCTGAGCCAACCCCCCTCACTTTCCCCTGCCATCGCTGACCAGACGGATGCCCAACTTACAAAAAAGTTACAGCTTGCTGATCCATTCAGGAAAGGTATGGCAAAATGCAATTGTCTTTGTTATAGATTATCGTACTTTTCATTAGGTACCAACCGCCATATTGTTAGAGCCCTAATTAGATGTTTTCCAAATTAACTTTTGTCTAATTTCCTTTTTTTTTGCATGAAGCCCAAACATGCTCTTCGAATAAGAGGGTTAGTTAGTGTGTCCATGTTCAAACAAATGTTATTAACTAAGGATTGATTTTATTCACCTGTCGGGTCTAGATGTATGCCATTTCTTCTGTTCAGTTATTGTTGTTATAAATTTGTACGGGAACTCTTGAATGTTTAATGATAAATGCTTTGGTTAGATTAAGAGTTTTCCGCCGCTTTGGTCAGCCTGTGTTGTTCATGTAGGTTTATCATTTTGTTTTAAGACTACTTTATGTGATATTAGCATTGTTAATCTAGGGAAATACATTTACCTTTACCAAAGGTGTGGTTATTCATGGCCACAATGGCCATGGTGTGTAAAGTTTACTGGCTCAAGATTTCTGATAATGATTTGTTAAAGAAATTGTATTGTTGCTGGCTAGGTCATAAGTAAAACCTGTGTCCATGGTAGATCACTCTTAGCGGAGTCAAAAGGTCTATCGAACCTGTAACACGTCCCCTTATAAATGAATTATCAAAGACCAAATAATGACAGATGCGCTCACACTGGTGAGCCCTAGGCAATTAAGATAACTTAGGCTTGTTACTGTTTGATTTTCTTCAAAACTCAAAGCAGGTTTGGTAGCAGTGGGAATACAAACAGGAGACCAGTTTCCCTTTGTAGTCGGAATATGCCTCCCAGTGACTTTTCTGAAGGAAACTCAAGTGCGCAGTAGTTTGAACAACTGCGCTTTCTACAGTGGTGAACAGATCTAACCATCAAATTCCCCACTGATTAAAGATGCCCTTGAAACCTGTGGGTGGAAATGCCACTTGTGATCTGCCAGCTGAATCCTGCTCAGCTTGTTTGCACTGGCATTCAGAGATTCCGCCAAATGGTTGGCTATCAGAAGCATGTTCTGATAGGGCAACCACCTCTAGAGACATACATAGGGCCTCCTTGCACAAGATCCAGGACCCAAACCCGCCCTGCTAGCTTCAATACCATATGGCTGTTGTATTGTCCATGATGATCTTGACCAGCATCCCTCGATGGATGGCGGCAAGACAGATTGCCGATAGCTGCAAAAGACTGATGTATAGTCAACTCTCCACAGGATACCAGAGGACTCAGATCTCCATATTCCCTACGGTGCCCCTCCCCCTCCCCCAAACTCAGCATTGATGCATACATACCAATGGGAAGTCTAGGTTGGGAAGGGAGAGTGGCCAGCCGCAGGTTGGCACTTGTCTGCCACCAAAGAAGGTCCTGAGCAGTCTCTTATGAGATCTGGATGGAGTTGGTGAGGTAGATGTGATGCTGAGCCAACCGAAACCTTAGGTTCCACTGTATGGCCCCGCATATGCATCTGGTGTTCAGGATGAGGAGGCTGCACAAGGTTAGAAGTCCAAGAGGCCTCAGAACAGTCCTCACCGAAACCCAGGACTGAGCCAAAATTTATGGACCATATCCCGGAAGGTCTCAAGCTTGCTGCAGCAACAGAAAGGACTTGAACATCACCGTGTCTAGGATAGCCCCTACGAAGTGAATCCTCTCTTAAGGGCTCAGGTGAGACATTGACACGATGATTGAAAACCCAAAGGTAATCAAGAGTTTGGCAGTTGAATGGAGGTGGTCTGTGACTGACTATGGTGAGCCTGCCTTCAGCAGCAGTTGTTAAGGCACGAGAAAATATATATCCCCAACCGCCAAAGAGGGGCGGTGACCACAGCCATCATTTTCATGAATACCTAAGGTGCTGAGGTAAGGCTAAAGGGCAGCATTGCACATTGGAAGACTTCCGACCCTCCCCCGTGAACTGCAGATAACGCCAATGTAACTGCAAGATGATTATATGAAACAATGCATCCTGCAAGTCCAAGAGCAACCATCTAGTCTCTTGAGCCCTGAGAAGAAATCTTCTGAGACAGAGTGAGGATTATTAATTTCTTTTCCCTCAAAAAGATATTCAGTGAGCATAGGTCCAATATAGCCTGAGACCTTCCTCCTTCAACAAGAGGAAGTACGGTGAATAGCACTCCTTTCCTCTCTTTGAGTCCATCGTTTGGTCAGTGGCACCCTTGGCCAGCTGAAGGCTGACTTCTTGCAGCAAGATAATGGCATGGTCTGCTGGGAGCTGCTCTAGAGAAAAGCGGGGCGGGAGGAAATGAAAGACTGGGCATTGCCCCTTTGAATGATTTGCAAGACCCATTTGTATGATGTGATGTGATGTGATAGACCTCCAGCTGCGAAGAAAATGTCCTATCATGCCTTTTCTACCTAAGTTGAACTAAGGGCAGCTAGGGTGATTCTCTTAAAAGCCTAATCTACTGGGAAAGAAATGTCCAACTAGAAAACAAAAGGACAAAAAGTAAGGAGTAAAACTAAGACAAAAAGGATTTGGAAAAATGAAGAGGAAGGTATTATCATTTCAGAAGCTCAGACAGACGTCTTGTTAGTGAAAGTTAAGTGTAAGCCCAAGCCACACTCAGCAAAGCATGGGGGGCAAAATGGGTAAAAGTCAGAGGTCTGTACCTCTCAAAGTCCAGGGCAAAGTGGCCTACAATCAATTAGTGAACGCCCTAGTTAATAGTACATAATTCGATCAGGTAATGCCTTCCTGATCACGCCACTACAAGCTCCACTGTATTCTCCTGTCCCACAGCGTAACTTGCAACATCACCTGAAGCTCCCACAACAGTCCACTGTCCTTGTTCATCTGGACATCATGTGTGAGATGTATGAATAAGGGACAGCCATTTCACTTTCAAGCTCCTATTCTTCCACATTCACGGCCTTTTCTCTGACTATTAGTAAAACAATAGCACATCTATTTCCAAACTAACAATTCATGTGAATCCACCTGCAACGAAAATGACATGTTAGCAAAAACAAAAAATAAACGTTTCTCAGGTTTAGGAAATTCAGGCATAGTCAAGCTAATACGCATGTGATTTCAGATTATACTGTGCACATATTAAATTCTATGTTAATAAGAAAGGGAATGGCATTCTCTCAATCAGGATTGCATGATACAGGTAATATCAATGCAGACTTTACCAATACGTGAATATAAATATGTTACTGAAGTAACATTTTAAACGTTAATCTTTAAACATTAGTGCCACATTACATAAGTTATTGCTTTAAATGCAAATACATTCAAATAATGAGAATAGTTATAAGGTTATACTCAATTATTATATTTCATTTAATGAGGTTAATGCTCACAATAAATGATTTTCCTAACACTACAGTGAATGCTCTTTATTATTGACCGAGTACACCACTTTACATTAATTAGAGGTTAAAACACAGTTTAAAATGCTAAATGTGTACCTATTGGTCTTGATTGTGACGTCAAGAGTGGCAGGAAATTCTACACTGCTCCAGGCCTCAACCATGGTAGAGTAACGCACTATTTCTTAGCATGGTAAAAGTATGTTATTGTTCCAGTGGGACAAGTTGTTTCATCTTACTCCAGCACTATCTGTATCTTTTGCCCATTATATTCCTTTTCTTTTAATATGATGTTTAAAAGTATTGTCTATACCATGTGTATTACCACAACTTGTTTGGTCATGTTGTGCCTTAGACTTGATGTATGTAATTTACTGGGTATGGCTACTGGTCACCTTTTTGAATGTCTTTGGATTTTGTTCATCACTACTTAAACACTGCTGGAAAAAGGCCTACCCATGAAGCATATGTTTTGTGCCCTTTTGATACAATATACTTGCTGATGTTTCGAATTTGGGTTTTCATACTCCATAGTACCAATATAACTCTCAAGCTGTATAATAATTTCGGGGGCTCAGTATATTAACTTGAAGTGTGATTACACACCTTATGTCTCCTTAAATCCAATAAGTCGTTTGTTGTCCACAATTCTTTCTATAACTGCCTTTACTACTACATACCCTCCCAACGTTTGCATAACCTGAAACATGTGAATATATTTTCTTTTTTGGGGGGGGATTTTCCGATTGTCTTCATTTGAAGTCTTCTATTGTTGGATTAAATTTAGTCAACAAGTTTACCTGTACTGATTGTATCTATGCACTTCAATTAATCATTAAATATACTTCCCAGCCCCATATATTTGTAATTCTTGGTACCAAACCCAAGGATTTCACTTGGAGGTGTGGTCCGGATCTCTCATAAATCTTCATTGAGGGTGGCTTTTTACACTGTCCGTGCACATCTAATGGGCAGCAATGGTGCAATCTGTGTTGCACCCTTCGCCATACAATTTGTGCTATCAAGTACATTTCTTTTACGGTTTTACTCAGCATATAAATTGTTCTAGGATGCGCTGTCAGTTCAACCACTGTTACATATCTAAAGTTGTCGTATTCTGTGGAAAACTGCCCTCCGATTAAGGGCTTTCAAGTACAAATCTGTATTTTGTTTAAAACACACTTTATGCCCCATAAATATGAGTAACTTAGGAGACAGTGGTAGCAACTATTATCGGATTCACTCTTGACAGTATTAATAATTCCTGGACACCTAAGCAAGCCTCTTGTATAGAGGGTCTCAGACAAAAATACATTAAACTTAAAAGATTAAGAAAACAGGAATTCTCCTATTGGTGGGATGCAGTTACAATGAAAAAACATATTTTACATAAACGAGTACCAAGGGGCCTGAGGATACATATTTTTCCATCAATTGCAGATTTAGACAAATAACTACTGACTGAATGGAAGGAGTTGTTACATACTACTTCATATGGCACAATGGATAACTTAAGTCTTGCAGAGAGAAAATAACTCAAAATCCTTGTGGAAATAGCCCACATTGAGGAGGAAAATAAGGCCTTGAATCTACCTGACGCTTGTGCCAAAAATGATAGGATCCTTAAGGATATTCTTGATGCTTACCAAGCTTATTTTAAGGATAAAAAAAACACAAGAAAAATATGGGATTAGAATGACTACAAATGTGGCAGGATATTCACAGATGCCAGAAAATATGATAGTATCCCCAGTGTTGCTAGAATACTTCAGCAAGATACTACACTAATGTGTACTCTGTCAATCAGTGAATCAGATATTTCAAGTACAGTCAGTGACAATGTGGAGGATAATTCATCCACTTCTTTTCAAAACAAAACACTTTCTACTTTTTTAGTAGAAATGGAATGTTTCAGAATAGGCAACAAAATTATGAGAAAACAGCTTGAAACAAAAACCCACCAGACATGGTCTCAAAAGATGGTCAATAAAGAACAGATGGAGCGATAACCAGATCAGACACAAAGAGACAATCGACTAAGCCCCAAATAAATTTATTTGTGACACAATGGTGTCGCAGTCATCTGCAAATACTTCAACTATGTCTTAAATCACAATTGTCATTCCACAAGATTGTAATCTAACAAGCACTGAATGTTCGTTCCTGAATAAGGGTCTGCATTTTTGTCCTTCAAATAAATGTCAGCATCATTCATGAACCGAAATTGAAAAGACCTTTTCTGGACAAATCTTTTAATCTATTCCCAATATCTTATGCCATTCCTTGTGAAATCACAATACAGGATATTATACCTGCTCACGCAAATCTCTCATTTGAAAATACACAAGTTACAACTCTTAAGACAGTACTTTCAGATTTGGACATATATTCAGATCTGACCATTGACAGTGGCCTTAAACCCAAGTCTAATTTCAATCCTCCAATATTGATTTGTTTTCTATAAACATGTGACTTAAACTCTATACAAGTTAGAAGACAGTCAAAATGTTCATTCCATTTCAAAGACAACTTTTCATCAGAGGAACATATCTCTTTGAAATTCTTAATGTCAGCTTCTGGTATCATTATCAAGGAAGTGGATAAGTGTGGTAACATTGTTTCATGAACAAACAGGATGACATAGAGACAGAGCGACAACTGAATGACATATTGCCTACATGGAACTAAAAAAATCCCATAGATTAGATTACACCACACATTACTAGGTTTCTACTGAGATGCAGAGACTTAAGCTTGATTTCGGATTTATAATATAGATATCTCAATCAACCTTTACTTATCAGTCCTTTCATATACATTCTTCCGGAAATTCACAAGACAGCTACATTCCCTCCTGGTAGACTAATCATTTCAGGTGTTGGTTCACCAACTGAAGAGATATCGGCGTACATAGATCATTTCTTGCAACAATTTGTGGTAAACTTACCTTTGTACATAGAAGATACAGGTGACTAATCAATAAAATCTCAGATGTAATATGGAATAAGGAGATGATGCTAGTAGCCTTGAATATCAATTAATTATCCACATGTATTCCTAAAGATAAGTGCCAACTGCACAACATTCTTTGGCCAGATATACAGCTACGCCTTTCAATCATACTAAAAGGATCCTAGATATTATCAGTTTGATATAATGAATTTTTACATGACCAGAGGTGCTATAGTCAAACACAAGGCATGGCGATGGGAACACGTTCTCACCCTCCTATGCTAATCTGTAAATGTGTTATATTGAGGCACACCATTGATGGAGGGAATGCCTGTCACATTGACCAGCTGTTCTTTTATAATATCGTAGTGCAACATAAACCTGGAGCGAGATGATGATGGCTCTGATCTGAGATGGCATCAGAGTTGGTTCTGGGATTAATTCTGGTGGAGTTTGTAGCAGAGCTAGCATAGAAAGGACTGGTGTGGGCCCAGAGACCATGGTGGAAGCCTGAACCAGCATCAGTCGGTGCCAAGGAATAGCCTGCCAGCAGAACTCCAACTAGAGACTCTTGCATCTCTGTGGAACCTAAATATGCTCCAGGAAGTGCCAGAGGTGTCAGGTAGAGCTGCAACCTGGCCTTCTTGAAGGCTATTTGCTGAAGGGTCAACATTGGCTTTGGGAACAGAAGATTCTTGTGAGGTATGATCTTTCAATTGCCACCCATGTGCCTTTTTGCCAGTTTTCAAGTGGTGGGGTTGAGTGATACTTAGATTTCTTGAGCTTATGGTGCATTTCAATTTCATCCAGAAGATCTGGAGCATGGGCAGGACTTGATGTGGGGCTGGCCTCTTTAACAAGGTCATGAGTGGAACCGAAACTTGGAGAAGGACTTATATTTCAACTGCCACCTCCTCTTACATTTGGCAATGTAGAGTTTTGTCTCCTGCATTGCTGTTGGGTTCATGAAGGCACATTTATTGCACAACTGAATAACGACTGGAGTCCAAGCATCAAAGACACATATCATGCAGGCCTGTGACTGACACCTGCTACCTGAAGTTACAACACAGCCTGAATCCTTTTGTTTTTGGAGGAGACATCATCCATGGCACACTATTTGGAGTCACAGGAAAACTGACAAAGTTGGAAGAGGCGCTCCAGATTTGCATCGTACACCATGGAAATAAAGAAAGTGATGCCAGCGTGCAGGGCTGGTGCATATATGCAGCCCTGCTCCATCACCTCTGAGGTAGTACGGAGTAATTACAAAGTCACACTGCGCGACCTACCGGTGCATAAGAGCATTGCTGTAAAATTCTCCATATCCAGTCTGGCACTTGGGGGACATTCTAAAAGTAATGAATCTGCGATTATAGAGGTACCCATTGAGTAGAAGTAAAAACAGATTAAGGATGGAGAAACGCAGCATAAAGTAGTAGAGTTTGAAGTAGAAGGGAAAGACAGTAAGGTATGGTGTATATAAGTATCACAAACCTGCAAAGCGCACACAATGCATAACACAAATGCAAAAATATAGGCTGAAGTGTTTATGAGCATTTTGTAACTATTACAGAGAGACACAATGTAAATAATGTGCCAAGAAAGAGGAAGGGGAGTTGGCTGAGGCAAGTGTTCCCATGAACACTGACCCTTGGCAGTCATGATATTTACCCGTGTGCACTGTGAGAAGTTCAGAGGGTAGCATATCACTATTCAAGCAGATGGAGTGCTGTTAAATGAGCACTGCCAAGTCTGATTTTCACCTGGCTGATCTGTCAAAATTACTAACTATACACTCACTTATGTCCCCATTCCAGTCCTGTTAATTCTGAGGTCAGTTGTCAGTGAGTCTGCTATTGACAAAGGACATGAATATAACCAAGCCAATATATGTTGATGGTTGGAAATAGCCAGCAACAAGAAGTTAAAGATTTGCATACAAGAACAAGCAAACAAATTCGCTATGGCCAACTGAATGAATGTAGCTACAGCTTTTACATTTCTAAAGGCATTCGCCATAGTTGCCTCCTAGCTCCTTAGCTTGTTTATCAATGACATTGAAGATTGCGTAGCCAAAAGTAATCTTGGCATCCCTAAGTTATGTAACAAGAAGGTTCCTATTCTACCTTATGCAGAGGATGCTCTTCTGCTCTCTCTTACTAAAAATGCTATGTATAGATTAGCTGAGAAATTTGTGAATTACTATAAGGAGAGAGATTTGATGATTAACGGTGCTAAAACTAAGACTATAGCCCTCATGTGTATGGCGCTCAGCCGACTGCCACGGGCCCATTGGTGAAGACCACCATATCACAAGTTCTGGGAAGGCACCTGCAGAACACAGCCAAGTTACTGTTCGGCCCACGACAGCAGAGGGGCTGGTGCGGCTGGCAGCAGCCATCTCCAGGCCGGCGGCCAGGCAGTATCCCACAACCACATTGCGAGGTTGCACACCGCCAGGATTTCCGGGGTGGGTCCACCGCCACCAAAAGCCTGGCATAAACTAACAATATAAGAGGGAACACCCACCTTCAGGGACACAGGCACATCCGTAGGCGCCATGGCACGCGAATTGGAACTCCTCCCAATGCTCTACCTCACCATGCAACTCCCGGACCGGCGATGGTGACCAAGATACCAACCGTAAGTACACCAGCCTAGCACACACTGGAGGGAACGATGTTAGAACACACACACGACACAGGAAGAAACGCGCACACACACACAAACACCCGTACCAACACACATACACACACACATACACGCCAATACCCACAACCACCAGACATACATGTGGAAGGAAAGCCAGGACTACATAGGTAGCATCGACACCAACAGTGTTGTGCCGCTTACATATTATAAAAGTTAAAATTCTGAATAAAACAATGAACACACAGGCCCAAGGGCCAGTCCAAAACTCCCAC
Organism: Pleurodeles waltl; assembly: GCF_031143425.1. Classification (NCBI taxonomy): domain Eukaryota; kingdom Metazoa; phylum Chordata; class Amphibia; order Caudata; family Salamandridae; genus Pleurodeles; species Pleurodeles waltl. The sequence continues at coordinate 909,852,154 of NC_090449.1, read as the reverse complement.
AGTGCACCTGTTGCGTAGGCTCTCATTATTCTAATGAGAGTACTGGATTTTGAGCGGCAGAATCGCTAGCGGTGTGGGAGACTGAGTCTGACCCACTGCAGGTGACACCTATCGCTCCAACACGGGTTTTGCTCCGGCCAACTAGCAGTGCCTCATCCCTACCCAAGAGCAGGGATGACTGGGCAGCTGAGCTCATGACATAATTGGTTTCTCAAGGAATCCGTGGTCACTCAGGTCTCACCCGTTTCTCTCAGTTACCTTAGTCTCATATATAAATGACAAACAGAGGCAGTATATGTTTCAATAATAAATGTAATAAAATGACTGCATCTTAGATAGCAAAGCGTGAGCTGCAATAACCAGGACGACACAGCATGACAGTATTAAAATTGTGATGAGGAGAGTGAAGCATAGAAATAACGCTATCATATTGCCACTATTGTCAATAGACTAACTCCTACCTGGGCTATGATAAAGCACAGCATGTTAAGCTCTAATTCTGCCCTTCAGGTTCCCCTGGGAAGACATCATCCCCTGTACCTGAGCAAAGGCCTGTGGTCTGCGTTAGCGTCTGTAGCGAAGCATTCGGCAATCAGCATACAGTCGTGGTTCTCTGGCTGGAATCTCCCTCTAATGTGTAAGGGACAAGGAAGTGTTTTTATAACAACACAGCTGATGTTCTAAAAAAATGTCCCTATGTAAGGATGTGTGTTTTCTACGAATGCTGGAGACTAAACTTCTACCACGTTCACCGGCAATGTACCGTGCTGTAGCCTTGGACGAAGCACAGAGTGAGCAAGAATGTCTTGTTTGAGAACAGAGTGCTGGCCTAGGCAAAAACAGTTAGGTAAACAGAAAATAAAACAAGACAGTAAAAGTGGCTATTTTAACAATAAAATAAAGCTGAATAAAATATATCTAGCTTAGAGTGCACAGCGGCCCGGCGTAGTGTGATAACATGACGTGCATGGAGCTATAGCTAAAATGGCTACACAACACACACAGTACACTGGGCACAAGGTGACGCTGAAACTTGACTCCTGACTGCAAAATACAGTCCTCCACAGGGCAGGGGCAGCAATGGGGTATGCAGGCACCTCAGGGGTGGGGTTGGGGGGCTTTGGGCTTGGAGGGGGGTTCTTTGGTACTGGAGGGAGTGGGCTTGGCCTTGGAACTGGAGGGAGCGGGCTTGGGATTGGCAGGAGGAGCAGTGGACGTGACAGGGGGAAGTGTCAGGTGGTGGAGGGGCATGGCGAGGGGCAGTGGTGGACTGACAGGCAGAAGACAGGGGCCTTGGAAGGGTAGTTGGGGGCTGAGGGGGAACAGGGACTAGGATAGTGGTGGAGAACAGAGAAAACTCTTTGAGGAAACGTTTTTTGGGGACACAAGGGAAGTCAGGGTAAGGAAGTTTGGAAGTGGAGGGAGTGGGTATGGTTGTGAGGTGTGTATGTGGAGGTGCCGTGGGTGCAGGTGCGTGGGTGGATGGAATGTTTGTACTGGTGGACTGTTGGGTGGGTTAGTGCGGGCATTTAGATGTATGGAGAGGAGGGGGAGGAGATGTAGGGAGATTGCAGCGGGGACATGTGAGTAGTATGTTGGGGTGGTGTCTGAAGGTAGGGTGGATATGCTGCATGTGGGTGTGTTGACAGTTGTGATGTCTAGGGTGCATGAATGGGGGTCAGATAATGTGGTGATGGTGGCAGTGAGGGCATATGTGACAGGAACAGTGACTGATGTGGTGCTGACTGCAGGGGTGAGTGGTATACTGAGTGTGGGGAGGTGGTGGGGAGTTGGTGCAGGATGTGTATGTTGTGATGTGTCTGTTGTGTGGGTGCATGGCAGTAGTGGTGTTTGTGGTGCTTATGTCTGTCCTTGCGTACCGTGTCTGTTGATGTGGATGCATGTGGTCAGTAGGTGTGTCTTGGATGGGCATGGGAAGAGGGATGTGGGTATGGGAACAGGTAACTGGAGGGGGGACGGAAGAAGAAGGGACACTGGCTGCCGTCAAGGAGGAGTCCAGAGGCTGAAATGATCTCTGTAGGCCAGACAAGGCACTGTGAATGCCTTCCAGGCACGCATTGCTCTGTTGCATCTGGGATGCCAGCCTCTGGATGGCATTCACAATAGTTGACTGCCCCACAGAGATGGACCGCAAGAGGTCATTAGCCTCCTCACTGAGGGCAGCAGGGCTGTCTGGGACAGGGGTAGAGGTGCCTGCGGTGAAGGAGATGCCCACCCTCCTGGATGAGCGGGCATGGGCAACTGGGTGGGGAGCTACAGGGAGTGCGGTGCTGGTAAGGGGGGTGGTGGACAAGGATGGTGCTGGGGTGGTCCCAGATGGGTCCACCACCGCCAGGGAGCCGCCATCAGAGGAGGAATCTGAAGATGGTGTGGTCGATTCTGTCTCCCCCATGGGCACTCCCCTCACCCTCCGTCCCACTGGTCCCCTCGGCTCCACTGGTGTCAGCCTCCTGGGTCCCGTGGGCTGCAGCTTCTCCATTCGCCAGATGATGCTGATGCACACAGAGAAGGGCAGACAGGGAGGGAGAATAGGAGGGAGAGGGAGAGGGAGAGGGGGAAAGGGAGAGGGGGAGAGGGAGAGAGAGAGAGAGAGAGAGAGAGAGAGAGAGAGAGAGAGAGAGAGAGAGAGAGAGAGAGAGAGACCGCATGCAATCAGTCAATGCCAGCACAAGAGTATCACAGGGTAGAACATCAGCACTTGATGCCATGCCATGATATACTATTCCCACCCCTGCCCATCCTACAGCTAGCGAACACCATGGGGGAAAACCACAACAATGCACATGTCAACCGCCGATGGTCTGTCAGATGCAAACATCTACATGAGGAGTAGCATACCCGCCACACCTATTCAGTACCTGCCTACTACCCATGGCCTTTGACAAGCATGTGATGGACTACACACCCAAAAGAATCCTTTATGGCTAGTTGGCAGGCCTACTTGGCTACTGTCAATTACCACTGTGACCATGTGGCGCACCCTACCCAGATACACATGCAGTGCCTGCCAGCTGGCTGAGGTCCAGGGATCCACCCTTGGCACAGTGCTTGGCAAGGACTATTCACAATGGCCTGACACCCCAGGTCCAATCATCCTGTTGCCATGAGCTGGCAAACACGTCTATCTAGTAGGCGGCCACACTGTCAACACTGGGGGTAGCTGCCCCGCTACCACTGACTATTTGGCATTACCCACATTTGTGATGCCAATCCTGCACAGATGGACACTACCCATAGTGGACATCATTGTACAAAGCACCTACTCCACAGCTACCCAACGGTGCCCACCCAGAGCCTCTATGACAACACATGTAGCAATGAGAGTGGGTACTTACCCCAGTGTCGCTGTTGTGCTGCCCTCAAGTGCCTATCCACCTCAGGGTAGGCCATCGCCAATATGCGGGCCATTAGGGGTTTCAGGGTCCGACGGGCACCCCTCCCTCGTTGGGAGGACGTCCCCAGCTGGGCCTCCACGGTCTTCCTAGCATCTCAGGTCCTCCCACCTGTAGGAAAGTACCATCTTGCCTGGCATGTTACCCCCATTTTCACTGTATGTATGTTTGTTTTTGCCCTTGTGTCACTCGGATCCTGCTAGGCAGGACCCCAGTGCTTATAGTGAATACCCTATATGTGTTCCCTGTGTGGTGCCTAACTGTATCACTGAGGCTCTGCTAACCCGAACCTCAGTGTTTATGCTCTCTCTGCTTTCTAAATTTGTCACTGCAGGCTAGTGACTAATTTTACCAATTCTCATTGGCACAATGGTACACCCATATAATTCCCTTGTATATGGTACTTAGGTACCCAGGGTATTGGGGTTCCAGGAGATCCCTATGGGCTGCAGCATTTATTTTGCCACCCATAGGGAGCTCGGACAATTCTTACACAGGCCTGCCACTGCAGCCTGAGTGAAATAACATCCACGTTATTTCACAGCCATTTTTCACTGCACATAAGTAACTTATAAGTCACCTATATGTCTAACCCTCACTTGGTGAAGGTTAGGTGCCAAGTTACTTAGTGTGTGGGCACCCTGGCACTAGCCAAGGTGCCCCCACATCATTCAGGGCAAATTCCCCGAACTTTGAGTGCGGGGACACCATTACACGTGTGCACTGCACATAGGTCACTACCTATGTGTAGCGTCACCATGGTAACTCCGAACATGGCCATGTAACATGTCTAAGATCATGGAATTGTCAACCCAATACCATTCTGGTATTGGGGTGACAATTCCAAGATCCCCCGGGTCTCCAGCAGAGAACCCGGGTACTGCCAAAATGCCTTTCCGGGGTTTCCACTGCAGCTGCTGCTGCTGCCAACCCCTCAGACAGGATTCTGCCCTCCTGGGGTCTGGGCAGCCCCGGCCCAGGTAGGCAGAACAAAGGATTTCCTCTGAGAGAGGGTGTTTCAACCTCTCCCTGTGGAAATAGGTGTGAAGGGCTGGGGAGGAGTAGCCTCCCCCAGCGTCTGGAAATGCTTTGATGGGCACAGATGGTGCCCATCTCTGCATAAGCCAGTCTACACCGGTTCAGGGATCCCCAAGCCCTGCTCTATCGCGAAACTGGACAAAGGAAAGGGGAGTGACCACTCCCCTGACCAGTACCTCCCAGGGAAGGTGCCCAGAGCTCCTCCAGTGTGTCCCAGACCTCTGCCATCTTGGATTCAGAGGTGTTGGGGGCACACTGGACTGCTCTGAGTGACCAGTGCCAGCAGGTGACGTCAGAGACCCCTTCTCTTGGTAGCCAAACCTCCTTTCTTGGTAGCCAAACCTTCTTTTCTGGCTATTTAGGGAATCTCCTCTGGGCTATTCCTCAGATAACGAATGCAAGAGCTCACCAGAGTTCCTCTGCACTTCCCTCTCCGACTTCTGCCAAGGATCGACTGCTGACTGCTCCAGGACGCCTGCAAAACCGCAACAAAGTAGCAAGACGACTACCAGCAACATTGTAGCGCCTCATCCGGTTGGCTTTCTCGGCTGTTTCCTGGTGGTGCATGCTCTGAGGGCTGTCTGCCTTCACTCTGCTCTGGAAGCCAAGAAGAAATTTCCTGTGGGTCGACGGAATCTTCCTCCACTAACGCAGGCACCAAAAGACTGCATTACCGGTCTTCTGGGTCCCCTCTCATCCTGACGAGCGTGGTCCCTGGAACATAGGAGCTGGGTCCAAGTGTCTCCCACAGTCCAGTGGCTCTTCTGTCCAAATTTGGTGGAGGTAAGTCCTTGCCTCCCCACGCCAGACAGCAAACCTGTGTACTGCGTGATTTGCAGCTGCTCCGGCTTCTGTGCACTTCTCCAAGGATTCCTTTGTGCACAACCTAGCCTGGGTCCCCAGCACTCCGTCCTGCAGTACTCAACCAGCTGAGTTGGACTCCGACATCGTGGGACCCTCCTTTTGTGACTCTGAGTTCACAGATCTAAGTGCCTGCTCCGGTACTTCTGCGGGTGCTGCCTGCTTCTGCAGGGGCTCTCTGAGTTGCTGAGTGCTCCCCTGTCTCCTCCTCCAAGGGGCAACATCCTGGTCCTTCCTGTTCCCCAGTAGCACCCAAAAACCTCTACCACGACCCTTGCAACTAGCAAGGCTTGTTTGCAGTATTTCTGCGTGGAAACACTTCTGCAACATCCAGCACGCCGTGGGACATCTTCCATCCAAAGGAAAAGTTCCTAGCCCTTTTCGTGGTTGCAGATTCTTCGGCTTCTTCCATCCGGAGGCAGCCCTTTAGCACCTTCATCCGGGGTTTCTTGGGGTCCTGCCCACCCTGGACACTATCACAACTCTTGGGCTTGGTCCCCTTCCTTTTCAGGTCCTCAGGTCCAGGAATCCGTCTTCAGTGTTTTGCTGGTGCTTGTGGTTCTTGCAGAATCCCCCTATCACAACTATTGTGTCTTTCTGGGGTAGTAGGGCAACTTTACTCCTACTTTCTAGGGTCTTGGGGAGGGGTATTTTGGACACCCTTACTGTTTTCTCACAGTCCCAGCGACCCTCTACAATCTCCCATAGGTCTGGGGTCCATTCGTGATTCGCATTCCACTTTTGGAGTATATGGTTTGTGTTGCCCCTAGACCTACGTTCACCTATTGCATCCTATTGTGATTCTACATTGTTTGCACTACTTTTCCTACTGTTACTTTACCTGTTTTGGGTTTGTGTACATATAACTTGTGTATATTACTTACCTCCTAGTGAGGGTATTCTCTGAGATACCTTTGGTATATTGTCACTAAAATAAAGTACCTTTATTTTTAGTAAAACTGAGTATTGTGTTTTCTTATGATATTCTGCTATATTATATAAGTGGTATAGTAGGAGTTTTGCATGTCTCCTAGTTCAGCCTAAGCTGCTTTGCATAGCTACCTTCTATCAGCCTCAGCTGCTAGAAACACATCTATTCTACTAATAAGGGATAACTGGACCTGGCACAGGGTGTAAGTACCACAAGGTACCCACTATGAGCCAGGCCAGCCTCCTACACCACCGCTTTCTGCAGTGGGTGCCCCACCAGGCATGGACCCCCAGGGTCCGCACTGGCTTGGCGATGGCACACCAAATTCCCTTCTTTTGATGGGCGGTGACTTGCATGGGAGACACAGACAGAAGGACACAGTCATGTAGAGTGGCATCCCAGGGACAGCACACACATCACACTTCCACACCCACGTGTTGTCACCCAACGTAGCCTTAGGCCCCTCACCCATGTCCATGCTCCAGACACACTGCCACGCACCAAGGCCCTCATCCCCAACAACTCACATACAGAACAAGGACATTGGGCTCACCTGCTGCTCTAGTGCCTTATATAACTTGTCCATACAGGGGCAGGACCCCTTCCAAGAGCCACTCCAACTCTTCCTGGGTGAAGGCTGGGGCCCTGCCTCCTGCAGGATGTGATATCTTGGCTACCAGATTCAGAACACCACAGCACACGCAGTGGAGGTCTTCAGTGCATGAGGTTCAGGAGTCAAGTGAGTATGAGCATATGAAATGGCGGTCACAGGCTGCCGCGGACATCACCATCGATCACCTGCAGCCATAACGGGTTACGCTGGTGGGAGGAGCTCACTTCCACCTGTCCCATGCATGCAGGACAGGTGGCTGCCATTTTACATGTCCATGTAAAATGGGTGAAATGCTAGGACGTCATGGGTGACATTTGGTGACCTGTGGCCACATCAACACCGTCCTTACAGTTTATGGTGCACAACATAATACCCACTCTCCTGTTCCCAGGTGCAATGTAAGGATGAGGAATGCACCGGTGTACAGGCCCCTAGTCAACCTTGCCACTCTGGAGGAGCGTCATGTCATCCAGACCTATCGCTTGAACCGTGAGACCATCATGGAACTGGTGGCCTGGTTGGAGCCGGATGTGTTACCTGCCATTTGATAACCCAATGCCATCCCTCCCACAGTGCAGGTGTTGTCAGTCCTCCACTAGCTTGCCAGAGGCTCCTTCCAGGTCACAGTGGTGCCTGGCAGCAGGGATGTCGCAGCCCATGTTTAGCAATGTCCTGAGGAATGTACTCTGTGCTCTGCCCAAACAGCTGGGCAGCTACATCCGGTTCCCCCAGCATGCAGAATTACCCACTGTCAAAGCTGTGTCCTATGGAGTGGCACATGTCCCTCATGTCATTGGGGCCATTGATGGCACCCACATTGGCCTGGTGCCACCCAGAAGGAGTGAACAGGTCTATAAGAACCGCAAAAACGTTCATTTGGTTAACATGCAGGTAGTGTGTCTCGTGGTCCAATACACCTCCCAGTTGACGGCCAGGTTCCCAGGCTCTGTGCACGATTCCTTCATCCTGTGGAACAGCAGCGTCCCACACATGATGGCACCAATTACGAGGGACCATGCCTGGCTCATCTGTATGTACCCCTGCATATTTGTGCCCCTTATCTGGCTGCACTCGTGTCCCTGCCCTATAGCCCTCTCGGTATTGACAGGTCTCTTACCTCTGTGCACCTCGGTGATTCTGGCTATCCCAACCTGCCCTGGCTCCTGACACCCGTGAGGCATCCAACTACAGATGCAGAGGACCGTTACAATGAGGCCCACAGTCGTACCAGACGGGTCACAGAGGTACTTCGGCCTGCTGAAGGCCAGATTCCGGTGTCTGCATATCTCCGGAGGAGCCCTGCTCTACACCCCACAGAAGGTGTGCCAGATCATTGTGGCCTGCTGCATGCTGCACAATCTGGCCCTGAGGTCGTCACATCCCATTGCTGGATGCAGAGGGGGTAGATGTACCAGTGGCTGATGAAGGAGACATGGGGTGTGATGAAGATGAGGATGCAGCTGACACCAGGGCAGAGCTGATTCGACAGTACTCAGACTGAGCTGCAGGTGTGTGTCAACTGTCTGGTATGTGTCCTCTATGACTGTCTGCCTTGTCCCTGCTACCTTCTGTCTGTGACCACTGGCGGTATTGGTTTCAGCTCTGGCTGGGTTGGGGGGGGGGGGAGGGGTTCACATGTGCCCATGACTTGGGTAGTCGCAGTGTACAGGCCAGGGCTATAGTCAGGGAGCTGTTGTGCTGGTGCATTAGTGCCATCAACGTGTATGTACAATGTTCCCTGAGCTGCCAGTTCAAGTGCTATGTGTGTGCCACACAGGGTTGTTGCATCTGTGCAGCATCTATGCTGGGAGGCAACATTGGGTGGTAGTGCTTCATTGTTGGTGGCCATGGGTATGGGGTCAGGTCTGGCACTGGGTACTCTGAGGGTGGTACCATTGGGTTGGTATGTGTTGTTTCTGTGTGTTGGTACAGGTCATATGGTTGTGGACTTGACTGCCATATCCTCCTTTGATATCTGTTCCTACAGTGCATTTGTGTCGACTTGACATCTGTGACTCCTACAGTGATTGTTGTCCCTGTCTTGCTCTACTTTCAGGACATTGTAGTGGTGTACTCTGGTCCCTGCCTGACCTGTTGCCTCCCTTGACACATATCTCCAGCCACTGGCTGCTCCACGATCAAGCTCCCTGCATTTTTCCTCCTCCCTCTATCACCCTCCCATGCATGTGCTAGGGGATGGGTTGCCAGTTGCAAATCTTTTGGCAGTTCCATTCACACTAATGAGAAATAAAGACGTAGGCAGTAACTGCTCAATGGTGTTTATTTGGGAGGGACAAGTGCAAGGGGTGATGAGTGGGGTCATGGCAGCTGAGATCATCAGAGTGGTGAGGCCAGCTGTGGGTAGTCCAGGTCCAGTATGCTGGTCATGGGAAAACTGAGACATAAGAGTGGACAGGGTGTCTCTGTCAGACACAAGGGAGAATGTTCAGGAGAGGGTCACTTCCTGGTGGTGGTCGTGGTCTTGGCATCATGACCGGTTGGATGTCTAGTTGGACATCCTTGCTTGCGTGGGGGTTCCTCAGCTACAGGGGTAGGGGTGCTAGAGTCCTGTGGGTCCTGTGGCGGGGTCTCCATACCACTGGCTGCCGCTGTCGGGGAGGGCTCTGATGGGATGTGGCCAGTGGAAGGGGCCTGCTGGTGGGTGGTGAACTCACGCATGATGGTGGTCAGGTCCTTGAGCATGGCCTACTGGTGGTATTCCCTCTGCAGCCTCTAGGTCTCCTGCACGGTAGCGAGAATCTGGGGCACTGTGTCCTGGGTCTGCTGGTATACACCCAGGACTTGGTTGAGGGTCTCCTGGGCAGTCAGTTGGTGTTGCTGCCCGAGCCTTGGACCACAGTTCCCCTCCCACTACCCCTGGCCCCCTGTGCCTGTGTCCCTTGCACAGTGTGCCCACTCCCAGTAGCAGCTGGGCCTTCATTGTCTGGGGTGTGTGCCCTTGACTCTGGCCCCTGTACTATGGGACATACTTCTGATTGTGAGGTCCCTGGGGCACAGATTTCGGGTTCAGGGGCTGGATGTGGTGTCCCACATGGGTGAGGACGTCTGGTGTGTCCAGGGTGGGTCTGCTGTTGGTGGACTGTCCAGTGCCCTCCTCCCCCCCCCCCCCCTACCCAGATTGCCCAGGCAAGTCATCCCCATCCAGACATCCAGTGGGGCCTTCATCCTGGGGAGGGCTGTCTGAACCTGGCATCCTCTGCAGGGTGGCAGCGGCAGGGGGAACTGTGGATGGAAACTTTAGAGTTTAGTTGTGTAACTGTAATTATGTCCCTGTTGTGATGCATGCAGTGGCTCGACCTGCTTCCCACATGTTCTCTGGCCCTTGTTAAATTTGCTGAACCACAACTGGCATACATTATCTTAATAGTATACGGTACAAGGGGTGTAGGAAGTTGGCTCTGTATGTGCTACTTCAAAGTAAGGAATAGCATGCACAGAGTCCAAGGGTTCCCCTTAGAGGTAAAATAGTGGTAAAAAGAGATAATACTAATGCTCTATTTTTGTGGTAGTGTGGTCGAGCAGTAGGCTTATCCAAGGAGTAGTGTTAAGCATTTGTTGTACATACACATAGACAATAAATGAGGTACACACACTCAGAGACAAATCCAGCCAATAGGTTTTGTTATAGAAAAATATCTTTTCTTAGTTTATTTTAAGAACCACAGGTTCAAATTTTACATGTAATAGCTCTTTTGAAAGGTATTGCAGGTAAGTACTCTAGGAACTTTGAATCATTACTTTAGCATGTATACTTTTTACATAAAACACAATAAGCTGTTTTAAAAGTGGACACTTAGTGCAATTTTCACAGTTCCTGGGGGAGGTAAGTTATTGTTAGTTTCAACAGGTAAGTAAGGCACTTACAGGTTTCAGTTTTAGGTCCAAGGTAGCCCACCGTTGGGGGTTCAGAGCAACCCCAAAGTTATCACACCAGCAGCTCAGGGCCGGTCAGGTGCAAAGGTCAAAGAGGTGCCCAAAACACATAGGCTATAATGGAGAGAAGGGGGTGCCCCGGTTCCAGTCTGCCAGCAGGTAAGTACCCGCGTCTTCGGAGGGCAGACCAGGGGGGTTTTGTAGGGCACCGGGGGGGACACAAAGTAGCACAGAAAGTACACCCTCAGCAGCGCGGGGGCGGCCGGGTGCAGTGTGCAAACACGCGTCGGGTTTCCTTCGGGTTTCAATGGGAGACCAAGGGGTCTCTTCAGCGATGCAGGCAGGCAAGGGGGGGGGCTCCTCGGGGTAGCCACCACCTGGGCAAGGGAGAGGGCCTCCTGGGGGTCACTCCTGCACAGAAGTTCCGTTTCTTTAGGGGCTGGGGGCTGCGGGTGCAGGGTCTTTTCCAGCCGTCGGGAAATGGAGTTCAGACAGTCGCGGTCAGGGGGAGCCTGGGGATTCCCTCTGCAGGCGTCGCTGTGGGGGCTCAGGGGGGACAACTTTGGTTACTCACAGTCGTAGAGTCGCCGGAGGGTCCTCCCTGAGTTGGTTGTTCTCCACCAGTCGAGTCGGGGTCGCCGGGTGCAGTGTTGCAAGTCTCACGCTTTTTGCGGGGAGTTGCAGGGGTCTTTAAATCTGCTCCTTGTAACAGAGTTGCAGTTCTTTTGGAGCAGGGCCGCTGTCCTCAGGAGTTTCTTGTCTTTTTCGAAGCAGGGCAGTCCTCGGAGGATTCAGAGGTCGCTGGTCCCTTGGAAAGCGTCGCTGGAGCAGGTTTCTTTGGAAGGCAGGAGACAGGCCGGTAAGTCTGGGGCCAAGGCAGTTGGTGTCTTCTGGTCTTCCTCTGCAGGGGTTTGTCAGCTCGGCAGTCCTTCTTCTTGTAGTTGCAGGAATCTCAAATCTTAGGTTCAGGGAAACCCTTAAATACTAAATTTAAGGGCGTGTTTAGGTCTGGGGGGTTAGTAGCCAATGGCTACTAGCCCTGAGGGTGGGTACACCCTCTTTGTGCCTCCTCCCAAGGGGAGGGGGTCACATCCCTAATCCTATTGGGGGAATCCTCCATCTGCAAGATGGAGGATTTCTAAAAGTTAGAGTCACCTCAGCTCAGGACACCTTAGGGGCTGTCCTGACTGGCCAGTGACTCCTCCTTGTTATTCTCATTATTTTCTCCGGCCTTGCCGCCAAAAGTGGGGGCCGGGGCCGGAGGGGGCGGGCAACTCCACTAGCTGGAGTGTCCTGCGGTGCTGTGACAAAGGGGTGAGCCTTTGAGGCTCACCGCCAGGTGTTACAGCTCCTGCCTGGGGGAGGTGTTAGCATCTCCACCCAGTGCAGGCTTTGTTACTGGCCTCAGAGTGACAAAGGCACTCTCCCCATGGGGCCAGCAACATGTCTCTAGTGTGGCAGGCTGCTGGAACCAGTCAGCCTACACAGATAGTCGGTTAAGTTCCAGGGGGCACCTCTAAGGTGCCCTCTGTGGTGTATTTTACAATAAAATTTACACTGGCACCAGTGTGCATTTATTGTGCTGAGAAGTTTGATACCAAACTTCCCAGTTTTCAGTGTAGCCATTATGTTGCTGTGGAGTTCGTGTAAAACAGACTCCCAGACCATATACTCTTATGGCTACCCTGCACTTACAATGTCTAAGGTTTTGCTTAGACACTGTAGGGGCACAGTGCTCATGCACTGGTACCCTCACCTATGGTATAGTGCACCCTGCCTTAGGCCTGTAAGGCCTGCTAGAGGGGTGTCTTACCTATACTGCATAGGCAGTGAGAGGCTGGCATGGCACCCTGAGGGGAGTGCCATGTCGACTTACTCATTTTGTTCTCACTAGCACACACAAGCTGGTAAGCAGTGTGTCTGTGCTGAGTGAGGGGTCTCTAGGGTGGCATAATACATGTTGCAGCCCTCAGAGACCTTCCCTGGCATCAGGGCCCTTGGTACCAGAGGTACCAGTTACAAGGGACTTATCTGGATGCCAGGGTGTGCCAATTGTGGAATCAAAAGTACAGGTTAGGGAAAGAACACTGGTGCTGGGGCCTGGTTAGCAGACCTCAGCACACTTTCAATTCAAAACATAGCATCAGCAAAGGCAAAAAGTCAGGGGGTAACCATGCCAAGGAGGCATTTCCTTACACAACCCCCCCCCAAACGAAAGAGGATGAGACTAACCTTTCCCAAGAGAGTCTTCATTTTCTAAGTGGAAGAACCTGGAAAGGCCATCTGCATTGGCATGGGCAGTCCCAGGTCTGTGTTCCACTATAAAGTCCATTCCCTGTAGGGAGATGGACCACCTCAACAGTTTTGGATTTTCACCTTTCATTTGCATCAGCCATCTGAGAGGTCTGTGGTCAGTCTGAACTAGGAAGTGAGTACCAAAGAGGTATGGTCTCAACTTCTTCAGGGACCAAACCACAGCAAAGGCCTCCCTCTCAATGGCACTCCAACGCTGCTCCCTGGGGAGTAACCTCCTGCTAATGAAAGCAACAGGCTGGTCAAGGCCATCATCATTTGTTTGGGACAAAACTGCCCCTATCCCATGTTCAGAGGCATCTGTTTGCACAATGAATTGCTTGGAGTAATCTGGAGCTTTTAGAACTGGTGCTGTGCACATAGCTTGCTTCAGGGTGTCAAAGGCCTGTTGGCATTCTACAGTCCAGTTTACTTTCTTGGGCATTTTCTTGGAGGTGAGTTCTGTGAGGGCTGTCACAATGGATCCATATCCCTTCACAAACCTCCTATAGTACCCAGTCAAGCCAAGGAATGCCCTGACTTGAGTCTGGGTTTTTGGAGCTACCCAGTCCAGAATAGTCTGGATCTTGGGTTGGAGTGGCTGAACTTGGCCTCCACCTACAAGGTGTCCCAAGTAAACCACAGTTCCCTGCCCTATCTGGCATTTGGATGCCTTGATAGAGAGGCCTGCAGATTGCAGAGCCTTCAAAACCTTCTTCAGGTGGACCAGGTGATCCTGCCAGGTGGAGCTGAAGACAGCAATATCATCAAGATAAGCTGCACTAAAGGATTCCAACCCAGCAAGGACTTGATTCACCAACCTTTGGAAGGTGGCAGGGGCATTCTTTAAACCAAAGGGCATAACAGTGAACTGATAATGCCCATCAGGTGTGGAGAATGCTGTTTTTTCTTTTGCTCCAGGGGCCATTTTGATTTGCCAGTACTCTGCTGTTAAGTCAAAGGTACTTAAGAATTTGGCAGCCCCTAATTTGTCTATGAGCTCATCAGCTCTAGGAATGGGATGAGCATCTGTCTTGGTGACAGAGTTGAGACCTCTGTAGTCCACACAAAACCTCATCTCTCTCTTTCCTTCTTTGGTGTGAGGTTTGGGGACTAAGACCACTGGGCTAGCCCAGGGGCTATCAGAGTACTCAATTACTCCCAATTCCAGCATCTTGTGGACTTCCACCTTGATGCTTTCCTTAACTTGGTCAGACTGTCTAAATATTTTGTTTTTGACAGGCATGCTGTCTCCTGTGTCCACATCATGGGTACACAGGTGTGTCTGACCAGGGGTTAGGGAAAAGAGTTCAGCAAACTGCTGCAGGACCTTCCTACAGTCAGACTGCTGTTGGCTAGAGAGGGTGTCTGAGTAGATCACTCCATCTACTGAGCCATCTTTAGGGTCTGATGAGAGGAGATCAGGGAGAGGTTCACTCTCAGCTTCCTGGTCCTCATCTGTCACCATCAACAGATTTACATCAGCCCTGTCATGGAAGAGCTTAAGGCGGTTCACATGGATCACCCTCTTGGGGCTCCTGCTTGTGCCCAGGTCCACCAGGTAGGTGACCTGACTCTTCCTCTCTAGTACTGGGTAAGGGCCACTCCATTTGTCCTGAAGTGCCCTGGGAGCCACAGGCTCCAGAACCCAGACTTTCTGCCCTGGTTGAAATTCAACCAGTGCAGCCTTTTGGTCATACCACAACTTCTGGAGTTGTTGGCTGGCCTCAAGGTTTTTACTTGCCTTTTCCATGTACTCTGCCATCCTTGAGCGAAGGCCAAGTACATAGTCCACTATGTCTTGTTTAGGCTCATGAAGAGGTCTCTCCCAGCCTTCTTTAACAAGAGCAAGTGGTCCCCTTACAGGGTGGCCAAACAGAAGTTCAAAGGGTGAGAATCCTACTCCCTTCTGAGGCACCTCCCTGTAAGCGAAAAGCAGACATGGCAGGAGGACATCCCATCTCCTTTTGAGTTTTTCTGGGAGCCCCATGATCATGCCCTTTAATGTCTTGTTGAATCTCTCAACAAGGCCATTAGTTTGTGGATGATATGGTGTAGTGAATTTGTAAGTCACTCCACACTCATTCCACATGTGTTTTAGGTATGCTGACATGAAGTTGGTACCTCTGTCAGACACCACCTCCTTAGGGAAACCCACTCTGGTAAAGATACCAATGAGGGCCTTGGCTACTGCAGGGGCAGTAGTCGACCTAAGGGGAATAGCTTCAGGATACCTAGTAGCATGATCCACTACTACTAGGATGTACATATTTCCTGAGGCTGTGGGAGGTTCTAGTGGACCAACTATGTCCACACCCACTCTTTCAAAGGGGACCCCCACCACTGGAAGTGGAATGAGGGGGGCCTTTGGATGCCCACCTGTCTTACCACTGGATTGACAGGTGGGGCAGGAGAGGCAAAACTCCTTAACCTTCTGGGACATATTGGGCCAGTAGAAGTGGTTGACTAACCTCTCCCACGTCTTGGTTTGTCCCAAATGCCCAGCAAGGGGAATATCATGGGCTAAGGTCAGAATAAACTCTCTGAAACCCTGAGGCACTACCACTCTCCTAGTGGCACCAGGTTTGGGATCTCTTGCCTCAGTGTACAGGAGTCCATCTTCCCAATAGACCCTATGTGTTCCATTTTTCTTGCCTTTGGACTCTTCAGCAGCTTGCTGCCTAAGGCCTTCAAGAGAGGGACAGGTTTCTTGTCCCTTACACAACTCTTCCCTTGAGGGTCCCCCTGGGCCCAAGAGCTCAACCTGATAAGGTTCCAGCTCCATAGGCTCAGTTCCCTCAGAGGGCAGAACTTCTTCCTGAGAAGAGAGGTTCTCTTTTTGGTGTTGTGTTGCAGCTGGTTTCCCAGCTGACTTTCCTTTTCTCTTGGTAGGCTGGGCCATTTTTCCAGACTCCAGCTCTACTTTTTCACCCTGTGCCTTGCACTGTGCCCTAGTCTTGACACACACCAGTTCAGGGATACCCAGCATGGCTGCATGGGTTTTCAGTTCTACCTCAGCCCATGCTGAGGACTCCAGGTCATTTCCAAGCAAACAGTCTACTGGGATATTTGAGGAGACCACCACCTGTTTCAGGCCTTTGACCCCTCCCCACTCTAAAGTTACCATAGCCATGGGATGTACTTTAGTCTGATTGTCAGCGTTGGTGACTGGATAAGTTTGTCCAGCCAGGTATTGGCCAGGGGAAACCAGTTTCTCTGTCACCATGGTGACACTGGCCCCTGTATCCCTCAGGCCCTCTACACTTGTCCCATTAATTAAGAGCTGCTGCTTGTATTTTTGCATGTTAGGGGGCCAGGCAGCCAGTGTGGCTAAATCCAACCCACCCTCAGAGACTAATGTAGCTTCAGTGTGACACCTGATTTGCTCTGGGCACACTGTTGATCCCACTTGGAGACTGGCCATTCCAGCTTTAGCTGGATGGGAGTTAGAAGTGGTATCTTTCTTGGGACAGGCCTGGTCTCCAGTTTGGTGTCCAGACTGACTACAGTTACGACACCAGGCCTTTTTGGGATCAAAGTTTTTACCCTTGTACCCAGAATTGTTTTGTGAAGAGGCTCTGGGCCCACCCTCCTGTGCAGGTTTTTGGGGGCCTGTAGAAGACTCTTTACTATCTTTGTTTTTGGCTGTCTCACCACCTTTCCCCTGGGGAGGTTTTGTGACCCCTTTCTTTTGGTCACCCCCTGTGGAAGTTTTGGACACCCTAGTCTTGACCCAATGGTCCGCCTTCTTTCCCAATTCTTGGGGAGAAATTGGTTGTAGGTCCACCAGATGCTGATGCAGTTTATCATTGAAACAATTACTTAATAGGTGTTCTTTCACAAATAAATTGTACAGCCCATCATAATCATTTACACCATTGCCTTGAATCCAACCATCTAGTGTTTTTACTGAGTAGTCTACAAAGTCAACCCAGGTCTGGCTCGAGGATTTTTGAGCCCCCCTGAATCTAATCCTATACTCCTCAGTGGAGAATCCAAAGCCCTCAATCAGGGTACCCTTCATGAGGTCATAAGATTCTGCATCTTTTTTAGAGAGTGTGAGGAGTCTATCCCTACACTTTCCTGTGAACATTTCCCAAAGGAGAGCACCCCAGTGAGATTTGTTCACTTTTCTGGTTTCACAAGCCCTCTCAAAAGCTGTGAACCATTTGGTGATGTCATCACCATCTTCATATTTTGTTACAATCCCTTTGGGGATTTTCAACATGTCAGGAGAATCTCTGACCCTATTTATGTTGCTGCCACCATTGATGGGTCCTAGGCCCATCTCTTGTCTTTCCCTTTCTATGGCTAGGATCTGTTTTTCCAAAGCCAATCTTTTGGCCATCCTGGCTAACTGGATGTCCTCTTCACTGGAGTTGTCCTCAGTGATTTCAGAGAGGCTAGACCCTCCAGTGAGGGAGCCAGCATCTCTGACTATTATTTTTGGAGTCAAGGCTTGAGAAGCCCTGTTCTCCCAAGATAGGACTGGTGGAGGGGATTCTTCCTCCAGTTCACTATCATCCTCCTCTGTGTTATCCACAGAGGGGTTGGCTCTATCATACTCTGCCAACAGCTCCTGGAGCTGTACTTTGGTAGGTCTGGAGCCCATTGTTATTTTTCTTATGTTACAGAGTGACCTTAGCTCTTTCATCTGGAGATGGAGGTAAGGTGTGGTGTCGAGTTCCACCACATTCATCTCTGTATTAGACATTATTCTTCTAAAAGTTGGAATGCTTTTAAGAATCTAAAACTAGTTCTAGAATCTAATTCAAACTTTTACAAACTTTTAAACTCTAAAAGCAATGCTAACAGGGACTAACACAAGGCCCTAGCAGGACTTTAAAGAATTTAGAAAACTTTTCAAATTGCAAAAATCAATTTCTAATGACAATTTTGGAATTTGTCGTGTGATCAGGTATTGGCTGAGTAGTCCAGCAAATGCAAAGTCTTGTACCCCACCGCTGATCCACCAATGTAGGAAGTTGGCTCTGTATGTGCTACTTCAAAGTAAGGAATAGCATGCACAGAGTCCAAGGGTTCCCCTTAGAGGTAAAATAGTGGTAAAAAGAGATAATACTAATGCTCTATTTTTGTGGTAGTGTGGTCGAGCAGTAGGCTTATCCAAGGAGTAGTGTTAAGCATTTGTTGTACATACACATAGACAATAAATGAGGTACACACACTCAGAGACAAATCCAGCTAATAGGTTTTGTTATAGACAAATATCTTTTCTTAGTTTATTTTAAGAACCACAGGTTCAAATTTTACATGTAATAGCTCTTTTGAAAGGTATTGCAGGTAAGTACTCTAGGAACTTTGAATCATTACTTTAGCATGTATACTTTTTACATAAAACACAATAAGCTGTTTTAAAAGTGGACACTTCGTGCAATTTTCACAGTTCCTGGGGGAGGTAAGTTATTGTTAGTTTCAACAGGTAAGTAAGGCACTTACAGGTTTCAGTTTTAGGTCCAAGGTAGCCCACCGTTGGGGGTTCAGAGCAACCCCAAAGTTATCACACCAGCAGCTCAGGGCCGGTCAGGTGCAAAGGTCAAAGAGGTGCCCAAAACACATAGGCTATAATGGAGAGAAGGGGGTGCCCCGGTTCCAGTCTGCCAGCAGGTAAGTACCCGCGTCTTCGGAGGGCAGACCAGGGGGGTTTTGTAGGGCACCGGGGGGGACACAAAGTAGCACAGAAAGTACACCCTCAGCAGCGCGGGGGCGGCCGGGTGCAGTGTGCAAACACGCGTCGGGTTTCCTTCAGGTTTCAATGGGAGACCAAGGGGTCTCTTCAGCGATGCAGGCAGGCAAGGGGGGGGGCTCCTCGGGGTAGCCACCACCTGGGCAAGGGAGAGGGCCTCCTGGGGGTCACTCCTGCAAAGAAGTTCCGTTTCCTTAGGGGCTGGGGGCTGCGGGTGCAGGGTCTTTTCCAGCCGTCGGGAAATGGAGTTCAGACAGTCGCGGTCAGGGGGAGCCTGGGGATTCCCTCTGCAGGCGTCGCTGTGGGGGCTCAGGGGGGACAACTTTGGTTACTCACAGTCGTAGAGTCGCCGGAGGGTCCTCCCTGAGTTGGTTGTTCTCCACCAGTCGAGTCGGGGTCGCCGGGTGCAGTGTTGCAAGTCTCACGCTTCTTGCGGGGAGTTGCAGGGGTCTTTAAATCTGCTCCTTGTAACAGAGTTGCAGTTCTTTTGGAGCAGGGCCGATGTCCTTGGGAGTTTCTTGTCTTTTTCGAAGCAGGGCAGTCCTCAGAGGATTCAGAGGTCGCTGGTCCCTTGGAAAGCGTCGCTTGAGCAGGTTTCTTTGGAAGGCAGGAGACAGGCCGGTAAGTCTGGGGCCAAGGCAGTTGGTGTCTTCTGGTCTTCCTCTGCAGGGGTTTGTCAGCTCGGCAGTCCTTCTTCTTGTAGTTGCAGGAATCTCAAATCTTAGGTTCAGGGAAGCCCTTAAATACTAAATTTAAGGGCGTGTTTAGGTCTGGGGGGTTAGTAGCCAATGGCTACTAGCCCTGAGGGTGGGTACACCCTCTTTGTGCCTCCTCCCAAGGGGAGGGGGTCACATCCCTAATCCTATTGGGGGAATCCTCCATCTGCAAGATGGAGGATTTCTAAAAGTTAGAGTCACCTCAGCTCAGGACACCTTAGGGGCTGTCCTGACTGGCCAGTGACTCCTCCTTGTTATTCTCATTATTTTCTCCGGCCTTGCCGCCAAAAGTGGGGGCCGGGGCCGGAGGGGGCGGGCAACTCCACTAGCTGGAGTGTCCTGCGGTGCTGTGACAAAGGGGTGAGCCTTTGAGGCTCACCGCCAGGTGTTACAGCTCCTGCCTGGGGGAGGTGTTAGCATCTCCACCCAGTGCAGGCTTTGTTACTGGCCTCAGAGTGACAAAGGCACTCTCCCCATGGGGCCAGCAACATGTCTCTAGTGTGGCAGGCTGCTGGAACCAGTCAGCCTACACAGATAGTCGGTTAAGTTCCAGGGGGCACCTCTAAGGTGCCCTCTGTGGTGTATTTTACAATAAAATGTACACTGGCATCAGTGTGCATTTATTGTGCTGAGAAGTTTGATACCAAACTTCCCAGTTTTCAGTGTAGCCATTATGGTGCTGTGGAGTTCGTGTAAAACAGACTCCCAGACCATATACTCTTATGGCTACCCTGCACTTACAATGTCTAAGGTTTTGCTTAGACACTGTAGGGGCACAGTGCTCATGCACTGGTACCCTCACCTATGGTATAGTGCACCCTGCCTTAGGGCTGTAAGGCCTGCTAGAGGGGTGTCTTACCTATACTGCATAGGCAGTGAGAGGCTGGCATGGCACCCTGAGGGGAGTGCCATGTCGACTTACTCATTTTGTTCTCACTAGCACACACAAGCTGGTAAGCAGTGTGTCTGTGCTGAGTGAGGGGTCTCTAGGGTGGCATAATACATGCTGCAGCCCTCAGAGACCTTCCCTGGCATCAGGGCCCTTGGTACCAGAGGTACCAGTTACAAGGGACTTATCTGGATGCCAGGGTGTGCCAATTGTGGAATCAAAAGTACAGGTTAGGGAAAGAACACTGGTGCTGGGGCCTGGTTAGCAGACCTCAGCACACTTTCAATTCAAAACATAGCATCAGCAAAGGCAAAAAGTCAGGGGGTAACCATGCCAAGGAGGCATTTCCTTACAAGGGGTATACAGGGCCTTTAGGTTAAAGTGTTCCTCTCGGACTGCAGCAATTATAGCGCCACCACCAGTGTTACAAAGTGAATCAAGACACCAGCCTGCCATTACTGGCTGGCAAAGCAGTCTTCTAACTAACTCAACTTTGCCATTTAAACTAATGACAATAACCAGTCTATCTATCTATCTATCTATCTATCTATCTATCTATCTATCTATCTATCTATCTATCTATCTATGTTACCCCTAAGATAGGCGTTCTGACCCCTTAGGCAGGGTGCTGTATATTTAAAAAGTAAGACATCTGTTGTTAAATTGTCTTTTTGCTGTAGAAAGGCTAGTTGCCCCATTGGCGAGTACAGGGTTACATGCTGACAACTCAGCTGAGCAAACATCTCAATGGTCCTACTAACATTGGTACTTCAAGATATCAAAAGAATTGTTACATTAAACCCGACCTGAAGCTCAAGTAAAATTTAATGCAACTTTTAAGTAAACAGCAATTTAGAAACTTGCCACTCTGTTGCCCAGGCTTTCCAGTTACGGTTTACATTTGCAGGCCACCTGACATCCAACTGCCGCCCTGGGGAGATCTGTGAATGACTCCCAGGAAGGAACACAAAGGCCCTGCTGTTCAAAGAGGTGTTTCCAGTCTCTGGCACAAAGGCCAAATAGGGGATGACACCAAAAGGCGGGCTTTAAAGGGGAAGCTGTCTTTGAAGGGGGAAATGGTGAATACACATGAGGAAGGCTGCTCTTTTGTTGTAGTAGAAACGTTGGCTTTGGGGACAAAGAGGGAAACAACTGCCAAACCAGTTTTCTCGTGGATGTGTAGCCTCAAGGATGGGCTACCAAGCTTCACACTCAGAGGGGATTCTGCTAGCTTTGAATAGGGCAAAATATTGCACTCTGGGATAGCGAGATGCCACACTTTGCAGGAAGGCATTATCACATGGGAGGGGCATGGTATCTCACTGCCTAGTAGTCACCACATCTCCAGAGAGCAAGCAGTGTGCACAGGAGTGGATCCCATGGCACCCAGACCCCAGATCACGTCTGCACTGGAGACAGGACCATATGACTACCCTGCTGTTCTCTGGACCTGGCAAATAGAGGCTGCACCTGCTGATCCTTGGGCTAGCAAAGACAGGACTGTGCCTGGGGTGCCCCGCTCAAGTACGTCATGCCTGAGTCCTATACAAAAGAAGCAACTCAAAGAGTAAGTTGATTGACTTCCTGTTACAGCTACAGAGCCACAAAAGCTGAAGAAGCCTGCTTTGGTGAGTTAGGTGTCCCACTTGTTGACTGCTGCTGACACCACGTGCAGCCCAGGAGACCAGGCCTGATATTCATAAGTTGCTCCAGTCTCTCCTATACCCGTCAAAGTCATCAGAGTGCAGTTTGGTTGCCAAAGAGGGTCACTAGCCTCAGTTAAAAGGAACCACTGTTTCACTGTAACCGGAGACTAGTGGCAACTGTTTTTTGGCTGGACTTTGTAGAACATCGACCCCTATGGCCACAATCACCTTACCATGTTTGTGAACGGAGTGATGTCTCAGGAAGACTCTCTGGTGGATTTTTCTCGTTTTGGTGTCTAAAGTACATAAAATAAGATCTATTTTTTAAAATTGGTGTCTGATTTCATTTATTTATTACATGATCTGTACTCTAATAGGCTGTCCTTATAGGACACATTTTCACATTGAACATATGACTTCAAAACATCATTATTTATTCTTTGGAAGGGTATCCATATATTTGCAAATAATCGAAAGCATAACTTCATCCGCTCCAGCTCCTATCGATAGTATTCTTAGGTCTCTGCAAGAACGAAAAAGAGGAAAGAAATGAGTACAGAAATATAAAACTATATGATGATAGCACATTTTTTTTAGTTCTAACAATATTCCATTATTAGAAACATTTCTAAAGCACTCAGACAAACACACACACACACAGGTTTTTGTGAGTCAGGCGGTGGTCTAGCTTGCAGGTCAATTACCCATTTGATTTTTTGGGACATTGTAAAGAGAACCTTAAAAAATGCTGGGTGCCACTGAGACCCAACAAATTTCGAGGACTGGCCCTGGTGGAAAATTATAATCGCAAATTGCATTTATGGTAGCAGAACTGCCAGTACAAGTTGATTTTTATTTGCAAATGTAGGCTTACGGGCAGGTTTGTTGGCACTGCTGGGTAGGCCTGCCATTAAAAGTACATTAACACCTACACTGCTTAATTTTCTAGAAAGTGACATATCTTTTACAGATAGTTTCCTACAATGAATAGACAAATTTACTCCAATCAAAAGTAGTGTGTTTCGAGTGTAGGCGTACATCCAAATTTAATGGAAGCAGAGTACACGATTTCTCCCCCAGAATTTTTTTTTTTTGTCTAGAGTGAAATATTTGGTTGCATATAATTTATGCGTTCAGTATTAGAGATCCTTTGCAAAAACCAGTAAGTGTTGGAAATTTGCCCCTAATACGGGAGTAATCCAGTGGAAACAAACGTACAATTTTTTTGTTTGTCTTTGTAAACAGATCAATGTTGATTAGAACATTGGAAGTTGGCAGCTCCATTGAAAACAATGGAGTGCTGCGGGCTTTTACTGGCCGGTAAAAGCCCGCAGCGCCAACATTCCAATGGGCTTTGTTCACAGCAGCAGCTGTGAACAAAGCCTCACGGAGCCCGAGGGGATTCTAATCCCCTCGGGCTCCGTGAGCAATTTGTTTTTTTTAAGAGAACATTCTGCCCTGAGTGGCAGAATGTTCTAATAGCCTTAGAACCCGCCGTAGCGGGCTCTACCGGCTATTAAAGGCCCTTTCCCTTGTTAAATGCTCTCGCCTTCGGCTCGGGCATTTAACTCGGGAGCAGGCCTTTAATAGCCGGTAGAGCCCGCTACGGCGGGTTCTAAGGCTATATTAAACCAACTGATGTGGCATCTCTCCCTGCTGTGTTCAGGGATTTTTTTACAACTCAGAAAGGCTCTTCTGGGACAAACTCAATGTAAAAGTGGAAACAACATTTATTACAATTGTAACATATTTAAAGAAATATCAAATGTGTGACATATGTCAAATAACATTATTTTTCAACACCCACCCCCGAGTATTTTTTAGGGCGTTTTGTCTCAGTCACTTCAGGTGTAAACATATTCACTACTGTTAGCGCTGATATACAAACCAGCCTTTCAAGCAGACATTGCGTAAGTAAGAAAAGTATACATTGCTATGAATGTTTTACGTTGGTTCCAGTTTGTGAAATTGTCCAGCCTGTCGACATCTAGCCCCAGTATATAAGGTGCTATTGCCATGCCACTTTACACATTTCCTCTTGCATGTAAATACCGTCATGGTAGTAATCATATTTACCACAGTATATAAAGGACGACTGCACTGGTCTTTTCACTTATAACGTTACATTATTTTGCCATCCCAGTTTCCATGTGGCACTCTATTAAAAGTGCCACGTCATGGCAGTCTATTAACTGCCCTTGCATATATAGCCAGCACAGTAATCCCGAGCCCTCGCCCCACAAAATTCCACATACTCGCTCGTATGCTCTGTGGGTCCCCACAAGAAGCATTACGACAAGGCTGCTTGTAACAGTTAGGGCAGTCCCACACTAGCCCAGGTGGTGAGCTATGCTCTTCTCAACGTTTCCTTCATCCTTCTAGAACACATATGCTCTGCACTAGACATCTCTTCATAGGTAAGTGCCATTCTGGTACAGAATAACAAGCTACCTGTAAAAGAGGGCTGTTTTCCTGCTGAAGGAAGAAAGTCCGTGAATAAACAGCTTGGTGGCTGAGCAGGGGCTGCAGTTGGAATAGATGTTTTTCAGGATTGTCTGTGCTAAACGCCGCCCAGGCTATACAGCTCTACAGGGAGCCAACCAGCATCTAGTATCTTGTAGGACAGAAAGAAGTATCCCAGATATTCAACTCCAAGTCTGATTTTGTTTGATATGGCCAAACCAAATCAGGAAACCTACAATCCAGCACTTGTATACTCTTCAGTACTATGTACATTCAAACATCAAGTACTGTAAATACAATAGATCCTGAATACATGTCCCAGCTAGCAGTTTAAACCGATGGAAACGGTCCTTGGATTTCTTCATCTGATGGCTTTAAAGACGTTTTTCTGAACTAAATGATGCGAACAGAATCCTGCTATTGACAGAGAATGTCGAAAAATACCTTATATTCAAGATATTGCTTGATATTAGTTAGTAATTGAGAAGTTTCTTATAGGATACTACTGCGCGTAGCCAGTACCCAGTAAATCCAAATTATATTTGATGTGGAATAGTTTAGTGAATTCCACGGAATGGTGTGTACATTAGTCAAATATAAAAATCAGGCCAGTTTAAATGCATCTGAACTGGGCATATCATACGATCCAAAGAACAAAGGAGCTTAGAGCACAGTTGTGAAACCTCAAAAATTGGTGCTCCCCACTATACTGCAGCCTCGTTCTACTACAATTCTAGCAGAACTCAGTATATCCCACAGGACATTACATCTTAGGTAGGTATTAACATTTTTTAAATGGTGTTGTAACATGTATACTGTACATATATATTAAATAATACAGACATACAATAATAAGGGAAAGTAAAGCAATATAATTTAAAGTAAATTAAGAAATAATTAAAGTTCAATACTTTTCATAGTGGCTAGAGATATGATAAAAACTAAAAGTAAAAAAAGGGAAAATAGAAATGTGAATGCAAATACACTCTATCTATATATCTATATACACACACACGCATAAAACTCTACTAACACATAGGTTAGAAAAATACTTTCCGGGGCTTTACCATAAAAAAATAATCAGTGTGGGTTCACTTTTATACTAAAAGCCAGTCCATTCAAAGGCTGTCTGCAGGTGCATGAATGCTATGGCATCCTTTGTCTCTGAAGCATCGTCTGTATTGAAATCAGGCAGCAAACATATAACAGTTCAACAGTGGCCACTCCAGATCCAAAATAACGTGGTCTTCCCTTGTCCCAACATGCCAAAGACAACTTACCATAAAGTTAAATGCCAAACTGATAAAGGAGATAGGGTAGTAGATAGTTGGGTTTGCCCCCATTTTAGAAGGCGGGTACTTTGAAAGCACTTTTTCTAAGAATGAAAAACATACCAGTGACAAAAACTGCACTGAAGACTGCTGGAGAAAAAAGTGCCAAATAATATCACCTTTATTTATACAGTTCACATATAACTATATTCAGAGTCTTCCACTGTCCTCGGAAGCTTGCGAGCCATTTCGTTTACATGGAGTAAACAGGTCCACCCATGCTGAAGCATAGACATGTACATATGTTATCTTCTTTAAGCTGAAGGGTGCGACACTATCAATTGCAAAAAATACCTTAACGTCTTGATTCAATTGTGTGTTGCAAGGCTTCATTTAGGTGTTTTAGTCTCTCAGAACCTTATTTGCAAATGGCGGGGTGTTTGTTGCAATATTCATTTCACCTAATAAAACCCAACTCAATAGGCATAGGAATTTATGGGGTGCCATAACAGTACTTACTCCTCATTTTTGGGGAGCAACATGCAGTTTTTGGTACCAGCTGCACCAAAATTTGCACATTCCAGTAATTACTGTGTATTTTTATATGCTAAATACTGGTAGGTTTAACATACCAAAATTTAACTAGAGGTCAACTTTATCTCTCCTTGTAAGTACTGGGTGCATTTCTATCCACTTATTTTTTAGTTCTGAATCCTGCACAAGAAAGAGCCTGCACGTTTCATATCTTTACAGAGATGAAGGCCTAAGGATGTTGCATAAAAAAAATATAGACCAACCTCTCTGATCAACTTAGATGCTAAAATATATGCCCAAATCCTATCCAAACACTGAGAACCATTATTACCTAAAATGATACGTACATGTGAAGTTGGTTTCATGAAAGGTCGAATGCCAAATGATAACACCAGGCTATTATGCCACGTAGTGGAGAGGACAAAAGCATCATACTCTGAAACGGTGGCCGTCACATTAGATTCCGAAAAGGCATTTGAGAAGTTCTCATGGGTATTTCTCAGGGAAACTATCTAAATTCAATCTTGGAGACAACTTTATTTTTTCGGAGTTTTTTTTGAGTATATGTCAAAAGGTACACCACGTAACATTAGGGTAGAAGGCACCCATTATGAGTGCACACATGCTTAAATACATTCGTAGTCAAGGCTCAGAATCTGGCAGCACCATGGTACATCTTGTGTGATAGGTATATATCCACGTCCAATCAATCAATCAGTAATTTGTTAAGCGCACTACACACCCGGTAGGGTCTCAAGGCGCGGGGGTGCTACTGCTCGAAGAGCCAGGTCTTGAGGCGCTTCCTGAAGGTCAGGAGGTCCTGGGTCAGACTTAGGTTGATGGGGAGGGAGTTCCAGGTTTTGGCGGCAAGGTGGGAGAAGGATCTGCCGCCAGTTATGGTCCGGTGGATGCAAGGACGGTCACAAGGGTGAGGTTGGCGGAGCAGAGCTGGGATGTGGAAGTTGAGACACTCGTTGAGGTAGGCAGGTCTGGCATCGTGGAGAGCCTTGTGAGCGTGGATCAGGAGTTTGAAGATGATCCTTTTGTTGACCGGGAGCCAGTGGAGGTCTCTGAGGTGGGCTGAGATGTGTTCATGGCGAGGGAGGTTGAGGATGAGTCGTGCTCAGGCGTTCTGGATGCGCTTAAGTTTTCTCCAGAGCCTGGCCTTTGTTCTTGCATAGAGAGCATTGCCGTAGTCCAGGCTGCTGCTAATGAGGGCGTGGGTGACCATTCTTCTGGTTTCAACGGGGATCCATCTGAAGGTCTTGCGAAACATGCAAAGGGTGCTAAAACATGAGGATGAGATGGCGTTTACTTGCTGGGTCATAGAGAACGATGAGTCCAGCATGAAGCCGAAGTTGCGTGCGTGGGTGGTGGGCGTTGGGGAAGATCCC
The DNA here is from genome assembly GCF_031143425.1 of Pleurodeles waltl. Lineage (NCBI taxonomy): Eukaryota > Metazoa > Chordata > Amphibia > Caudata > Salamandridae > Pleurodeles > Pleurodeles waltl. The sequence goes on along the minus strand of NC_090449.1, from coordinate 909,824,495 downwards.
ATAGCGGCAGGCCACCAGGAGTCATCCCATGCTGATCTGTTGGAGCCGAAGATGATGATCTCGATCTTCTCTGAGTTCAGTTTGAGGCGGCTTGCCTCCATCTAGTTGGAGATGGCGTGAAGTCCGGTGTGGAGGTTGGTCTTGGCGGTTGCGGGGTCCTTTGAGAGAGAGAGGACGAGCAGAGTGTCATCCGTGTAGAAGACGATGTTGAGGCCGTTGGATCGGACGATGTTGGCGAGTGGTGCCATGTAGACATTGAAGAGGGTGGGGCTGTGTGAGGATCCCTGAGGGACTCCGCAGATGGTCTTGGTGACTTTTGACAGGAATGGGGAGGCGGACTCTTTGGGTTCAACAGGATATAGTAGAGGGCTGCCCAATCAGGGGCGTGAGCGCACGCACTAGTTGGCATATGTAGCATTCGGAATACGGGATATGTTTCCCATTACAGTGGGGGGAAGGGGTGTGTGAGACCAGTTGGCATCTTGGCCTCAGAGAAGAGATGGCTGAGGCTCCCTATTCTACTTATGTGAACATGGAGAGTGTATGTGTAGGGTGCGCCACGCTTCAGTGGTCCGAGGCTCATCAGTAGTGTCCTGTGCAAGATGATATTGGGGCGGGGATGAGTGGCGCAATTGGGGACCTCATGGCACTTCCGCAGTAACAAATGAAAAGGGATCTGAGGGACCAATATGACTGGGCCTGGAAGGAAAGGGAGGATAAGTGGGGTAACAGGGGGAGAGGAGGCGGGCAGGGTGGTAGAGGGTAGGAAGGGGGCCCGGCTAGTGGGTTGTGTGCAGTGGTAGCAGGGGTGGTGATCAGGTCAGGCGGGCAGCGAGCCTATGGGGGCAGGGGTAAGGGCCACAAGGTATCAGTATGCAGTCCTGCTCAGTCCCTGAGCGGTGTAGAAATGGTTCTCAAGTAATTAGGAAGGTATCTAGGTTTTCTTGTAAGGGATAGATGGTACGTTCAAATGTCGCTGTCTGGTACATCGTCCTAAGCCATTCCTCATGGGTAGGGGGGAGTCAGAGAGCGCCAGTGGTGCAAGATGCAAAGCTTCACCGTAGTGAGTGCAATATGCAGTAAGCAGGCCTGCGGGCAGGTCAGCGTAGAGATGTTTCCTGTCACAAAAGATAAGGGAGAGTGAAAATCGGACCTGGAGAGGTAGTATCTTTTGGAGGGTACTGCCCACCAGCTCCCAATAAGGTGCTATTGAAAGACAGTCGCAGATGACATGTATCAGGTCGCAATGGGAGGCAGGACAGCGTCAGCACTGGGCATGGGGTAAGAGTCCTGCCGCCTTCAGCTTTACTAAAGTCCAGTACCAATCATGTAAAGCTCTGAACAGGCAAAATTTAATGCGTACCTCCTGAGCGCCACAATCGAGTGCCTCTATGAGTTCCGCCCATTCCTTCGGGTCGAATTCTGTTTGAAGTTTTGATTGCCAGGAGAGGCAGAGCGTGTTTAAGAGGGAGAGGGAAAAGAGATGACGTATCAAGAGTGTGTGCAATCCTGACATCACCCCATGGCATTTGCCCCACAGTCGCAGGTACGAGAGCACTGGGAAAGGCGGGAGGGACCACAGATGGGGATCCCAAGCATTTATTGTAATTGTGTATGTTTCCATGTTTGACGAGGGGGGAGGTTATATTCTGCTTCCAGAGCAGCAAAAGATTTGAAGGACCCAGCGGTGACGATCTGTCCCAGGTTTGTAATGCCTACTTATTGCCATTTCCTCCAGTTTAGTGTCTGACCTGCTATGCGAAGCAGGGCGTTGCCCCAGAGTGGTGCGCATTCGTGAAGGTGTGTGTCTACTCCAAGTAGGTGATGAGAGCGTTGCCAGGAATTCATCATGGCTTGTACCCCACCGGATGTGTGGCCCTGGTTCTGGCCTCCCCGGTACCATATCGCAAGTCCAATCCATGCGGGGTGCTTAGAAGCTCGCATTCTATTCTAACCCATTGAGGTGTATCTACTGCCTCCGGCATCAAGTAACTGAGTTGCAATAAATGGAGGGACAACGCGTAGTGTTCCACAGAGGGAAGGCCAACTCCTCCGCAGGAGCAATGGGCCAGTAGCTTAGCGCCAGATGGACGGGGTTTTGCCGTTCCCCAGATAAAGGAGCGTATACTACGATCAATGGCGCGCAGTGTGGAAAGTGGGATAAGGAGGGGTAACATCCCTAGGACATAAGTGAAACGGGGCACCGTCAAAATCTGTACTGCTTGTACCCTTCCCCAAAGGGAAAGACCGAGGTGTGATTATTTAGCAAAATCTCTTTGGGCGCTTTCAATCAGTGTGTTCAGGTTGTCAGCAATAACGCAGTCTAGGCCCAGTATTTGAGTTGGGACGGTGCCCAGCGGACAGGGAAGGCCGCAACTGCGCCTTGGTAGTAGGGCTTGATAGGAGTAATGACTTGCTTTTGTCCCACTTTATCTTATATCCTGATAGCATTGCAAAGTCAGAGAGAAGGCCCTGGAGCTTCAGGAGAGAGCGGTGAGGGTCCGTGTCGAGAGCGTGTTGTCAGCGTATAAGTATATCTTGGAGGTGCCCCATGGCACAGGAACACCCGGGATGTCTGGGTCCTGTCGGATGGCAGCTGCCAGCAGTTCCATGGAAAGGAGGAACAGAAGTGGGGAGAGAGGGCATCCTTGTTGGTTGCCTCACTAAACGGGAAAAGGTTCAGACACAAAGCCCCCACAATTCACTTGCGCCGTAGGGGATTTATAGAGCCAACGCACCTTATCAATGAAATCATCACCCAACCCAAAGTGATGTAACACTCAGAAGAGGTACCACCACTCTATTCTGTCGAACGCCTTTTCTGCATCTAGTGAGAGGGCGAGAGGCTTCAACAGGTAGGTCCTTAGCAGTCTACAGCATGTGGGCCAGAGTACGTAGATGATTCCTGGAAGAGCAACCAGGCACAAACCCAGCCTGAGAATGGTGAACAAGGGAAGGGATGACCTTCTGCAGACTGTTAAGCAAGGACTCCAGCCAGGATTTTAATATCTCCGTTCAAAAGGGAGATGGGCCTGTAACTGCCACATTCTAAGGGGTTCCTGCCCTGTTTGGGTAGTACCGCTGTAGTAGCTCTGTTGGAGATAGGTCTAAGGGTGCCAGCCGAAGTTGCTTCCGAGAAGGCCTCATACAGAGTATCCACGACATCCGCACCTGCCCATTAATAGAATTCTGCTGGGAATCCGTCTTCGCCTGGTGCTTTGTGGTATGAAAGTTCGGTAATTGCCAGCGCGATTTCCTCCTTGCTAATCTCGCCCTGTAAGAGATCTCTGCCTTCCTCTGTAAGTGTGGGCAAGCTGAGGTGCGTTGAGAATGTGGTAAGGCATTCGGTATCTTCCGCTGTTTCAGGAGTGTAAAGAGCCCAGTAAAAGTCTGCGATTTTGCAGACAATATCCTAGGGACGGGTGCTAATATTGCCGGTGGCATTTTGTATTGCCGGTATGGCAAGTGCTGCTTCCTGTTGGCACAACTGTGCTGCCAGGAGGCGGCTCTCTCATCCTCTGAAGAGAGTGTTCAGCCTTGGATGTGTAAAGGGTGTTAAGGTCCATCTTGGCCTGTTCCAGGTGTTGGCGGTTAAGCGGGGATGGGCCAGCTGTGTATGTACGCGTGTAGTTTACCATCTGCACTTCCAGGTCTTTTTGGTGGGAGGGCTGTCTGGCATAGCGAGGGCCACATCCCTCATCAGTTGGCCCCAGAGGGTCGCTTTCGCTGCTGCCCATAACATTCTAGGAGAGGTGACAAAACCTTTATTGTTTGCAAGATATGTGGAGACGTAGGACCGTATTTGGGTTTTGCTTTGGGGGATGCAATAGCAGGAAAAATTACGTTGTCATAGTTTGCGTCCCGGGAAGGTAAGACCCAGGTTCAAGGCGAGAAGAACAGGAGAATGGTCTGAGAGCGCAGCAGGTAAAAGAGGGGAATCGCCAAGTAACGCTGCTATCTTATGAGGTATCAGGAAGTAATCAATCCTGGACTTGGAGATGAAGGAGTATTACCTGTCCCATGGATGGGCTTCGCGCCATGAATAAGTTAGGCCATGGTCAGCTGGCATGTCATGTAAGAGGGCTCGGTCTGCCTGGTTGAAATGATCTAAGGGGCCCATGCAATCGAGGACTGGATCGATAGCAAGATTCCAATCCCCACCCAGGAGGTAATGTGAAGCACCTATTTCCATGAGGAGGAAATTGAGGGAAAGGCTTGTTCCAAGTAGAGTTGTAGATCGAGCCAAAACATAGGACCCTAACTGCTACCTTGACTTTGGCTAAGACGCAGCGTCCCTGGGGATCGGACCACATTTTCAGGACAGTGATGGTTAACGTCTTTCTAATGAGAATGCCAACACCACATTTCCGAGTTGGGCCAAATGTGGAGGCGGATGGGCAGCAGCTGTGGATTGATCGACCCACCCAGTCATGGCGCAGTTTATCAGACTCAAGTTGGGAGAGGTGCATCTGTTGCAGTAGGGCAATGTCAGCTCTTTGTAACTGCAGATAAGCCAGTACTTTCTTCCTCTTGATATAGTGAGTGAGGCCGTGGACATTCCATGAAATGGCTGTCAAGTTGGTGGGGAAACTGGTGGAGTTAGACTGTGACATCCGTTCAAAGAGACGAGCAGTCAGTGGCGGGAGTGTAGGCCCCAATAAGAGTCTTTGGCATGCGAGGGCTGGGAGAGTTCGACCGTAAAGGAATGTGGAGATCGGATTCGGGATGGGAGCCCTTGATCCTTAAGGGGAGAGGCTAATGTAGGTAACAGCGAAGGGCAAGATGGACACTCTCTAGTATGGCAGCTATATAGTACGTAGTTTGCAGGGTAAGGGACAGAGTAAAAGAGCACTGGGAAAAAAGGGGGGTACAGGTGGGGGGTGGGTGGGTGGGAGAGGACAAGGGGACGTGATGTCATGCAGGTAGTCCCATGTAAAGGGAAAGATTCCGACGCTGTTCAGAAACTAAGAACTGCGGACCTAGACTCGAATGGACCATGCACCAGAGACCCTCCACGTTGTAAAAAAGGGGGGTTTCAGGGGGAGATGTTACATTATAAGCCATACCATAAAAGTATGTTAGGGAAGCTGCAGGTGGCTGTTCCTGGTTGTGGACGAGTGCAGAGAGAGTAATGTTCGGTAAAGGGGAGGGGGGAGTGGGAGCAGGTCACGGGCGATATACTTAGGGGACTGGTCTCATTTAGTGGCCCAGATGAGTCCCTGGCAGGGTGGTAGAGTGTTTGCAGGGCACCACCCCTGGGGCGAGAGGGGGATGGCCAGTGTGCCTCATCGCAGCTTGGAAGAGATATGTGACGGGGCACAGGGGGTCGTCGGGCATTCAGGATTATTTACTCCATGCAATATGGGTTAGGGACAGTGTTGGATAGGGGAGTGGAGGCGGGGAGGGGGGGCAAGCGGGTGGAAAGACCCCGTCACCACAGCATGGGTCCAAAGCACGTTGTGGGATGCTTTAAGCAGGGATACCCCGGGCGGACAGAATAGTTCCAGAATACAAAGGGTAGGGGGGGGCTGGAGTATTTGGGGATGGAGGCGGAGCCTCCAGGTTCAGTCTGTGGCTGTGACCCATAAAGCGGCCGTTTAGTGATCCACCCCACCCCAATTGAACCCCGATGGAGGCAGGTCTCGCATAGGCGAAGAGGGCGAAAAGGTGCTAGAGTGTGGCAGTAGCAGCCATGGTGATGGTGCCACAGCGGGTAACAAGTAACAAACACCACCCCATAGTGGGTGTAGTAGTAGGTATCAAATGTCTTACTTTGTGAACCTGTCATAACCAACAGAAACAATAACAAGAACAGTATACATGAGACAAAGTTTGCTGAGGGCAATAGAGAGCCACAATCTCAGGTGCTCTGGGCTGTTGCACCAATTGTTGGGTTACATGATCCTGAATACTTATCCGGGCCAGAGAGACGTGGAATGGGGAGACTCAACCTGGATGTCTCTGTCGTCACGCAATCGAGGTCTGGTGGGGAGGGCATAAGTCCCCTGTTGGCGTGGGCTTCAGCGGGGACCTAGATGTCTCTGTCATGGTCATGGGTGAGGTCCGCCACCTCTTGGAGAGTCGTTTCGCAGCCCTCATGTGAACGAGAAGGGTGGTTTTAGGTCGGCCTCTCTTGGGAGACTGGAGTCCAGTAGGACCTCGTCCCGCTGCATGGTGGCGAGGATGAGAGGATGCCTCCTGCAGACATGGAGTGGTCGAGGCCACATTGGGTGATGAGTCCATGGGTCGTAGAAGCTAACTGTCTAGAAATTGGCGTAAGGCTTGAGGGTCAAGAAAGTCTTCAGACTTGCCGTCTTTTGTTATCCACATGCGTGCAGGCTCAAACAGGCCGAATTTGATGTCCAAGTGACAAAGTTGAGGATGCATCGCCAAGAACGCTCTCTGTTTGTCATTGGTGTCCCGGGAGAAATCAGGGGCCTTTCTCAACTCATGACCCTCATACATGTAGGGCCTATGAGCTCGGGCGGCGGACAGTATTTGTCAGACCAGGTCATGGCAGAGAAAGCAGGCGAAGATGGGGCAAGGTTTAGCTTCCTGATCCCCACGCATAGGGCCTAGTCAGTGTACCCTTTGTAGTTCCAACGGTGGAGAAAATTTCATGCCTGTGAAGGTGGGGATGGTGTTGATGAGGAAGGCTTCGACATCCATGCCCTCCGCCCGTTCCGGTATCCTGAAGAAGCAGACATTGTCTCAGTGATCCCAGTCCTCAAGGTATGTGAGTTTGTCCCTGAGACACTGTAATTCTTGGTCTCTGTTGGATGTGGAATTGAGCTTGTCTTCCATAAGGGAAAGGCGGTGGTCCATGCTCGACACCCTGTCCTGGAAGCTGACAATGTTGTGACGGATGGATCTGGACCCCACTGCGAGGTCCGAGATCTTGGTGTTCATGCCCTCCAACCTCCTGCCGACCACGGTGATTTCCTGGAGAATGCGTTCTATGGAGATAGCCATTTTGGGTGTTGACATGGATTCCAGCAGATCAGACAGCGGGGGTGTGGGGGTCGTCTGTGTGGTCCGATGGTGTGTAAGGGCCTCTGAGAAGAGTAGCTGCTGGGCTGGTTTGCCAGATGACTTGTCCCCAAGGCATGAACTTTGCGTGGTATCGCTGCAGGGGGAAGAAGGATGTCCTTCCTCGTGTGAGAGTATGAGACTCTGGGTACCACCGAGGTGAGAGTTAAAGCGGCGGGGCCCATTCCAGTGACTCAGGTCAAGGTGTGCAAGCAAAAGGTCTTGTGGTGAAATAGGGCCCACAGGAGCTCACGGCCACTGATTCAGGCTGCCGAACCAGTCATCGTGCCCCGAGCCAGGGCCCGTAGAGGCAGGTACCCTTAGGCCGCTATATGTTGGATCAGTAACTGGAGAGAGGAAAGCAGGGTCGCAGTGCACCGGGGCAGGACCCCTCAGTCAGGGGGACTCTCACCAGGTGAGACAGGCAGTCCTCAACTAAAGCAGATCTGAGTCTCGCAGTGGCAACAGTAGGGAGGGGGAACTCCTCCAGGTCCCGATCTCAGAGTCGCCCTGCGTGCCTGGCAGTTGTTGTAAGGTGGTGCTCACTACCGCAGGTGGTGCAGCCAGGTCAAACCTAGGACCCCTCCTCCGCTCAGTGCCCACAACTCATCCCGGCTCAGGGCTTCGTGTGTACTTGCTCTCCTCAGGGGGCGGGGCAATTGCAGTCGAGGACGGTGGCTCGGTAGGTCCCCAGGCACAGCGTAAGGGCCCACTGCGATGTGCAGCTATCTTTTGGCGGTCTGTGATTGGGTGGGGGGGAGGAGGTAGGGGAAGGAAGACCCCACCACTGCTCCACTCACAGATGGGGGGTCCTCCCCCCTCCTTGTTGAATCATCTATTCAATGCAGGCGCCCAGGCTCATGCTCGTAATTGAGTCCGCGGCTTCGTTCAGGGCTTTAGGCCCAGAGACAGTCCGGCAGTTGTCCTGTCCCTCCTGGACCGTGGGAGAGGGGCTGCACATTGTGCAGGGTCCAAGGTGACTCCTGCCCCACCACGGGGGTAGGAGCAGTATGCAGACTACCCTCCTCCGGTCCCGTGGGTCCCTCCAAGGGAGTCACAGGCCTCCGGTGCACTCAGCAACTTCAGCAAGCGGCCATTTTCATTGGCGGTCAGTCCACGCCCCCCAGACAACTTTATTAAAATGACCATGGCTTTGTACAGCAGTTCTAGTGCTAGCGTGAGATCTGGAGGCCTGCTCTCGTCATCATTCAAATTAGAAAAGGTCACTAGACAGGGAAGTCCCCTCTTTCCCTCTTTATTAATTCTAGCATTAGAACCCTTCTTCTACAATATCCAGTGGAACAATCCCATAGATGGTTATAAGTATAACAACCTTATATTTAAAGTTGCTGCAAATTACAGATGATATTTTGATTGTGATAGAAAATGTTCACCCATCTATTGAAGCCCTTAATAATACATTGTAACTTACTCAGATGTGGCAGTTTATAGTCTTAATAGGGAACAAATCAGAAGTGAAAGGACTTAAAAATGTTTGCTCTAAAGAAGTTATAGGCGATTCAGGATCATTGTGGCAAACTGGCTATCTAAAATATTTTGGGATTGAATTTGGTTCAGACCTAATAGACTCCTTACAGCACAGTGAGAAGATGACTTTACAGAGAGTCCAAAAGCTTTTTAAAAGCAAGAAACCCTAAGTTTATTACATGGTGGGGGTGCGTTGAGACCATAAAAATGATTATTATATCAATAGTAAATTACTTGCTGTCCATGATTCCACTTTCTCTCTCTGATGAATTCCATTGAAAATTGATATTTGTTCCTTCATCTGGCTAAATACACGCACCAGAATTTTAACCAGAACAACTGACTCCCAATCTGCCTAGGATGAGTAAGCTTCCACACTTTAGATTCCACCAAGCAGCCTTCTTGGCCAAACAGGGCTCTATGTGGTCCACCATTCACTGAACTACATCCCAACATGGCCCCTAATAGAGAGAGCAATTTTAAATGATTCGCACCCAACCTCACTACCAAACTTAAACCCTCCTTTACAGCCAGACAAATCTCCCAAAACACCAAAAAAGCCTCGTAACATTTGGATGCAAAACTAGATATCCTGATAAAACACTCTTAGTTTCTCCTTGGAATAACACACTATTCAAGATGAAAGCACTCCACTTGATTGGAAATCATGGTCAAGGGATTCATTTTCTATCACAATTAAGCTAAAAAAAACTCACTCACTTTCTTTTAGGGAATGTAGGAAGTTGGCTCTGTATATACTATATCAAAGTAAGAGATAGTGTGCACAGAGTCCAAGGGTTCCCCTTAGAGGTAAGATAGTTGCAAAATTAGATAATTCTAATGCTCTATTTTGTGGCAGTGTGGTCGAGCAGTAGGCTTATCAGAGGGTAGTGTTAAGCATTTGTTGTACACACAGGCAATAAATGAGGAACGCACACTCAAAGACTTAACTCCAGGCCAATAGGTTTTTATATAGAAAAATATATTTTCTTAATTTATTTTTAGAACCACAAGTTCAAGATTTTAAGTAAATACATAAAATGCAAGGTACTCCACACAGTTAAGTTAGGAACTCTGAATTAGAGCAATAACATATACAGTTTTTGTTAAAATGGCAATAAGCTATTTTAAAAGTAGACAGTGCAAAAATCAACCGTTCCTGGGGGAGTTAAGTATTGGTTAGATTGTGAGGTAAGACAGACACTTACAAGTCTCAGTTCCTGGGCATAGGTAGCCCACCATTGGGGTTTCAAGGCAACCCCAAAGTTACCACACCAGCAGCTCAGGGCCGGTCAGGTGCAGAGGTCAAAGAGGTGCCCAAAACACATAAGCACCTATGGAGAACAGGGGTGCTCCGGTTCCAGTCAGCCAGCAGGTAAGTACCCGTGTCCTCGGGGGCAGACCAGGGATGTTTTGTAGAGCACTGGGGGGACACACAAGTAAGCACACAAAACACTCCCTCAGCAGCACAGGGGGGCCGGGTTCAGTGTGCAAAGCAGACGTCGGGTTTTGTATTGGATTCAATGGAGGGACCCGGGGGTCACTCTACCTGTGCAGGCATGGCACGGGGAGGCTTCTCAGGCCAGCCACCACCTGGGCTAGGCAGAGGGTCACCTGGTGGTCACTCCTGCACTGAGGTTCGGTTCCTTCTGATCCTGGGGGCTCCGGGTGCAGTGCTTGGTCCAGGCGTTGGGTCCCTTGTTACAGGAAGTTGCGGTCAGGGGGAGCCTCTGGATTCTCTCTGCATGCGTCACTGTGGAGGGTTCAGGGGGGGGCCGTCTCGGGCTACTCATGAGGTGGCCTGAGAGTCCTCCCTGTGGAGTTGGTTCTCTGGATCTCCAGCCCGGGGCATCAGGTGCAGAGGGTGAAGTCTCACGCTTCCGGAGGGAAGAGTGAGGTCTTTGAAAGTTGCAGAAAAGTTGCAATATTGTTGCTGTTTGTTGCACAGAGCCGCTGCTCACAGGAGTTTCTTGGTCCTTAGGTTCAGGGCAGTCCTCTGAGGTTCCAGAGGCTGCTGATCCCTGTTGGATGCGTCGCTGTTGCAGTTTTGCAGGTCAGGAGACAGGCCGGTAGGACTGGGGCCAAAGCAGTTGTCGTCTTCCGTCGTCTCTGCAGGGCTTGCAGGTCAGCAGTTCTTGGTTCAGGTTGCAGGAATCTGATTTCCTGAGTTCTTGGGTGCCCCTAAATACTAAATAGAGGGGTGTGTTTAGGTCCAGGAGAGCAGTAGCCAATGGCTACTGTCCTGGAGGGTGGCTACACCCTCTTTGTACCTCCTCCCTGAGGGGAGGGGGGGCACATCCCTAATCCTATTGGGGGAATCCTCCAAAACTAAGATGGCAGATTTCTAAAGGCAGGGGTCACCTCAGCTAAGGGCACCTTAGGGGCTGTCCTGACTGGTGGGTGGTGACTCCTTGTTTTTCTAATTATCTCCTCCAGCCTTGCCCCCAAAAGTGGGGGCACTGGCCGGAGGGGCGGGCATCTCCACTAGCTGAGATGCCCTGTCGCGCTGTAACAAAGGGGGTGAGCCTTTGAGGCTCACCGCCAGGTGTTACAGTTCCTGCATGGGGAGGTGAGAAGCACCTCCACCCAGTACAGGCTTTGTTCCTGGCCACAGAGTGACAAAGGCACTCTCCCCATGTGTCCAGCAACTCGTCTGGTTGTGGCAGGCTGGCAGAAACTGGTCAGCCCCACACTAGAAGTCGGATTGGTATTCAGGGGGCATCTCTAAGATGTCCTCTGGGTGCATTTTACAATACATTCCTCACTGGCATCAGTGTGCATTTATTGTGCTGAGAAGTTTGATACTAAACTTCCCAGTTTTCAGTGTAGCCATTATGGAACTGTGGAGTTCGTTTTTGACAAACTCCCGTACCATATACTCTTATGGCTACCCTGCACTTACAATGTCAAAGGTTTTGCTTAGACACTGTAGGGGCATAGTGCTCATGCACATATGCCCTCACCTGTGGTATAGTGCACCTTGCCTTAGGGCTGTGATGCCTGCTAGAGGTGTGACTTACCTATGCTACAGGCAGTGGGAGGTTGACATTGCACTCCGAGGGGAGTGCCATGTCGACTTAGTCATTTTCTCCCCACCAGCACACACAAGCTGTGTGGCAGTGTGCATGTGCTGAGTGAGGGGTCCCCAGGGTGACTTAAGACATGCTGCAGCCCTTAGAGACCTTCCCTGGCATCAGGGCCCTTGGTACCTGGGGTACCATTTACAAGGGACTTATCTGAGTGCCAGAGCTGTGCCAATTGTGGAAGCAAAGGTACAGTTTAAGGAAAGAACACTGGTGCTGGGGCCTGGTTAGCAGGGTCCCAGCACACTTTCAATCGTAACTTGGCATCAGCAAAAGGCAAAGTCAGGGGGTAACCATGCCAAAGAGGCATTTCCTTACAGGGAATTACAAACTCTATTCATTTTAGATAACATGGACTTTTATGTTTTCCTCAAACTTGAGTCTTATATAGCCAAGGCAAACCCACCCCTACATAGACCCCTCCTTCCTAATCTGATATCCATTACTAACAGACAAAGGCATCAGGTATCAAAATACTATAAACGTTTTCAATCATCTTTTACAGACCTGAATCATGATACTCAGAAAAAATGGAACCAAGACACCTCCATATCCCAAGAGAGTTGGAATCTGATTTGGAAGTTAATTGTTTCACATACAATTATACCAGCTCTATCTCAAACCAAGTTCTGGCTCTAGCATAGAATTTTTTGGGCCCCCTCTAGACTACATAAAGTTGGCTTTAGAGATGATCCTAACTGTTGGAATTTCATAAAACGTTTAGGACTTAAAACACTTTTGTGGGACAACGTATTACATTTCTCGCATCACTATTTGGCTTTCCACTTAAACGTGGGTTTAATACTATGATTATTTAATTTCTTGATCCTCACTTATCCTCTCCTAACGCTGCCCTACTCATGGATATTCTGTTAATGGCAGTTTGCAGATCCATCCTCACTAATTTGAAAAATACTACAGCCACCACATTTAAGTCCTGGCTGAACTGGACTACACAAATAAGAGGAGCTGACAGCATCGCCCTACAACATTCCCATTGGAAATCACAACATAGAGCCCCATGGGGGACACTTGACAACTTTATTGCTAACAATAAACCTCCCTAACTTCCTCCCTAGCGCATCATCCTAATTATACCATAAATGGTCAATTAAACACTTGCAAGCGCCCACTAATAACCTCAATATAGCTTGTTCTCATATTTCTTGATACCATGTTCCTGTGACACACTAAAATGATGAGTTATTATATCTATAGCTTGTGTTTATATAGTACTGTTAATTGTTCCCTTTACAATTATGTTTTACTGCAAAGATTGTTGGATATAGTGTCTGCACATATTTCAAATGGAACATTTTTCTCTTTGCCTTTTTTTGTACCATGTTATATTATAACTATTTGTATTGCTCACATTGTTATACATCAACTTTACTGATCTACTACAGCCATTGGCATTTTCTTTCTATATATGCTAATTTTCCCTTATGTATTCTTTTTATCTCTCAGGTTATATGTTGGTTTTATCAGATTATCCATGTACAACCCACTTCCTTCGTGTTATCTGCCTTATATTCTTTCTTTGATTTATGTTAATGCAAAATTCAGTAAACACTCTTTGAAATAGGAGTGCGCTATCCCACTCTCCAAAATCATCTGCCATTCAGCCTCCTGTGGTTTGTTCACTAAACGTTGTGGCAAGAATTATGTTCCAAGTCTGTGAGCTGCCCTTGGAAACTACTGCAACCAATCTATATGTCCAAAAATATTTTTCATTTTCAGTATTTTCTAATGTTTTGCACTGCATTTATTGACCCAGTCAAGGCACCTTTCTTTTCCTCCCAGGAAAAAGAAAAGGAGCTACACCTTGTGGAAAATGTATGAAATGTTATTCATAACCACAACTACAGGCCACTATTTCATATTCTGCATTTGTATCTGCCTAGACAAATTTTACTTATGCTAATTAGTATACTATAATTGTATTGAGTATCTCTTTTGTATACAGTTATGCATGATGTGTTGTGTTGTCTACGGCTTCCCCGACCACTAGCCTTGGGAATGAATGTGGTAGGATTGTGCACGAGTGAAGGAAAATTTGTTTTCACTGTCTGGGGATTTCTAGATGGCGAGTGTTATTCATGTAAAGATGCTCTACTGAAGCCTGACTCTTCCTTCTCTTACCCAGTAGTTGTTACAAAGTATGAGGAATGTGGGAATCACCACATTAAAGGGGTTATTTTGTGTTCTTGTGGACCCATCTCGGACAGAGCTCAATCCACCTCCATCCATCTAATTTCTCTTCATCCTATTTTCAGAGTAGCCACGAATGACTCATGGACAAACTTACCTGTGAATTTAAACCACTCCTGTTTTCTTTAACAATGGAAAAAACACACACTCCATTACCTCTTCAACCCATTTCTCATTCCACTACTTACTATATGAGGTGTCTAACCTCTACCCAGGCACCACATGACCTAGCTGGCCCAATAGAAACTAAAGAGAACCAACATCCCCCTCCACTTCCCTGCCTATATGGTAATAAGTGAGGCTAAAACCCCTCATACTTCCTGTTTTTGTGTCTGCTCTTCGGACATTGCGGGACCTATGGAGTTTAAGAATGTTTATTTAAAGATGAACTCTGGGTGGCAAAGCCTCTCGGAGACAGAGGATTCCAGGCATATATGAACATATGACTATCTACCTATACATCTTTCTAACTAGTTATCTATATTCCTATATATTCTCACTGACAAAAAGATTACAGCGACGTATAGTTATGAAAAATTTATTTTTTTAAAAACTTAAAAATTCACAAAAAAAAAATGCAAGGTTACAGGATGTTCCTGTTAGGTTCAATGTTTAAACACACAAAACCATGCTAAATTCAGCAGTGATAGTTATCTCAAGAAATTATAACTTGTGCCCTAAGGTAATAATAACCACTGTCCCCACCATGCACAGTTTTATCATCTATAATTTTATTGCAAATGTTGCAGTGATATCAATTATGTTGCAGTGATATCAATTACGTTATAGACAATGTCATGACAAACAAGTTTGTTACCTTCGGTAACGCCTTATCTGGTAGAGACTATAGCTACAGATTCCTTATCTTTGAATTCTCCCCAGGTGTCAGACTGCATCTGAAAGATTTTTCGTGAGCAATAAACCTGCTCGCCGGCAGATGTTGTTGATCAGATCCATGTCTGTCATGGGCGTCATCCACGCTGGAAATGACGTTGCTGTCGTTATATAGGCTCGCCAACATCAATTCTTTTTTTTTTCCGTGCCAGCCAGTGCTGATCTGAGAGAAGAGCTACCCCTCAGTCATTTTTTGAATGACCATTTTTTAGGTTTACCTCCTGGCATGTTGAGGATGTTGCCATGTAAAACAGATTGCAAGCCCTGCGGAGCAGGTTACTGGTTGATGTTGGTGATGGGGCTGCAACTTGTCTGTCTGTGGTGTTTGGAGAGTGACCATGGCCCAAGGTTAGGCTCCGATTGCCCAGCCAGGCATCCAAAGGCTTTGCAGGAGCAGTGCTTAAAGGTGATGGTGGCCTGGTATGCGACTCCGTGCACGTTGAGGGGAAGGTCTTTGTCCCCTCCAAACCCTTGGACGATTGGGTAAGTCGAGGACAAGAAGAAGAGCAAGAAGTTGAAGCTGTCTTTGACTTCTCCGCGTCCATCGGCAGACGCAACAAGAGAGTGTTGACATTCTAGGCCTTGCTCTTCGGAGCCTGGGCCGGCACAGTGCCGTACCAATTTTACAGGAGCCAGAGAGACCCTTGCCCAACTTAAAGAGTTCTATGAGGCCATGCACCTCTTTTTTGGGCAGTCTGACCCAGTTGGTGGGACTTTGAAACCCACGGGGTCGGAGGGAACCCCATCGAGTTGTGTGCTGGAAGCTTTGGTGGCGATGGGTCCCCAAGGATCCAGAACTGGATCCTGACCAGCGCCGATTGTAACATCTCAACCTACCCATATCTGTCTGTAGAGTAAAAGAAGAATGAGACTACTAGTTTTATCCCAGAGAATCACATTACACACCTGATTTGGGTCTCTTGTTTCTTATTTGCCATTGTGTGAGTGAGTTGGACAGACTATGGCCCTCATTATGACATTGGCAGTAAATTCCGAATACCGCCACAGTGACTGCTGCCAGCATACTGCCACGGAGGCGAACATCCGGCCGCCAGATTATGACACATACACACAAAACCGAGATAAAACAGCCACAACCACAAATCCGCCAGGCCTACTGAACATGATAAACTTTCGGAACTACCACCCATACCGTTTTGTCACCATTGCTAAGCCCTCCAAATAATGACCCACAAACTACCACAGCAGACATTCAACAACGGTAAACCATTAGTGGTGCACACCATCAAGGCGGATATGGCCACCCAAATACAAAACAAGACAACATTGGCCAGAACAAAAAACCCACACCTGACAAAAATACACACACCCACCAACAGCACTATAAAACACACTCACATCACCCACAATCCTTTGCTAACACGACAAGAAAGCTACACTTTGCGACGCTAATCCAAAAGAGAACTGCACACACATATCACAACTACCAATTCATCCAGCACACACATCCCACCACATCACACATCACCCTCTGCACAATGTACATACACCACACAACACCCATGTCCCCCACAAAGGCGCCCCCTTTTCACCGATGAGGAGTTGCGGGTCATGGTTGAGGAAGCAGTCAGGGTAGAGCCACAGCTGTTTGGAATACAGGCCAGCAGCTATCCATTGCCAGGAAGATGGAGCTGTGGCGGAGGCTCGTGGACAGGGTGAACGCGGTGGGACTACATCAGGCACAAGGGACATTAGGAAGAGGCGGAACGACCTACGGGGGAAGGTGCGTCCCACTGGACTAAGGCAATATGGGTCCTGTCAATGGCCCCAATAACATGAGGTATATGTCATGGATAGAATTCAGCCTTCAGGGTAGGTTAATCATCCACCTGGGGGAATGCGATGTAGCTGCACATGTGTTTGAGCAAGGCTGCTAAAACCTTTTGCAAGCACAATAGAGAACACTGGCTGTGACATTCCTGCAGTCAAGCCCACTGTCACCTGGAAAGAGCCAGTTGCCAGAAAATGGAGCACTGAGATTACCTGCACAACAGGGGGTATTACTGCGGTGCAATGGATAGCAGGTAGCAGATCAGGCTCTAACTCTGCACACAGTTCTGTGATTGTGGCCCTGTCCAGATGATAGGTGAGCATGATGTGCCTGTCCTCCAGTGCAGCCAAGTCCACAAGGGGTCAGTACACGGATGCTTGCCTCCTCCTCCTATTCCTCCGCAGTGGTTGGTACCTAAGGGACCCAAAAAGTAAGAAGGGAGTGACAACAGGAACCAAGAACACTCTACAGCAGTGTACACAGAGCATGCTTGTATGTTGGACACTGGAATTGTCTAGGTGAGTATATTTGACTACAATGACGCACTTACCAATCTGTACATGTGTACCAGCATTAGAAAATGGCGTGACCGCCATTTTATTTCTACCACTTCACTTGATTCCTGACTTTCCACAGGAAGACATCTCCAGGGCATCTGCTGCTGTGACTTGTTTCTGAAACCTGCCATGGCATGCGCATCAGGGGAAAGGGCCCCAGCCTTCATGTTGGAGAGGCTTGTGGATGGGGACCTACCCCTGTATGGGCAGTTGCATTGGCCTCCAACAGGTGAGTACACCATGGGTACGATGCATGCGACATGGCTGCATGGAGATGTCTGTGTGTGCTGGGAGTGTGTCATTTGGGGGGGGTATGGCTGGTGGCAGTGTGAATGCAGGGGTAAGGGTCACATGTGTGCCTGATTGGGAGGGGTGGGGGCTAATGCAGTTTGTAGGCCATATGTATGACAGACTGGATTGTCTGGTTCATGGTGTCCCACTGTTTGTGTTTCCTCTGCAGGTCAGCACCCATCAGAAGAAGGGGTTGGAGCATGTCATTGCCAAGGACATGCAGACACTGGAGGTCTATAGCAGGCGAGTACCCACTGCAGGAAGGGTGGGAGGAGCAGAGATGGTGGGCCCGGAAGACCACGGAGGGCCACCTGGGGACGGCTTCCCAACGAGGGAGGGCTGTCTGTCGGAACCTGACCCCCCTCATGGCCTGCATACTGGCAGTGGCCTACCCAGAGCTGGATGGGCGCTTGAGGGCATCACAGCAGCAACAACGGGGTGAGTACAGTGTGTTTGACAACCATCTTTGTTGCCTGGCATGGGATTTGGATGCAGGGTACTAGTAAGTGGATGTCCCAATATTCCAGCTTAGACATTGCTGCATGGCATGGTCCAGCTTAGGTTTCTAGGTTGAAATGCATGTTTATGATAGTTCGGTAGCTGGCTTTCCATGTCAGACAGGGATTAGTTGGTCCCAGGTGGTGTGTAGCTGGCAGTGTTTGGCTCCTACCTGCTGTGGTACTTAGCCAATGGTATGCCAGTGTGGTTCACACTGCCCATTCTCAGTCTCAGTGTGACAGTAATGTATATGCCATCTGTGCTGGTGGTGCTGCGATTGACCCTGTGCTCCCTTTCTTCCTCCCCCCTCTCTCTACTTTTGTCATCCTGTCCATGTGTGCATTAGCATCATCTGGCGAGGGAGCAGAGGCACCGGCGAGTGAGGGAGCTGCAGCCCACGGGACCCAGGAGGCAGAGTCCATGGACGCCAAGGGGACCAGTGGGACGGAGGGCGAGGGAAGCACCACAGCGGGGTCAGGAGCTGATACCACTGACGCTGATTCCTCCTCCGATGGGAGCTCCCTGATGGTGACGGACGCGTCTGGCACCATCCCAGCTACAGGTTCTACCACCACCCCCGTACCAGCACCACCCTCTCAGTAGCCCCCCACTGAGTTGCCCGTGCCCACTCACCCAGGACAGTGGGCATCTCCTTCGCCCCAGGCACTGCAGGCCCTGCACCAGTCAGCCCTGCTGCCCTCAGTGAGGAGGCTATTGATCTCATGAGATCCATCTTTGTAGGGCAGTCAACAATAGTAAATGCCACCCAGGGCCTGGCATCCCAGATGCAGCAATGCAATGCATTCCTGGAGGGGATTCACTGTAGCTTGGCAGCCCTACAGAGATCATTTCAGGCTCTGGCCTCCTCTCTGACGGCAGCCAGTGTCCCTGTTTCTTTGTCCCCCCGCCGACTACCACTTCCCAGTCCCAGTCTCCTAACCCCCAACCCATCCCAAGCACACATTCAGACAAGCATGCACACAAAACATCACACAAGACTCGCACAGACAAACACAGTCAGCACACTTTAGTCCACAAGCACGCACACAGCCAAAATACACAGATGCACACACATTATCCACTGCGTCCACTGTCTCCCTCTCCTCCTCCTTCCTTACAGTCACATCCGCACTCACACCTGCATGCACTGCATCAACACTCCCTGAACCTGCCACCTGTACAGCCTTGCCCACAGTCACAACAGCAGACCCGCACCCATGCACCCCACACACATGTGCAGTCACCACCACCACTATCACATCATGTAGCACAACCACCTCACTTGCAGACACCACCACAACATCCATCCAAACGTCCTGTTTGTCCTCCCCCGTCTGCCCCACTCCAAAGACACACAAACTCTCCCACTCAGACCCCCAACAGCGATCCACCTCAAACACGCACAATGTCCATGCACCTGCACCCAAGTCCAGCACACCTCCTCCTCCTACAACCACTGCCTCTGCCTGCTCTCCCTTCCCTCCTCCCTCATCCCAACCCATTTGTCTTAAGAAGCTTTTCCTTGCCCGCCTTGACCTCTTCCTTCCCCCTACTCCCTGTCCTGCCTAAGAGGAAGGTCCCACCACCCCAGCCCAGTACCTCAAGAACCCATTCTGACACTGTTCCACCCCCAAAGTCTCCAGCTGCCACTAAGGGGCACGAGTGTGACGCCAGCACGCCGCCCCAAGGACACTCCTCCGCCCACAAAACAGAGAGCTAAAGTGCCACCCCCTCCCAAACAGACAACTAAGACCATGGAGCCACTTCCAAAACCGGAGACCCATCCCAAGACAAAGGCCAAGGAGACCCCCTCCCAAGACAAAGGCCAAGGAGACCCCCTCCCAAGACAAAGGCCAAGGAGGACCCTCACAAAACGGAGTCCAAGGAGCCCCATCCCGAACCAGAGGTCAAGGAGGCCCCTTACAAGACTGAGCCCAAGGAGGCCCCTTACAAGACTGAGCCCAAGGAGGCCCCTTACAAGACTGAGCCCAAGGAGCCCCATCCCAAACCCGAGGCCAAGGAGGCCCCTCACAAAACTGAGCCCAAGGAGGCTCATACTGAACAAGAGGCCAAGGAGCTCCCTCCATCACCAGTGGGCAAGGAGCCCCCTCCAGAACCAGTGGGCAAGGAGCCCCCTCCAGAACCAGTGGGCAAGGAGCCCCCTCCAGAACCAGTGGGCAAGAAGCCCCCTCCAGAACCAGTAGGCAAGGAGCCCCCTCCAGAACCAGTAGGCAAGGAGCCCCCTCCAGAGCCAGGCGGCAAGAAGCCCCCTCCAGAGCCAGGCGGCAAGAAGCCCCCTCCAATGAGATCCCCCCCCCCCACCTCCACCCACTGAGGTGCCTGCCCATTTCCAACATGATGCCCCTGAAGAGTGGAGTCCTGATGTTGTCAGGAGTCAAGTTGAGGCTTGGACTTTGCCCTGTGGGTAATAGAGACTTTGGACTGCCCTTTGGGCCTGCATGTATATATGTAGTTGTGTATGTTTTGGGATTTCGAATATTCATCCAACATGATTACAGTGGTATGAACAGAGGTATGTGTCCTAGCTTTCTTTGCTCCTGGGTACTGTTACCGTTGATTTACACTGCAGCTGGTTCTGGGTGTGTGTGCATTGTGTGTGTGTGTGTGTGTGTGTGTGTGTGTGTGTCATTCTCCCCTCCCTTCCTCCCTCCTTTGTGTGCTAGGTGGCTGTACTCACCGTCGTCATCTTCGTTGGCGCTGGTGCTCCAGGACGGCCATGGAGTGGTACAGCATCAGGAAGACTTGCAGTTCAGGTTCCATGGTGGCCGCGGACTCCTCTGTGTCCCTGGAGGTGAGTGTCTCCTTTTATATGAGGTGTTTCTGCCATGTTTTTGGCGTCGTTGCTACCGCCTTGGGAATTCTGGTGGTGTGCTATGTCATAATATAGTGGGCGGATCCTTGTCTTCCACCTGCCTGTAGGTGGCTACTGCCGTTTTCAGTGGTCATACTGCTCTGGCAGTTGGTGTGGTACATTGGTTGCCTGGGAGGGTTGACCGCCATGGTCATTACCACCTGCCTGGTGACTGTACTACCACCATCGCCAGCATGGCAGTAACCTGACTGCCAAGGTCATAATGACCACCTATGTCTTCTTTCATGCAGTCTACAGAGAATTATCTGGGTTGTCCCCTCTCCTTGGGGTTTTATTTTATGTCTGTTCTGCTCAGCTTAAAACTAAGAGAGAACAAGGCTAAAGAATGCAAAGAATGCAGCACTCTTGGTCTGAGTAAGGAACTTATTAAGGCATTTCCCAGGTCTCAAACGAGGGCATACAAAAATATTAACATGAGCATTTAAATTGAATGTAGCAAAACAAGTGCAGATAATAAAATAATCACAGTAGTTGAATAATAGGCAGAAAAAGTGTTATACATCAACAATTAATATGCATGCAGTGAATATATATGTATGCATGTACACAGCAAAGATTGATAATGAAGAATTGAAAATGCATCACCATGGGGATTACCCTTGCCCTCGCTAACGTCAGCTGAGACAGGAGAAACCTTCCCCAATGGGACTCAATTATTTTTTTTAGCAGTGCATCCACCCTCAAAAGTGAGTTCCTTCCGCCTTAGTGCCAAGCTTCCCCACCTTATTACCTTACAAAAAAACCAAGAGGAAGATTCTGGTAACCTTCCCCCTCCCCCAGAGTATGTTGTGAAATTTAAGCGCTGCTGTACTTGGTCTGTGTTGAAAACACACACATGAACTGGCCAGATCTCAATGTGCATTCCCAAGACAGAGCCGTACCTTTATCTGCTATAAACATTCTCATACTAGTATACTCTTATCACCTCCGCATCCCCCAGGATATGTTCCCTTCTCTGGTGAGAGAGCGAAAACACATTCAATGTAGAAAGCAAGCTGTACGTGGAAAAATACCTGCACCACCAATGTGGCAGCATTTAAAGCTAAGCTAAGCACAATATGAAGTCAGTGGACAAGATAGAATCAATGGTTAAATAAATATAGATAGCATTACAATGTCTGACACATCTCTTTGTGACCTGAAGGTGGTGTGTGGTCGGCTGACCACCTGACACCAATGCGTGTGCCGGCACCTGCACCACAGCCGTACAGAAACCAGAAAACGTTTTTGTTGTACTTATGTTTTCCTTCTATCATGTACAATTGATGCAGATGTTATCATTCAAGTGATTTTATACAGGAACAATCGTACTATCAGTGATGTAAATTCAATGATATGGTTCATGTATATATCATATGCTTCATGTGTTGTTTTATTAATATACTGTACTTTTGAGGAGGGGCTCACATAAGTTCATAGGGTGCTGTACAAGACTGATTCCAAGTGTGTTTTAATGTTTTAGAGTTAGAGTATGATATGCCAAGTATGAGTGGTACATATTCAGGTTGAGTGTGAAATGGATTTTTCTTAAGGGTTCTGGGGGAGGAATTGCAATCTACATGTATCAATGCTTCAATCATTTTGTAGAATATGTATGTACATTTTAAATACACAAAAGAAATAGGATATTATGTTCCATTATATAAGGTTATTTTGATGCTATCTTCAATTTACAACACCAGTAAGAGGGTGTATTGTTGGAGATTTGTTAGTTCTTTTCATGTGAAGATTTATATCTCCACAACACAGAATTGTAGACAATGTGAAATTCAGTACATACATTTTGGTGTTTTTCATCATGGTCAAAAAACTTCTCCCCGGACTTTAAGTATATGGCTTAAGACATTGATTGCTATTGCTTATGAATCACAGGATACTGAGCTACCAGTGAGGACCTGGCTTGGCAGTTCGGGCTGGACTGTTCCCATGAGGAACAGGGTCAAGACTGATTTGCATATGGCTGGGTCCAAACTAGGGTGGCATGGTAAGCAAAAGAACGATGGATTAAACCCAGATCTATGACTGGGGGTGAGTGTTTGACAATGTTCAGCATTCCGTCCATCACTTGTTGTTTTTGCTTTGTCGCCTTAAGTGGGAAGGGTATGCCCAGACGTGGGTCCCGTGCTTCCCATGCCACTGGATTCAAGCTAGCCTGGCTGATGAGGGGTGAAACCCCGAAACCGGTCCCAGGATGCTT
Organism: Pleurodeles waltl; assembly: GCF_031143425.1. Lineage (NCBI taxonomy): Eukaryota > Metazoa > Chordata > Amphibia > Caudata > Salamandridae > Pleurodeles > Pleurodeles waltl. The sequence goes on along the minus strand of NC_090449.1, from coordinate 909,801,562 downwards.
GTTTCCGGTCCAGTGAGGACCTGGCTTGGCAGTTCGGGCTGGACTGTTCCCATGAGGAACAGGGCCAAGACTGATTTGCATATGGCTGGGTCCAAACTGGGGTGGCATGGTAAGCAAAAGAACGATGGATTAAACCCAGATCTATGACTGGGGGTGAGTGTTTGACAATGTTCAGCATTCCGTCCATCACTTGTTGTTTTTGCTTTGTCGCCTTAAGTGGGAAGGGTATGCCCAGACGTGGGTCCCGTGCTTCCCATGCCACTGGATTCAAGCTAGCCTGGCTGATGAGGGGTGAAACCCCGAAACCGGTCCCAGGATGCTTGTTTCCGGTCCAGTGAGGACCTGGCTTGGCAGTTCGGGCTGGACTGTTCCCATGAGGAACAGGGTCAAGACTGATTTGCATATGGCTGGGTCCAAACTGGGGTGGCATGGTAAGCAAAAGAACGATGGATTAAACCCAGATCTATGACTGGGGGTGAGTGTTTGACAATGTTCAGCATTCCGTCCATCACTTGTTGTGAATGCATTTTGGCTACAGCTCCATGTAAATGCTTCAATTTTTCTGAACTTTCTCTTGGGGCTGCCAGTTATACGTGAAACATGCATGTGCTGCTAACCAGGCTTCACTGCTACCTGGTCTGATCTTGTAGATAACTCAGCCTGCTGAGCAGGTCCCAGCCCACCATCAACACAGCACAGTGCTTCTCCAGCAGGCACAAAGCTGTCAAGTGTCCCCTGCTGAAGCACATGACACAGGAGAAACAAATTGTAGTATGTGTGTAGACTAGGCAATGTTCCAGCTCCCATGGCCCTGACTGAATTATGTCACATCTTGTCTCTGTTGTAGTTACCCATAGCCTGCATCTTGTGCAAAACACAACTAGAAGTTCAATAGAAAGGATTCCAGACAGTTATACCGAGCTAAATGGCTGATTCAGACCAAGGGAGCTGACAGTAAGGTGTTCCTGAATCTAAAAGCTGATATAAGTGTGTTACCAACAAGGCACACAGTGAGATGGGGAAACTGGAGAAGACTGCTGTGATGCCTCTACTGTAATGCCCTTGCTGTGACAGGTCAGTAAAACACTTAACTTAAAAAGCTAGTAAACAGGAAATTCCATAACACAGGAAAGCACAAGCTTCTAGCTCGCAGAACACAACTGAAGGGGCCAGTCTCATACAAGCGACAAACTGAATAACATTCTGCCTGGGACTGCTCAGGGGCGACCATGCTAAATTGTCATAGAGAATAACAGAACTGGAGTCTACACAGTCTGCAGTGAAATAACTTTTGATGCAGGTAGCAGACCTCCAGGAACGAGAGAAAGGATTAAAGAACCCAGAAAGAAGCTGTATTTGGAGGACTGGGTGCCAAGCCAAGTTCCACTCAAGACCTTGTCAACAGGCTTTACTGAATCCTCGGGTGCCCCCTAACCTTGCTGCATCCCCACCACCCTGATATCGATCGCTTACTTAATTATTTGGACAGGACAATTTGCCCTAACTACCAAGAAAATATAACTACTACACATGGTGGAGAAATACAAGGTTTGTTCATAGACTTCACCTCTACAGTTTTGCAGCTAGGGAACTTGTTCCTGGATGTACAGCACATTCTCTGAGGCTCAGTTTGAAACATATGCTGCTTTTCTCAGCTAGACTGATCATAGTAACTGATACAGCATTCACGAGGTTATGGATTAAAACAGAAGGTGACAGAACACTAATTACATATTGCCAATCGATTGGGCCAGTCTGCGTGGAGAAGACAGCTTAACATATGGTCACTGAGGAACAGGCATGGATCATCTGTGGAACAATCCAAGCAGTGGAGGTGGTGACATGCGGAAGCTTGGTCAGTGAAGAGACACCAGGTCCAGTTCCCCAGAAGGGCTGCTAGATTCAGATGGAACTGCAGTAGATCTTTCTGCAGAACGGACTAATAGAGACATTGTCGTGTGTGTGTAGGTGTATATACAGTTCCAGGTACTGATATCAGATGGTTCTAAAGCAGTCCTGCACTGGCTTACCTCTGAGATACAACCTGGTCCTGTGGGCAGAGCATCGAGAGATCAGCAGCGCTCCATTAGTAAGCATTAACCAAATCCCAGCTCAAAAGCAGCTTCACACAAATTCTACTGCCTTCCACCCTCAATCTGACCATGATCACGCACTGGAATAACAGTGACTGTTAAGAAAGACAAACAAGACTTTGTATAAATAAACTAATTTGAAAAGCAAAATTCAATACCTTGTCCGGTTGGATACAAATCAGAACTGGCTGAAGGTACCACCTGTAACAGGGCCACTGTGATACTATGCAGTACAGCAGGCGGTCCCTATTTAAGTCAGCAAGCATTGATGATGGGGTGTAGTGTGTAGCAGGGGCAGGGAGGTGTGTGCCGTACCGTTATTAGATACAATAGTCAAGAGGCTGTGTTTTGTGTAACTGACACATTGTCAGTCTGCCTTTTTTTGCCAAAAGCACTTATGCATTCTGTCCGTTATGGCACCACTTTTCCAATGGACAGACTGGTTTCACTGTGCTAACACACTCTAGTCCAGTTACATTGAAGGCTGAAGGCCCTGGGCGGTCAGCTGCCAACTTATTGCCGCTTCACTTCAAGTGAACACATTCTTCCTAATTAACCTCTAAAAACTAACCGGTTTCTAAAGTTGCGTTTTATGTTAAATCTGTGCTGCAGCTGCTTCCTCAAAGCATCGCTCGTTAAATTCTGGACACTCAGTCTGCTCATGTTTACAATGTACAGCCCTGCACAAGGGCAAACTGCCCAGGCTTGCGGCATTTCACTCCTAACCTTTCGCATTCTAAGTTAATAAATGTTTCGAGTGCTACTGTGTTGGAAAATGGAAATAGTTAGTGACCTTCATGAGCACTAAATAAGAGAAGAGGCTGTTTTAAGGCAATTTCCAACCGAGGGGTAAATATATGAAATCTGTTCAGTGATTTGATCACAAATACTTCCTCAACCCACTCTGAGTGTTAGTTAAAGTGGACACACAGGCAAAGTGAAAACACGGAAGTTATGAATATGGCCTACACTTTCCTGAATCACCTTACTCTCCTCTAAATATCTTCAAACTGTTCATCAATTGTAGTATAAATTTAATACAAATGTCAAATTATTGTAGGTTGTCAATATCCCATACTTTATGGCAGTCTTAGGGAGTGCGGCGGTGCCAGTGTAACTACTGTTTGCCATTATATTGCTGCTGAGGTTACACATGGAGGAGATCCTTGGCTGTATCACATAAAGCGGCCACTAGCAGCGTTCAGTTAACACTTGGTCTGTCACAGTTTTGGGCTGACTGGTGTCTTGAGTAGTTGCAGAGCTAGAGCAGCACTAGTTTACCACCTTAGATAGTGGTAAATGGTTGTTTGTCACAGAGCATGTGATGAATTTGGCAGGAAACCTAGCAACACTGATTAACGTACCTAAAACAAACAGAACATAGCACAATAACACACACAAAGCAAACACAATTTAACATAACGGCACAATCACAACAAAATAGAAAAAAAAAAAAAAATTGCAGTGCAACACAACACCACATGGCAATAATTCATCAATAAAACAAAACACCACAAAGAACGGAACACATCATCAGCACAGCTAAATGCAACACAACAAACGTGCAAAAGTTCTTGTTAAACAGTGCCACCTTCAGAATCCATTTTTCATAATATTGTGGCAAGAGATTTTTGCAGGAAGCAATTAATTATTTTACCATTGAGGACAGGAAATAAGAGATCCTGATGACCACTTGACCTGGTTCCCAAGTCCGACCCCCACAGATCACGCCAGAAACCTCAGCATCATCCTTGATCAGTGGCGGCTGGCAACTTTGGGAGGGGGGCGGGCGGGGCACACACACACACACACACAGACTCATTCTTTCACACACAGACACGCACGCATGCACGCTCATCCATTAACAACACTCATTCCATTCAAACATGCACGCACGCACCAAACATTCATTTTACAAGATCACACACATTCATTCTTTCACACACACACGCACATCCATTAACAATACTCATAACACTCAAACATGCACGCGTGCACCAAACATTCAATGTAAAACATAACACACATACATACACACACACACACACTTACCTTTAGCCTCCAGGTCCCAGGAGGGTTGGGACTGCTGCCTTCCCTCATCGGCTGACCTGAGGTCAGCCAATGAGGGAAGGTAGCAGTCCCAGCCTCGTCGCAGAGTGGGATGGGGTCAGTGAGACTGCTGACCCCACCCCACTCTTTGACGAAGTGTCACTGATTGACACTCGCCCTGGGCGCTTCAGGGCTTAAACTGAAGCACCCAGGGAGAGTGTCAATTGGTGACGATTTCCCCATCACCCAGGGGAGGGCCTCGAAGCACCTTTGCTGGGCCGAGGAGGTCACGCCCGTAGGAGCTGTGATCTCCTCAGCCCAGCAAAGTTCAGCTCAGGCAGCCAGGAGTCTGCGCAAATCACGCATGTCTGCTCCTGGCTGCCTGACCTGAGCATGAAGAGTGTCTGTCAGGCTGACCTTTGTTCAGCCTGACAGACACTCTTCGTGGGGGGGCGTGGCCCCTCCGCCCTAAAGGACGGGCCGCCACTGTCCTTGATGAAAAACTTGTGATGAAGAAACAAATTTACACTGTGGTCACATCCTGGTGCCATATCCTCAGAATGCTTCATAAGATTTTGAAATGGCGCTCCATGCACACAAGACGCACAGTCATCCAGGCCCTCATCACCAGCAGACTTGACTATGGCAACGCGCTCTACGTCGGCATCCCCAACGAACTCACGCAAAGAATGTAGAGCATCCGAAAAAATCAGCCACTAGATTAATCCTAGACTTCCTGAGAGGCGCCTACAACACTCCTTACCTCACCTGAACTACACTGGCTACCCATCCAGAAGCCCTGCAATTTCAAGCTTCTCATCCACGCCTACAAAGCCCTCCACAACACAGGGGCAACTTACTTCAATGACGACTCCTACACTACCAAACCTCCAGACAACTACGTTCAACTTCACTCTCCCTTGCACAAATCCCCTGTATTCGCAGAAGCATGACAAGAGGGCAGGCCTTCTCCTTCATCGCTGCCAAAAACTGGAATGAACCATCTCAACACATCAGAACTGCCACACCATTACTCAACTTTGGCAGGAAGCTGAAGACCTGGCTGTTCAAGAAGGAGCTCCGTTGGGCCCACGCTCCAGCACCCAGATATCCATACTGGTGATAAGCTGCACCATACAAATCCACAAAACATAAGAACAAATAGCACCAGTCAAAAATATGTTGTCATACTGGCCCACGGTCTTTAACATCCACATTGATGTAACAGGATTTTATTGTACCAAACTTTGAACAGCTTGCCTTTATTATGCTTTCATCTGTTTTCTAAATATTTGATGTTGCTAGATAGGAAACAGCATTAACAATGGCATCTGCTTCTGCACATTTACAATCCCTTTACAATTATTATGCTTCAGTGCGCGGTGCAGTGTTTGAAAAATAGTTTCTTGTTAATACATCTGATCTGATGACGATCACGTTCCAGAAACAGTGGTTTGCTGTTCTGAAGTGACTTTTGCATTTCACGTAGATATAATTTACGTGCATGACTTGTATAAGAAAGAATTGCCGGTTAATGGCAGAACCTTTCAACTGTAACAGCAAGAGATTTTTTTCCCCATAGTTAAATTCAGAAACGTCAGTCTTCCTTAGGCTGCACTGTTCTACAACAGCACTGCACTTGTAAAATAGTGGTTTCAAATGCAATTTCCATTACCAGAACTGTCATGTGAATGACATCGTGTGAAATAAACCTTGCAACTGCTCAAGGGTTTAAAGGCATTCCAAGAATGAGTATATCGACTATTTTGCTTCAACTGTTGGTTAAACGTTTTAAAGAAATACAATTTATTTTTATTTGTAAATGCAGCAATATGAAGGTATCCAAACTATTTCAAATAGTTCTTCCAAAAATCTCTAAAACGTAATTTATAGGCGTCAAGTAACGTCGTAGGGTGCCCATGACTGCACTCAGTTTACACTCTTAGTCTCGAGTCCTTCCTGCAATAAAGTTTTTATCCAAAAAGAGAAAGCCTGAAGTAAAGCAATACTTGCAGTGACAATCGTAGCTGATCGTCACAAAAGAATACAATTGGTACTATTACCCTGTCATTAGTTTCCCTTCTTTATGGTAACTTTTATTCAAAAGGTATGATTGTACCAACTTAAGGAATCAATGGTGTATGAATTATTTTGAAGGTGGGGTGCGGGCAAGTGACTTCAACTCACTAAAGAATATAAATAAATAAGTGATGGGTAAGGCGCTTGAATTAATCTCCGCCACTGGAAATTTCTCAGAGCTACATCCGAGTCCATCGTTTTTGTTTTTGTTTTTTTTTTAACCCACAACACCCCTCATATTAGTCCCAGCCATATGCAAATCACTTTTGATCCTGCTCCAACAAGCCAGGACCTCTCTAAACTAGTACACTAGCAACCCAATACTGGTTTTGCCCTAATTGGGGCTTGTTAGTCACGTGCAGCTTAGTTCTGACATGAAGTCCCGTGATCTGCCTTTAAGGTCAGACTCCATCTTTGTTTGTGGACATCACCATGTTTATTGTTTCTACAGAATCATTTTTATGTCTGCATGTTAACATCACTGTCACCAGACCGTATCTTTTCTAAGAAACATGATATTGGCCAGCTCTTTGATCAGTAACAGATATAGGGGGTTATTCTAACTTTGGAGGAGGTGTTAATCCGTCCCAAAAGTGACGGAAAAGTGACGGATTTACCACCAGCCGTATTACGAGTCCATTATATCCTATGGAACTCGTAATACGGCTGGTGGTATATCCGTCACTTTACCGTCACTTTTGGGACGGATTAACACTCCTCCAAAGTTAGAATAACCCCCATAGACTCTAAGGCGACATTCGTCTAGGTCAAATGTTGATTCCTCCTTATGTCAAGGATACATAACAAACAATACGTATATTTTATCAAAGGAGTGTAGTCTGAATTGATGTCCTTTTCCTCTCTATGACCCTAAAGACAACATCAGAAGCATTTACTTTTTTTGAGTTCAAAATTGGGTTTTATGCAAAGAAACAATAGAAGGATGAAAAACATGAAATGCAGTGAACAGGATACATGGTGAGATAAACTGGCACATTTTGCATTCACCTGTTCAAAGGGTATTTAGTTTAGTAAATGAAAACATAAATACATCAAATAAGCCTTAAATAAGGAATAAAAACAAAAATATATTGCAAATCAGATGGGGTACATTGTAGGTATGACCAACCTATGGATCAATGAGGCAATATACATAATCTAGAAAGGCGATATTATGGAGACATACACGGTAAGTATACAAGATAAGTAGATATTATGAGACCATGTCATTGTATATGAGGTGGTTCATGGTGGTTGGCTAGTGGCAAAATACCTGTCGAGTGATTTCCAAACGGATCTAATCTGTGGTCTCCAAGGGGAGTACTGGAGAGTTATTTTGTCAGCACCCCATAGATGTGAGACCCAGTTTTGCCAGGACCGAAAGGAAGTAGCAGCAGTATTTTTCCAGTTCTTCAGAACAGACTTACAAGCTGCAGTCAACAGTTTATCAACCAAGAGGCTGTCATGATTTGAGCTGGAGGTCACAGAAGCCTTGAATGAGGGAAAGAAAGTCTAGTTTCAAGTGTATTTAAACTAGATTACATATAAAGTCAAATATGCAGTTCCATTAGTGAGAGACAGCGCTACAGTAAAAAAGGACATGTGAAAGTTCCCTGGTCGCTTTTTTACAGTTCCAACAAGTTGTTTTTTCTATAAGGGAGAATTAGTGTAATCAGGAAAAGGTCCAGAATGTCCTATGCAGGAGCCAGAATTTTGGTTGGGATAGAGAGGGGGAAATGTTATGAGAAACTATGGATTTCTAAATTAGTTCCCAGTCATTCGGAGAGATAGCTCCAGGAGTATCTCATTTCATCAATAGTTTTGAGTTCAAAGGAGTAGATTTATGTTTTAAAAGATTGTAAAATTTAGAAGATTGGTGACCAGCTTTATTAAAGAAGTGTATGGTTTTGAGGAGCGGGGGCTCCACATTGTTAAGTTTAGTTTTAGTTAAGCAAACCTTGAGTTTTAAGAAATCATAAAAGTCTATGACTAAAAGGTTATATTGTTGTTGCACTTCTCGAAAAGAGAGAGGGGAGTTTTGTGACCATGGGTGATGTAGGAATTAAATGCTGTTGGAGGATGCCAAAATATAGGTGCACCATGAATCTTAATTTTAGGGTCATTTCACAGCAGGATCATATAGGAGCAAGCAATGGGAATCTCTAGCAGTATCAATTCTTAGTAGTGTTCTTTTGGTATTAGTAGGTATATATTTGGCTGGTAAGGGAGATTTTGTTTTGATTGAAAGGATCGTTATGGGGTGTAAATCACCTAGTATGTCTTTCTCCATTGACAGCCAGGTGGGAGTGTAGTATGAAGGAGGGAGAACCAAAAAGAGCCTTGTCAGGCTTAGAATGCAGTTTGGTAGTTTTTAAAATCGGCCAAGTTGACACCTCCTAATTTCGTGGGTATTCCTAATTTCTTGATGGAGATTCTGGGGCATTTGTTCTGCCAAATAAATGTCGTTAACAGTTTGTCCAGCTTTTGATGAAATTCATCAGATAACATTAAGGGTATCATATTTATGATAAAGCAAACTATTGGGTATCCATCATCTCAATGGTCTCTATATGGCCCCACCAAGTGAGGAATTTGGGATTTTAGCCATCAAAGAGATTCTTTATCTTCTTTAATGTTAAGTTTTCGTTGTGGAGGAGCATTTCTATCAGGTCCGAGCCAGATTCAAGGTCTAAATACTTAATGAAATGAGGCTGCCATGACAGTCCTGAGGAGTTTAATAGGTCACTAGTGCAAAGATTGTTCAAAACTTTAACTTCAGATTTATTCCTGTTGAGCTTATAGCCTACCACTACGGAATATTGATCAACTGTCATGATCAGAATATCGTTGGTGTATGCAGCCACTTTTACTCTGGCGTTACTGAAGGAGACTACTAAAATGAAGTTGTTAGACCGGATGCTATGTACTAAGGGTGCAAACATCAGAATAAATAAAGAGGAGATAGGGGCAGCCCTGTCTGGCACCTCTTTCTGAGTTGAGGGAGGAGGGTAATAAACCACCAGTTCTAACTTTGGCAGAGGGGTCACTGTAAAAGGCTATGATCATCTTATTGAAGGTTGCACTCAGGTTGAATATCTGAAGGATTTCATGGAGAAATTACCAAGAGGCCCTGACAACTGATTTTTCACCATCAAGGGCTATTGTGACCGTATCAGACTTTGTTGATTTTGCTCTTTCAATAACATGACATAGGAGGGGTGTGCTGTCGTTAGATAGTCGATTTCTTATGAATCCCACCTTTGTGTGACCAATCAAGCGTGGCTCAAGTCTTTTGCAGAGGATTTCGGCCTATATTTTGGTGTCTAGGTTAATCAGTGAAATTGGTCTGTAGTTTTTCGCCACGGTCGGATCTTTCCCATCCTTTGGAATCACAACAATAGTCGCTTCACTAGCTGTCCCTGCAATGACACCTGTTTCTGAAAAGTGGTGGGAGAGATCAAGAAGTGTGGGATTGAGAACGGTGGCTAATGTTTTATAAAAGGTGGCAGTAAAGCCATAAGGTCCTAGTACTTTGAGGTTTAATAGCCACAGTTATTGCCACAGAAGTCATTAGGGCACTGAGAGTTTCTTGTTCGAGGTCCGAGATAGTGGGCAAATGCATATTATTGAGGTGTTCCCTACATTTCCATGCAGGTGTGATTGAATTATCTTCAAAAAGTCATTTGTAGAAGTCTCTAAGAATATCTACGATAATTTGGGGGTTCGTATGCGTTACATTCTTTTTACCTTTGAGAGAGGTAATCCCTTTATGATTCTGTTTGTGTTTCAAGTAAGACACTAAGATCTTATCTGCCTTGTTAGTTTCACACAGTTGAATGTTTTTATATTTATTAATCCAAGCACCTGCCCTTTCACTGAGAATTTTGTTGTATTCATGTTTTTTTTTATTGGGGAGGAGAGAGAGATTGTGGGTGTCTAAATTATTGATGTGGGCAGCTTCCAAGGAGTTAATCTCTGTCTCAAGTTCCATGAGATTCTTTTTGTGGGCTTTGTTTAGTTTTTATTTAGTTAAATTAGAGAACCTCCAACAGTAGCCTTAAGTGCATCCCAATGAGTAAAGAGAGATGTGTTGGAGGATATATTTACTTTCACATAGTTTAGTATGGTTCATTCAACAATGGCTGTGGAGGAAGCATCTCTGACTGATTCATCATTGAACCTCCATATTTTACATGATGGGCTCACATTTCTTTGTCGGCAACCTTAAGTTTCCTGTAGTAGAATTACATATACTTTGAGTTTAAAAAGGTAATTTTCAATTTTCTTATGTTTAATTGGGTGGTGGAGACCCTAACATTTAGGAAAACTACCTTTAGGTTTACATCAAAGGGATTATTAGACATGTTATGGAAGTATGTATATAGTTAAAGGGTAGATGATCGGAGGACTGAAAGTGGAACTAGGACAAGGGCAATCATAACGATCTTTGAGTACAAAGGGTGACAAAGAGGTCCCCAACAGCCAGCAGTTGGGACAAAAATGATGCAAAATTACCTCCTTTTAACCGTCTAAGGAGATGATTTCTCACCAGGAAATTTGAAAAGTCAAGCCATACCGTGCATCAGTAATCAATAAAAAATAAAAAATAAATAAATAACATGATACAAATATAGAAAATTAAAAGAAACCTATAAATACAACCTCTCCCACAACTCCCTCCCCCACCCACTCGAAACATTGAATGTGAGCGAGATGAAAGCAGGGTGAGACCCAGCTGATGCAGAATGCAAATGTCAATCAAGAATAAGTAACCAGTAGCCTGCAATTAAGATGAACCTTGAAAGGCACAGACCATAGGGATCAGGTTATGGTTCAATATCTGCATGATCTATTTTGTGACCTATGGTTGATACCCATAGAACACATGCTTAAATAAAGTCAACAGGTAATTATGAGAACACAAGTTTAATATGGAATAACGATCCATACATTTTGAGCAAGTACCATAGGGTGATGGAGCCCCCCCAAAAAATTTCAGATTTTCTATTTCCATTTATGCTCTTGCAATTCGTAACCTTGCCATTTAATAAGAGCCATTAAAAATGTGTATGTAGAATATTGAGCAACCTCAGCTGAAACTTTACATAAGATAGAAAACAAAGGAAAACCAGATTTTTCTGAATCAGTAGAGAGTTCAAAGGTTGTAGGGAGTATCACAAATGTTTTGCTGCATTAATTAGAAAAGCAAACGGCTTAATAATAAATCTGTCACAATGGACAAGATGTTGAGCAAGGATCACGGTTTCGAGTTGGAAGAGGATGTTTGATGAGGGTCCATTAGAATACCATCTCTTTCATCAAGAAAAGACAGCAAGTCCCGAAGTCAGTGAAGATGTGAGGTTTCCCATCCGTAAAGACTCTTAATTTCACTAAGCCAATGAAGGAGAACTGAAGATTCGAGCTTTTAAGTCCGAGTTGAAGAAAAAACGTTGTATTTTCGACCATTGCTTTGGAGTAGTCCTGTGAGATAAAGATTTTTGGGTCTTTCCGCATGACATGGTTGATTTTGTGCATGTGGTTAAGGATTAGCTCTGCATGTTGATAGCGTAAAGGTCGGCAAACAATCTGACATGTAATGTTCCTGCCGATGGATTTGAACGTGGGCAAGCAATGTGCTCTTTGCAGTTTGCAATCTTTCATGAAATTTAAACCAGTCATTTGCCGAATCCATTTTACCAGGAACGCAATGCAGGATTCCGAAGAGTCCTGTGATCCTTTGGGTATACCAAATATATGCAGGTTCTCCTACGATTTCTATCCTCCTACGTCTTTTTGTAGAGTATTAGTTGTAATTTCTGGATGTTCTTGTTAGAGATAGCAGAGTTATCTGCTAGGGCACTAATTCTTGTCTATGCGGCTGACATTTTGACATTTATCATGCTAATGTCAGATCTGATAGCACATACAGGGAGTGCAGAATTATTAGGCAAGTTGTATTTTTGAGGATTCATTTTATTATTGAACAACAACCATGTTCTCAATGAACCCAAAAAACTCATTAATATCAAAGCTGAATATTTTTGGAAGTAGTTTTTAGTTTGTTTTTAGTTTTAGCTATGTTAGGGGGATATCTGTGTGTGCAGGTAACTATCACTGTGCATAATTATTAGGCAACTTAACAAAAACAAATATATACCCATTTCAATTATTTATTATTACCAGTGAAACCAATATAACATCTCAACATTCACAAATATACATTTCTGACATTCAAAAACAAAACAAAAACAAATCAGTGACCAATATAGCCACCTTTCTTTGCAAGGACACTCAAAAGCCTGCCATCCATGGATTCTGTCAGTGTTTTGATCTGTTCACCATCAACATTGCGTGCAACAGCAACCACAGCCTCCCAGACACTGTTCAGAGAGGTGTACTGTTTTCCCTCCTTGTAAATCTCACATTTGATGATGGACCACAGGTTCTCAATGGGGTTCAGATCAGGTGAACAAGGAGGCCATGTCATTAAATTTCCTTCTTTTATACCCTTTCTTGCCAGCCACGCTGTGGAGTACTTGGACGCGTGTGATGGAGCATTGTCCTGCATGAAAATCATGTTTTTCTTGAAGGATGCAGACTTCTTCCTGTACCACTGCTTGAAGAAGGTGTCTTCCAGGAACTGGCAGTAGGACTGGGAATTGAGCTTGACTCCATCCTCAACCCGAAAAGGCCCCACAAGCTCATCTTTGATGATACCAGCCCAAACCAGTACTCCACCTCCACCTTGCTGGCGTCTGAGTCGGACTGGAGCTCTCTGCCCTTTACCAATCCAGCCACGGGCCCATCCATCTGGCCCATCAAGACTCACTCTCATTTCATCAGTCCATAAAACCTTAGAAAAATCAGTCTTGAGATATTTCTTGGCCCAGTCTTGACGTTTCAGCTTGTGTGTCTTGTTCAGTGGTGGTCGTCTTTCAGCCTTTCTTACCTTGGCCATGTCTCTGAGTATTGCACACCTTGTGCTTTTGGGCACTCCAGTGATGTTGCAGCTCTGAAATATGGCTAAACTGGTGGCAAGTGGCATCGTGGCAGCTGCACGCTTGACTTTTCTCAGTTCATGAGCAGTTATTTTGCGCCTTGGTTTTTCCACACGCTTCTTGCGACCCTGTTGACTATTTTGAATGAAACGCTTGATTGTTCGATGATCACGCTTCAGAAGCTTTGCAATTTTAAGAGTGCTGCATCCCTCTGCAAGATATCTCACTATTTTTGACTTTTCTGAGCCTGTCAAGTCCTTCTTTTGACCCATTTTGCCAAAGGAAAGGAAGTTTCCTAATAATTATGCACACCTGATATAGGGTGTTGATGTCATTAGACCACACCCCTTCTCATTACAGAGATGCACATCACCTAATATGCTTAATTGGTAGTAGGCTTTCGAGCCTATACAGCTTGGAGTAAGACAACATGCATAAAGAGGATGATGTGGTCAAAATACTCATTTGCCTAATAATTCTGCACTCCCTGTAGTTCCTGTTGCACTATATCAGTACTAACTTTAGTGGATTTAGCCAGATCATGTACATCAGCAAGTTTTTTCAAGGATCATCTCCCTGGTATTGTGTATGTCTGCTTTTTACTTTGATTGGCGAGTCAGGAAGCAGAGGATCCGCCTTGGAGTGATTATGGCTTGTCTTAAATTATTTTTCTTCCATGATTTAGTTGGGGAGGAAAAGTTTAGATAACTTATCTCACTGAAAGGGTTGTAGCTGACAAGTACCAAAAATATGGCCTTGATAAACACTGTTGAAACAGCAAATCATGTAGCAATCATTGGACACAGTTCAGTAAACAGTATAAGCAATCAGCGCTTGTGGTAGCGAGCTTCAGATAAGAAAAAAAAATCACACAGCAGTATTCTTTTATATCATCATTGTGAACAATAGATATTCCAGACCAAGGCCAGGGAATGCTGAAGGTAATCACATGGGCAGAACTGAGCAGGATTCAGGGTTACTGGAGAGCGCACTGAGAAGAGCCACATGGCCTGCTGCCATCTTAGGGTCAGGCAACAAGAAAGGAGGCTCTTGAGATTCTCAATGAAGCAACCACATTTAGACTCACTCAAAGCGGGCTGAAAATAGGCTCCAAGAAGGGTGATGATATTTGGTTCACAGGAAAAGCAGAGTTTACATCTTGAAGCTTACTTGGTATTAAGTTTCTGGATGCGTCCCATCGGGATTGCCTGGCTGCGCCTGGGATCGGCAGAAATTTTGGAGTCCGCATTTAATCACCACGCAGATGTCAGCAAACTTTTAATAAAATATCAGTAAGATGCCCGTGAAACTAGGTTGCTCCTGTGGCCGCAGTCTTCCGATGTCCAAATCTGACTGTCCAGTCATGTGAGGTCAGTTGCAGACCACACGGATTTTCTTTTGCAATGCCCGGGAGCAGCAAAGTTGAGCCACCATCTGCTGAGCAGTCAAAGCCATGCCCCCTCCAGAAGCATTAACTGTGATATCCATAACCTACAACGTACATTCCAAACTCTGTTGAAGATTTAGGATATAAGGACTGTCATTCGTCCACTTGGTAGAGAGGTCCTTCGCCCAGATTATCACCCCAGATTCTGAAAGATGATCTCAATTACCGTCAGTGCACTTCACACTTCTTGCCTGAAGCCTTAAGTTCGGAGGAAGACCAATTGACTGCTACCGAAGCAGGTGTTCGCCCTTCGTGGGAATCACTGTCTTCACACCTTCGTCGATAACAACAGCCTTTGTTATCAACACAGTATGTAGTGCATCCTTCTCCTTAAGAAACTCTAGAATGCAAGTTTATTTGCCTTTAATGTTTTCAGTGTATAGTGCATGAAAATAGGCAATAGGATGTAACTTTTTAGATAATATTGTATTGACGCTTTAGCAATGCGGGAAATGCACATTTTATTCTTATTACTTATAATGTGTCTCCTGGCTGTTTTTATGATATTCTGCGTAGTTGTTTAGGTGTACTAAGAAACAGATTCTTTCGGTAGTAATAAATACTTTTTACAAAAGCATTTCATTCTCCTTAGTACAGTGTGTGTGATACTGTGAATGATTAAATGAGTTTGTTGCCGTTTCCATGGTGGCTCGTTCCCTTCATGGGATTGGTAGCACGCAATACTTCGATGTCAATTACACATTGAATAATGTCTTACAGGGCTACAATGACTTATCCTTCACACTCTATGCTGGAGTACTGATCTACGTTCACTGGTATCACCCATGGGTGGGAGGGGACGCCTTGTAGAGTTACGCCAACATTGTAACATACGCAACAGTTCCAGTGAGCAGGGGTCCCACATATCAGCATACCAGTCGTCCTTAGGGTGTTGCACTGAAGCACACTAAAGTGATGGGTGGGATGCTTGAATTAATTTCAGCCACTGGAAATTACTCAGGGCTGCATCCTAGTCTTCCGTTTTTCTCCTTACAAAACTACCTCAGATTGGCTAGCCATATGCAAATCTGTCTTGACCCTGGTCCAGCAGGAACTGTCCAGCCCTTACTGGAACACAAGCAACTCAGGACCAGTTTCACCTTAGTTGGGGCTTATCAGTTAAGTGCAGCTTGGTTCCAGTGGCTGAGATTTATTCAAGCATTTCATCCATCACCTTGTTTTTGTTACAGTGCTACAGGTATGCACAGACGTGGGTCCTGTGCTCACTGGGCCACAGGACTCAAGTTACAACCTACTGATTAGCACCAAGTAGGGCGAAACCTGTCTGGACTTGCTTGTGGTCTCTTCTGGAAAGGACCTTGCCTGGCAGTTCAGGGGTGGAGACGACACCAATTAGATGCGGGTTTACACTGATTTGCAAAAGGCGGGCCTTTGCTTAGAGCAACAACAAAACAAAAAAAAGGGCTAGAATGCTGCCCTGGGCGTTTGCAAGTAGCTGAGAGTGACTAATTAATTCAAATGTTCCATCCATCACGTTTTTGCAGTCAACTCACTAACGACATAGGGCTGTGAAAATCCACAAGCAAATAACCTTATTGAGGGTTTCCAGTTTACTGGGGGAGCGAGCGGTGGGGAGAGTAGCGCAAGGTCCAATAGAGCAGTTGGAAACAAACATGACGAAAATGTCAATTATGCATTACTGTTCAAAAACTTACTTCTCCATCATGATTCCAACTTGTGAGAAAATACTGCCCTTCTTCCCAGCTCAAATGTTATCAGGTAAAACTAGGAAGAATCTGATGAAGAAAACAGAGTGATATACTGAGATTTGCAGCTTGGAACATGGGAAAAGTATGTTATCAAGTTATACCTCATTTTGAGGTGCAAAACTTGAAATGGGTAGGAAATACCATATTTGGTCAAAATCACACTGCAGCTGTATTTACGAGGTGCAGTCTTGTCTCCTCATATAGAGCAGGTTACTTAGCAACACACAATATAATTTAATGTTGCTGATGATTTTCTTTTTTTAATACTTGAAAGGCTTAGGCTGACTGTTGCTGACTTGGCTGAGCATAAAGCAGACAGAAGTGGGTGAAGCAGACAGAGTGAAAGCATTCCTCATCTGGAAAGGAGGGTGGCGCTTGGAGGTGAACGTAGGACTTGAGTTGGGGTGTCAGCAGGGTGCCCACGAAGGCAGCATTGGTGCAACTTGCGACCCAAGCCTAGCAATTTGTCAGTGACTCGCTGAGCAAGGAAATAAAAGGGCTCAGTGGTACCAAGAACTTAAGACATCTTAAGTCATTGAAGATGCTGAAAAGTGCTCCAGCGTTGTTATTCTATCATCTATGGTATAAAGCAGGCCTCACCCTCAGGTTGTCTAATTCTGATGGTGCCTTCTTGGCATACCAGGACAATTTTTGGAATACCAGAAGCTACAGCTTTCTGCTTTTAAACCTCAACCAAGCATGTACTGTTTTTCAGTATTCATGTTGTAAGCAGCACGCAATGGAATGCAGAATATGATTAGAATGTGGTGAGGAGAATTTAAGTGGCAGTTGCTACTGGGCTGACCTTGTGACTGTTGTGTTCTTTCATACCAATAAATGTATTTATTATACTGCTTTCAACAATTAAAGGAAGCGGAATGTTTTAATGGCTATGAGGATGGGGATACATCAACAACTACTAGGACCCACCCAATCTGCTGATTATTGGAGACACCCACATTGTGTGACACAACTTATGAAATTGGACACTGTTTTGTGGATTGAAGTCTGGAAAGTAGGAAGATTATCTGCTGGCATGGGGTTAGTGAGTGCTCAGTTATGATTTCGGCACACCATTGGCCGTGACTTATATTGAAATTTGGTGTGCTGATCAGGTCGCAGGATCCAAGTGGTATGATCTTGCGCCAACATGGTGTGGGGATTCTGTTTGCTGCGGTGCATGAGGAACTGCAGTAACAGGGCGTCTCTGTGCTTACTTTGAGCAATGTGATTGTGACTGTCGCCTGGGCCACATGAGGAAGAGGCTCCTGTAGGGACTGCAGTGTGTTTACCACAGTGGGTGTGATACTAACATGGTGCAATTAGGGAAGTGAATTTCCCAGGCTCAATTAAACGTACTAGGCTGGTGCATATCCATTCACGTGAACACACTGTAGAGTTCTGCCTCTTTTGCTCCTACCCCAAAGCTGACTGAATGCCTACTTCACACTGGGTGTATTTGTGGAAATGGAAAGTGGGCTATTTACATGCCATTTTGTTTTAGGCTCACCAACATTTCGACGGCTGCTATCTTGTACTGGTAGCTCCAGACATTTTTCCTTGAAGCTGACTGGATTGTGTAGCGTTGTTGAACAAATCATTCTACTTATAGGATTTCTGTTGTTTTGGTCTTGTTTTACTGCTAACAATATTCTGGTGTTGAGTCTTTTTGTGGCGTTTTCACTGTGTTATTGTGATTTAAGTGTTGCACAAATACCTTACACATTGCCTTGTAACTTAAGCCTGACTGATCTGTGCCAAGCTACCAGAAGGTGAGCACAAGTTAATTTAGGTTGTGTATCTGACTTACCCTGACTAGGATTGTGGGCCCTACTTGGACAGGGTACACACTTCTGCCAACTAGCGACCCAATATTTAATGCTCACGATATAACTCTGATCACCAAGAGTCTAGTCGTAATTTGCGTTACACGGAAGACAACCTCCCCTCATGACCCTCATGTAAGACATATAGTACTTTTGCCCATAAACCAGACGGTACCAACAATCTGTCTCCCCTCCTAAGAATGCCATTCATGTACGAAATCTCTAACCAAACATATTTATGATTTGATATTGTGCTAATTATGTTAAAAAATGCAGTCCAACCCATAAATAATAATCCGGTTCTCTTCTGACTGTCTCAGCTCTTTCCACTTCAGTTTTTTTATTCTTGCTCTGATATTGCTTTCAAACTGGCTTGTTTTACATCTTCAACCAACCAATCATCCTCAACTTCTCCTCCATCATATTGCAATGGTAAATGTGATAAACAGTCAGCATTTAATATTCTTACAGCAGGAACACAGTTCATGGTAAAATGTGTATTTGTGCAGCCTGGACAACCACTTAGCTATGCCTGGCATTGCCTTTCCTACACCTTTTGTTGTAGATAACTTAAAGTCTCATGATCAGTCCTTAATTCAACTTCAGAGCCCCAAACACAATTTCTAAAATTGTAAATGTTGGATTTAGAAATTTGCATGGTCAATGGAAGAGATGCTAATTGCTAATCTAGAATCTTGACAAACTGCATGCCCTCGGTGACTACATTTTTTATTTTGGTTGTTTATTTATTGTTTTGCTTTGTATTCATGTGTGTATGGTAGATGTAGTTTGAGCTTGAGTGTAGTTGCATTATAAGAAGAATTTGAAATTTTGTAAGCACATTTCAGATTCTGTAGTTAAACATGGTCTGTTCCTGCACCACCGATATTCCTGGCTAGTTCAGGTGACACTATAATGTCATGGGAAGGTTGGCGAGAAGCATTTAAAACCTATCTGGAAGTCTTAGTAGGTGATGTGTTTATTCTGAAATGGAAGCCAGCTCTGTTGAAACACAGTTCAAGTGTGGAGGGCCGAAAGGTTTCAAAAACATTGCTTGGTATTGAGAGTTGAAGGAGAAGAGGATAATTGTGATATGGAGCAAGAGTCTGATGATGTGTATGCCATGAAAGTGTTACAGAACATGTTTGGGAGAAAAGTAAGTGTAGTTGTGGAAAGACTAATGCTTATCTATGGGAGAGATAGGCCTTGCAGAAGTGAAAAAGGAATGAAATAGTTTTTCACTACCAGGACATGTTAAACTTAAAAATACATGTCTAATGTTTTAAATACACTGCACCCTGCCCTTGGGGCTAGCGAGGACCTACCGTAGAGGTGATATACATCTAATAAAATGGAAGGTTTGGGCCTGGCATTTGGGTGCACTTGCCAGGTCGAAATGGCAGTAAACACTGCACACACAAACACTGCAGTGGCAGGCCTGGGACATGTTTAAAGGGCTACTGTAGTGGGTGTCACAATCAGTGCAGAAGTTCCACTAGTAGCCTTCAATTTACAGGCCCTGGGCACATACAGTGCACTTTATTAGGGACTCAAAGTACATTAAGAATGCCAATTGGGGGCGTGGCTTCGGGCGTCAAGATGGCGGTCGCACTCTGAGAGTGCTCTGGACCCCTCCGTCATCCGCCCTCAGAAGCCGCCATCGAGAGGTCTACCATGCTGCCCTGGCCGCCCCTGTGAGCTCCTGGACCTCGGGGAGGCCTCCGGCGCTAGCGCTGGCTCAGTCCGAGCCGTGAGAGCTGTGAGGGCTGGATGAGACCGGGTCGGTGGGTCTCCTAAGATGGCGGCCGGGCTGACGGCGCCGGGATGCGCCTCGGCGTTGGAGCCCGCCCGCTGACGGGGCCTCCTCCGGCGCGGGTGCCGTGTGCGGGGCTGGAGTGCCTGGGGCGAGCTGAAACCTGGTGCCCCCGGGGGACGGGAGAGCGACGAAGCCGGCGTTCTCCGTTGGTCCTCGGAGGGCCGGACTATGAGGTGCTGGACCCGTGGGCCCGGCGAGAGGCCCGGAGAGAGTGAGCCCCGGGAGAGGGGCTCCCCTGCCTGACTCGAGTGGACGTGGTCGGGCCCCTGGACAGGGGCTTGCCCGCTAAGAAGACCGCGCGGAGTGTCCTACGGAGGGCGTCTGGACCGGATTCTGCAGTCCGGAGCCCACAGGCCGGCTTGTGATACCCTGCCTATGCGAGGGGAGAGTAGCGAGGACGACGTGGAGGAGGTGAGCTGTGCGGCTAAGGGGACGTGACTGTGCGGCACGGCCGCTGATCCTGGGCGACCGGGGTGAAGTGGACGCCCGCGGCCCCCCCTGGTCCGCCTGCGCAGGAGCGCAGTTGCCCCTCACGCCAGAGAGGAGAGGAGGAGGGGAGAAGAGAGATCGGGGCCCCCCTCCCCATAAGTAAGCAGCGTAATGGGAACTCAGTAGGGCGCAGCGGGCCTGAACATTAAGGCTGTGCCCTGCGATTCACAATCCTTAATTTTAAAGAGACTCCCCAAAGGCTTGCCCCTATTCCACAGCCGCAATTTTGATAAAGCACGCCAATAACCTCGGAGATGGGAATTTAATTGCGACGCGCTGGGGCTCGCGGATGGTCATCGAGCCCCACGACTTCCCGTCTTTCCAAAACTGTCTGATAGGAGAAGAAACCGGCCACGGGGCAATCCAGCTACACATGACTGAGTGGAAGCCAACGAATTCAAAGGTCCTTGACATATTTCGCTGGCACACCCTGTTGGGGCCCGACCGCTGTGTCTTCCCTGTAGATGCGCTTAGGGTGCTGAATTTGGACGGAAGAGCTGCATAATTCGATCTGGGTTCTCCACCCCCTCCCTCCGAGATAACATGGGGAAAGACAGAGCAAGTAAACATCCTCCACCCTCTCAACCAAAGATTGATCAATTTGCAACGCCAACAGGTCCGAGAGGGGGCGGAGAGACAGCCGCGGGGGACCCAACACCAGACGGAGTGAATGCCATCCTCCTGGCAATCCAGTCTTCGCAATCAGCTGTAGAGACTAAAATCGGAGAGGTGCGTGAGGAGATGGGCCTTATCAGGCAGGACCTCAGAAATGCGGCAAATCGGATCACTAACGTGGAGGGCAGAGTCTCTTGCAACGAAGACGAACTAGCTGACCTTAGAACCAAGGTGGCCCAGTTACAAACTCGAACAGCAGAATTACATAGCCGGGCAGAAGATGCGGAAAATCGATCGAGACGAAACAACCTACGTTTTGTAGGACTCCCGGAAGGCGCGGAAGAGGATAAAGCCACAGAATTTTTAGAGCAATGGATCAAAAGCTGGATGCCAGACCAATCTCTTTCACCTTGGTTTGCAGTGGAACGTGCGCACAGGGCCCTTGGTCCTCGCCCCCCTCCGGGCGGTCCAAAACGGCCGATGATTGCCCGAATCCTCAACTTTAGAGATCGTGACAATATCCTCAAAGAGGCGAGGCGCTCTGAAAATCTTCAGTGGGACAACTACAAAATCTTAGTATTTCCAGACTATACCCGGGAGGTCCAGGTCCGCCGCCGCTCATATGAGCAAGTGAAACAAAAACTTAGGGCGATGCAGCTTTCGTACATGCTCCTTTTTCCTGCGAGACTCAAAGTTATAATGGCAGACAAGGCGTACTTCTTCGATTCCCCGGAAGAGGCATGGGACTGGCTGACTGAGGAGGGCGTTGGGGCTCGGAGGGGCCCGGCGGCGCGAAGAGGGGAGCCCTTCCGGGTGGATCCCCCCCCGCTGGTGGGCCCTGGCGGGGTCGTAAACGTACTAGGTCTCGAAGAGGAAGACGAGGGCACTTGGACACTTCTGTGAACGGAGAGGCGGTGGGAGAGGCTGGCCCACAAATGGGAGGGTTGCCCGTTGAGTCTCCGACGGGACAGATTCAGGCGCAGGCCGAGGAGGAGGGCCGTCTGAGTCAATCCCCAGCGCTTGGCTGACGTGTTCCATGGAGCCCCGAATGGAGCGAATGGGGAAGTTTGGAGAGTCTGGTCCACCTTGAAGAAACCCGTGATGGGCTACGGCGGGGATACAGGCTTCCCTCAAGTACTGTAAAATATGGCTTGACTTCTAGTGAATAATTGTAAATGATCCGTCTTAATGGAGGGGTCCATCACTCCACTCCTATGGCAGTCCTTATGGCTGTCTTGTTTTGGTTGACGGTTAGGGCGACAGATGCTTCCTGGGTGGGAGTATGGGGTGGGGGCGGTTTTGGGGGAGGAAGGTTAAGTTAGGGTTAGATAGATGTATTTTGAGTATTGCGTTATTAAGTTTTAATTGGTCATTCCTTAGCCCACTGACTGGCATCCAAAGCTGTAAGACTCCTACGCAACCCACGTCTGGTCCACATTGACACAAATCATTTCTTGGAATGTGAACGGGCTGCTAGATAAGATCAAGAGATCTGCAGTAATTAACACTCTCCGTAGATATTCCCCATTGGTAGCCCTATTGCAGGAAACACACCTCATGGGAACTAAATGCCCTATGTTGGCCCGAGGGGGATTTGATAGGGTCTATCACGCAGGCTTCTCTAGGGGATCAAGAGGGGTAGGTATCCTGCTTCATCGCTCACTGCCCATGGTGGTAACATCTACGAGATCCGATCCACAAGGCAGATTCATAGTAGTCTCAGGACTACTTCGTGGCGTGACATTGAATCTTGTATGCGTATATGCCCCCCCAGCGGGATTTGACACCTTCTTATGTTCACTTCGACATGTGGTGGCGGGACTCCCCCAAGGAATCACAATAGTAGGAGGAGACTTTAATGCGGTTCTAGACCCTAGATTAGATGTGTCAGGAGATGTCACAGCGGGCAGATCGGCCCGAGCCACAGGCCTTAAGAGTTGGGCAGACAGCCTAGGCCTATGTGAAGTGTGGAGAACTTGGCACCCTATGGAGCGTCAATATACGCACACGTCTGCTGCCCATCAGACACACTCTAGAATTGATCTAATATTTATGCCGGCCATGGACTTCTCCGGTGTCACGGGAGCAGAGATACTGTCCCGTGGGGTGTCGGATCACGCACCGGTGCGAGTCCGACTGGGCGGAGTAGACCTCACCAAGCGCCCATTGTGGCGCCTAAATGCTTGGCTCTTGCAAGATGAAGATTGTGTCCTCGAGATTAGAGATCGTCTCACGCAGTACTTTGAACTGAATGTGGGAACAGTCCAGTCGTCAGGCACGCTATGGGCTGCCTACAAGGCTACCTTGAGAGG
Organism: Pleurodeles waltl; assembly: GCF_031143425.1. Classification (NCBI taxonomy): domain Eukaryota; kingdom Metazoa; phylum Chordata; class Amphibia; order Caudata; family Salamandridae; genus Pleurodeles; species Pleurodeles waltl. Next base: position 909,778,108 of record NC_090449.1, on the reverse strand, counting down.
GCAGGCTAAGTGCCTCTTGCGAGCACGTGAGCGCATTCGTGAGTCACGTGTGTCCGAGTTAGAAGAGGTAGCGTTAAAACTGGAACGCCAGCAAGCAGTCTTATCCGAAATCTCCACATTGAGGCAGCTCACCAGGGTCCGAGAGGAAATTAAACACCTAACACTTGAGTCAGCGAAGCATATGTGGAGGGCATCGTCCGCCCGAATTTATGGCTGGGGGGACAAAAATGGGAAGCTCTTACACTGGTTGGCCACTCGACCCCTAGCTAACAGAATCATTCCCGAAATTAGAGATAACACAGGTACCCTTCACAAGACACCCATCGAGATTGCACAGAGTTTTGCTTCCTATTATGCATGCCTATACGCAGAACACCCCCGGCCTGCGGTTGAAAAAGCTTCCCCCCTCCTGAACGACATAACACTCGCCAGAGTGTCTCAGGCGACTAGGGACAGGCTGGACGAAGCACTTGACCTAGCGGAAGTAACGGGTGCGATTGCCAGTCTGGCTTCAAGCAAGACACCAGGTCCGGATGGGTTTCCTGCGGAACTGTACAAGAAATGTGACATTCTGGCCCCACACTTACTTGAGATGTATAGAGAAGCCGAGCAGAAAGGTCACTTCCCCTCAGGGATTGACCTTGCTACAATAGTAGTAATCCTGAAGACCCAGCCCCCATCGCCAAATTGCTCGGCTTATCGGCCTATCTCCCTCCTCAACACTGAGATCAAGGTGCTAGCCTTGATCCTTGCCAATAGATTAAAAGAGGCAATGCCCGTCTTGGTGCACCCTGACCAATGCGGCTTCATGCCTACGCGGAGCACCAGGCACTGTATTAGGCGTCTACATTTAGCCTTAGCACACCGTAAAATCCTGTCACACACCCCTCTAGCGCTGCTCCTACTTGATTTCGAGAAGGCCTTTGATACAGTGGACTGGTCCTATCTTGAACAAGTACTTATAAAAAACGGCCTTGGACCCAAGTTCCGAGGTCTTGTGGGACTGCTCTACTCTAATCCGACGGCTCAGGTCCAAGTAAACGGAGTGGTCTCAGGGGTGTTCCCGATCGGGCGTGGTACCCGACAAGGATGTCCACTATCCCCCTTACTCTTTGCATTAATAATAGAACCCCTGGCGAAGTTATTTCGAGAGGATCCTCTGATGGAAGGCTGGTCTTGGCCAGTGTGTCCAGAAGACCGTGTGGCACTTTATGCGGACGATGTCCTATTATACATAGCCAATCCGGCCAGGAGCGGTCCCCGTATCATGCAAATTCTGGATGTCTTCTCGGAGGCATCGGGTCTCGCCCTAAACCCCCAAAAATCCCTGTTGGTTCCGCTCCATCAATCTAGAGATTGTATGGACTGGCAACAAAGTATTCCAGTGCGAAGAAATAGCTTTAAATACCTGGGGGTGCATGTCGCAATGCTCCCTGAATTAGCATGGGAGCTCAATGTACACCTTTAACCAGAAGAATCAAAGACGATCTTCAACGTTGGAAGGACCTTCCTCTTAATTTGCTGGGAAGAATCGCACTCTATAAGATGATGGCCCTTCCCAGACTTCTCTACCTCCTTCAAAACTATCCTAACCCTATCCCCATGAAATGGTTTAGAGACATGGACTCGCTAGCACGCCAATTTCTATGGAGTGGTACCCGTCCCCGGCTAGCGCTTAAAACCTGTCAGAGAGATGTTAATGAAGGGGGCTTGGGAATGTCTAATGTCCATTACTACCACCTGGCGACGCAACTACTAGTGATCAACGACTGGTTGGGGGGGGTTGGACAGATCCGGCGTACCGTCTGGAACTCCAGACATTGACCTACCCCAAGATCTTTGACGCCCTATATGGTGGTAAGATCACTCGTGAGACCCCTGGGGTGACAGGGGTGGTGCTGCAGGGATGGCGGACGGCTCAAAAGATCTCGGGATGGTGGGGACGCCTTACTCAGCAGACCCCACTGTGGCAGGGGACCTGCTTGGGCGAAGTTGTGGGTCTTGAGGGATTCCAGAAATGGGATATTATAGGCATCTCTACTCTGGGTGATGTATGGGAGGGCACGAGCATGCGTTCCTTTGAGGATCTCCAAGAAATCTTTGCACTAACTAAGACACAGTTCCACAAGTACCTCCAAGTACGACATGCCCTTCTGACGCAGGTCCAGCCAGGGAATAGCATACCCGTAAGCAGTCCTATGGAGAGGAGGGCTCTGATGGGGAATCTGGGCAGGGGAGGTGTCTCCCAGGTGTATCGCACATTAATCTCTACTACGGCCTGCTCCCTGGAGGAACTTCGTCAGAAATGGGAGGGATGGGTGGGCCCTCTTGAAGAGGAGGACTGGACTGAAGCTTTGGCAGCTCCCCACTCCCTGACTATGACGACACGTCTCCGACTAGTACAGACATATTATCTTCATACTGCTTACCTTGCACCCTCCAGATTGCACAGAGCAGGACTCCGGCCTACGGCTGATTGTCCCCGCTGTATGAGCCCTAAAGCTGATTTTTTCCATATGGTGTGGTCATGCTCGGTTATCAGTACATATTGGAAGATGATCTCGCGTGAGGTCTCGTTGATTCTGCAAGTAGACGTGGCGCTGACACCATTGACATCCCTATTAGGGGTTATGGGAGAATCGGGACTACGTAGAGCAGAACGTACCTGGCTGGGGGTGGCATGCCTAGTGGCCAAAAGAGACATCACGGCGGACTGGAAAGCCACTATGGCTCCGGCCCTGACCAAATGGAGGAGGGGAATGGACTGGTGTGCCCAATGTGAAAAGCTCGTATATGAGGTTAGAGGGTGTCCGAGTAAGTATAACAAGATCTGGGGGAAGTGGGACGGAATGACATTTTAACCCCCGGGGATGCGGACCGACACAGTGGAAAGAAGAACCCTTACACACTCCACCAACTCCTTTGGAAGGAAATGAGACACATACGTGGCACGTTGGTATTGACATGTACCGTCTATCTACTCAAGGTGCTGTCTGGGGCTTTGGAGATGACCACTGTTTGGTGCCCATTGGCGCCTTGTTACTTTATTTTTAGTATATAAAATTGTATTGTTTGTTTTGTATTACTTTATTTTATTGCAAAATCAATAAAAATTCGTTATAAAAAAAAAAAGAATGCCAATTGTGGATAAGTCAATATCACCATGGTCAGACTGCAAAGCACCTGCACTTTAGCACTGGTTAGCAGTGGTAAAGTACACAGAATCCTAAAGCTAGCAAAAGTGAGTCTACCCATAGGAATAAAAAAGGTATGGATTCCTTTTTTGGTAAGTTTACTTTTTATAGTCAATCTGTTTTTTTCCATTTGTCCATAAATAAAAGTTTTTCCACAAAATGTATGAAAGGCAGCCGACATATGTTTTGCCCCCTATTTAGCTTGTTAACCAGGGGCGTTCTCAAGGCTGCAAAAATCAAATGACAAAATGATTGTGAATAGTAGGGCCATAAATGAATGTGTCCATCACTAAGTAAAGAGAAGGAAAATGAAGGGTGGGAAACATCCGTAGTTTCAAGAACGAAAGTTGTAACTTAAGTGTGTTTTCCAATCTACATCTATATTCTGATTACTGATTCACCATTTGAAAAAAAGATGATGCTGCAACATCGGTTAAAGTTTAAAGATGTTAGATAGTGCTGGCAAGGCTACCAGTTCTCAATATTGTGTGAATGGCAAGGGAGTGTCAGATGGTCTCAGCCAATATTCAAAGTTAGTAAAAGATGAAAAAAAGACAAGGAGAGGAAAAACATCCTTTTACCCATTTGACTACAGAGACGTGCACTCTGGAAAAGTGATTATTGGTATTAGAGTAGGTGCAAGGTAAGGCAAGGAATACCTTTTAGTTAAGAAACTGTTAATACTAACTATATATATAATTCCATATTGCTCGCATCAAAATCCAATTACAGGTCAATTTATTACAAAGGCAGTCATATCTAGGTCGGATACATCTAAGCAAAAGATTAATGTATGCCAGAATAAATCATGTGCTACACTAGATTACATGCTTGATCAACACATTCTATCCCAAAGTATTATTAGTCATATTCACATGAGGGTCATCTGAGTAAAGATACCTGTAAACCTAAATTAATCAAGTACTATGCTGGCCAATAACCTCAGCCAATGCACACTTAAACCCAAGGTATAATTCAAACCATACATATTTGTGCGGGATTTGATTCCTGGGGTAGTTCAGCATATACTTATTAGGTGAGTCAAGTAATACAATAACATTAAGGCCTCAAATAAATTCAGAGAGTCTGAGGAATAACTATCAGCAAAATAAAGTAAATCAAATATTGCTTTTTGTGTAAAGACGGGGTGTATTCAAAGACAAAATTAAATATAGGTGCCAAACATATTCTTGCACATCACAGGTCTAAAAGACCATGACAATAATTACAGTAATTGAATATGCTCTACTAGTTATAGGTAGATATTTTAGCCTAAAAAACAACACACTATATAACTAGAGAAATAAGCCCTTGAATTAATGGTGCATCATGAATGTATTGGTGTGGTTCAGGATGGATTAAGTGCAGGGCATTGATAAAGGGGGCTCCATGGTCCACATGATGGCTTAATTGGCGATATCTGAAAAATAAAGAGCCAGCAGGGCTTTCCCGTGTGCAATGAATTCTAGATCTTAATAAATAGTAACAGCCGAGGCCAGTTCAACATATTAAATTTGAAAGGCAAATAGGCAATTATATTTCTAGGACACGTGGCAAACAAGAGGTGTACCAGGTATATAGTCCTTTGGCCAAAGCTACACATTCAAAGTGAGGTTGGTTGCATAACTAGATCCTGGGAGCACAAAACTAAATCAGGTCTTAAATGCGGTCAATGAGTATGAGTGGCCTGAAATTAAGACAACTAAGTGGGAACGTTAGATATTAAGAGTTATTATGGCTTATGCACTCCACCTTGTCCAGGGCTAAGTCCCGATATCTGCATGGCTGAAGTGGATTCCCAGGTGAATTACTGGTGTGCTACACAGGCGCCTTTTTATAGATATATTCAAGTCCATTTTCATGTTCTGTACCACTGTAGTGTTATTTGTGTTTTGACCACTGACTTAGTGTCTCACCACTTTGCACTTGGCTTAGCTGTTCACCGTCACATTAGTGGTCACCAGTTACAGACTCCATTTTGTATTCAGCTCACCAGTTAGACTGCATTTTGAATTCAGCTCACCAGTTACAGACTCCATTTTGTATTCAGCTTAGCCTTAGCTTCACTACCACGTTAAAGGTGTGAGTAGTTTTCCATACAAAACATGTTATGCAACATGTTTTCTATTCTGCATGTTCTTTTCTCACCGAAGGGCTAGGGCATAACCTGGAGGAGTCAGTTAGCAAGATATGGATGTACTAGACTGATGTTTATGGTACAGCAGGGAACGGTTTAGTTTTGGGAAAGACACCTTGGGATTTTGGCCAAGTTCTGACGTGTTTTTTCAAAGCTTACCTAAAATAGCCAGCATTTTTAAATACTTCTTGCACAGCAGGAGGGTTTTTCCAGAAACCTCCTTCCTCGTTTGTTTAAAATATATGAGAGACCTGGGTCGACAGTGGGAGATTCAGAGACCTAAATCAGGATTTAGACATCAAATGCCGGATATATTTCGCGTGAGGGTCGAGGTCTCGCTTTCTCGTTGCAGTCAAACCAGGGTCAACGAAGATCCTTTGTACATCATCTTACTTCATTGTTGCACATTTTAAAAATACACTTTTGGCTATATAGGCCTTCCTTCACGAACCATGCAAAAATATATAATAAATGTCTTCTTCAGATTACGAGATGCATTCCAGAGAATCTTTTCGACTCCTCTCAGTGTATGTATTTTGGCTCAGTCAGCAGTAAAGCAAAACATTTTGGCGTAGGTCAGAAGTGGGAAGGGTTTATAGGTTGAAAGTGTACATTTCAAAGTGAAAATATGTTTAGCAGGAAGACTAAAACATCTGCTTCTAAAAGTTTGTGTGAACAGAGAGTTTTTTAAATTCCGGATGGTACCAGGCACTCTATGATGCATAAGCTAATGAATTTTAAAATTTGGCTGGTTCATCAGAAAGTTGGGATGAATGTTTGAATGAAGCAGAACCAGCAGATGTTTTGTCTTGCTTAAGAATAGTACAGGTTGAAGGGAATGATCTTTCAGGTTCTTGGCAGATAGGGTGGATACTTTTTGTCTGCCTACCGAAAAATGCATGAAAAATGTAAACAGTTAGAAGGGGTGAATGACAATTGGAAAATCAGCTTGTGGATTCAAAGAATAGTGTTAACAGGTTGTCTTGTCAGAATAAATTATTGCAAGATAAAGCAGACACATATCAAACCATTGCAGAACGTGCTGCAAACAAAGTAGCTCAAAACAAATATCGTAAACATAGAGGAAAGATAAATCAGAAAAAGGTTAATTTAGCCATTGGTAATGCTGGCTTGGACTGGTGCCCAGATTTGTCTTGGGATAGTAGCATTTGGACCAGCAGTGATCTGTCACACTCTAGTGATGAGGAGAGTAAAAAGGGTGGGGAACAGGGGGACTTTTGCAAAATGTAGAGCGTGCACAGCCACTATTTAGACAAAACTTGTAGCACACACCACAAGATACAGCAGGAGTTGCACTACATGCTCTAGAAGATTACACTCAGCAAGAAGTAAATGACTTTATGGATCGCTTTAAACGGAGAACAGGGAAGTCCCTACTTGCTTGGGTCGTGAGGTTGTTTGAAACCGGCGCTTCTGGTGTTATGTTAGATATTGGGGACTCTTGCAAGTTCTGAACTCTAAGTTCTGACCCAGTAATACAGGAACAGTTCTGGGGTTTTCAAGGACAACACCAGATCACTTTGTTACAATTAGTTGTTGATGGATGTAATCTGAAGTGCCCCACTGATTCAGAGTGGCCTCCCAATGAAAAATCCTGGTATACCTTACGAGATGCAATGCAAAGAATTAAAGAGGAGGCAATGAAATCTGTCATTTTCTTGGGCAATGCACGCCATTTGTTAGATGGACCGCTTACTGTGCCAATAAGAAACAAAATAATTTGCCTTGCTCCACCTGCCTATAAGCAAGTAAATATGACTTTATTAATCAATCAGACAGGGCAGGCTTTGAAAGATGTACTAGAGGCGGTCAGAGAGTTAGGGGAATTAGGAGTTTGGGATAAACCCGAGAGATCTTAAAGGTCTGAGGATCGCACAGATAACAACAGAGTGCCCAGGAAAGACATGTTTACGGCTGTACTAAAAGATGGTGTCAAGAAAGAACAGATTGATGGAATAGATACCAAAAGCCTGTGGGAAATGTACCGTAAAAGAGGTCTGGATCGAAAGGAAGGCAGCAGAAAGGTAAACAAGCAAGATAACAAGCGTGAAACGCAGAGCCGGTCACAGTTATCAGGGTAAGGAAAAGAAAGGGAGAGAAACGTTTCCTCACGAGAGAGAGAGGAAAACCTGGACAGTGACTGGTTAACTTTTGAGAACAGAGACGGGGGCGAGCCTGCTCGCAAATATGAAAGCATATATCCAGACCTCACTTGGACAAAAGTTGACAGGTTTAAATCAGACCAGGAAACTGGCCAAGCTCCGGTACAGAGTTGGGCTCATCTAGATAACAGACCTCATGTTGATTTAGAAATGCATTGGAAACACAAAAATGTGCAAAAAGTTTGAGCCTTAGTTGACACCGGAGCAGAGGCCTCTTTGATTTATGGAAAGGGTAGGAAGTTTAACGGACCGCATTACACCATCACAGGGTTGCGGGGGGAAGGCAGACCCCCGCTATACAAACCACAGTACAAATGAAAATAGGGAGATTAGCAAAAAGAGAATATACCGTGCTGACTGAGCTTCTTTTGGAATACATACTGGGAATTGACATCTTGAAAGGAATGACTTTGTATCTGGATGATGGTTATCATCAGTTTGGAACAAAAATATACATTTCAGTGGCAGCCATGAAAGTGGGGCGTTTAAAAATTACCCCAGTGAAGGTGTCCCTGGCAACTTAAATACATTTGAAACAGTACTGCATTCCTGGAGGACATGATGAAATAAGTGAAACCATAAAAGACATGATTGATGCTGGTGTAATAGCTCCAACTACTACTGAATGGAACAATCTCCTCTGGCCGGTTAAACGACCTGACGGGTGGTACAGAATGACAGTTGATTACCGCGAGCTGAATAAATATACACCCCCTTTTACAGCCGCAGTCCCAGACATCATCACTTTGATTGAACAAATACAGAAACATACAGGGGCATGGTATGCCACCATCAACATTGCCAACGTGTTCTTCTCTATACCCTAAGCACCAGAATGTCAAGAGCAATTTTCCTTCTCCCACTGCGGAAGACAATTTAAAATGTTATCTTTGTCTCAAGGGTACATACATAGTCCCACTATCTGTCACCGGCTGGTGGCAGAGCAGCTTGATGAGGTATCTGTCATTCCAGGTGTGCAACTGACCCACTACATTGATGATGTGATGATTCAGGGAGAGACAGAAGAACAGGTGCAGATTCAGTTCGAGAGAGTGGAGGAACTCTTGCAGAGTAAGGGGTGGATGATTAACACAGATAAGACACAAGGACCATCTCAAAATGTGAAGTTTCTAAGCATTCAGTGGAATCAGGGACAGAGAGGTGTTACCGCAAGCAAAGCAAAATATTCTTGAGTTTGCCACATCCTTCACTAAGCAAGAGACACAGAGATTTATTAGATTGTTTGGTTTTTGGAGACAGCACATCCCTCATTTGAGTTAGATCATGGCCCCTCTGCACAAAGTGACAAGGAAGAAACATGAGTTTGGATGGGGTGAAGAGCAGCAGTGTGCTTTTGATTTGGGAAAGGAAGCAATTCAACAGGCTTTAGACTTGTGGCCAGTTCAGGAGGGAGACATTGTGTTACATGTAACTGTTCAGGGACAATATGCAAATTGGAGTATGTGGCAGAAACAGGGAGGGGTGAGGGTGCCCCTAGGGTTTGGACTAGAAAACTACCTACTCTGGGGAGCGCTATACTCCGTTTGAAAAACAGCTTTTGGCCTGGTATTGGGCTCTAGTGGATACTGAACAAATACCACTAGGTCATAATGCAATTCTGAGACCTGAAATACCAATCATGCAGTGGGTGATGAGTTCACCCAAATCTCACTGTATAGGACATGCACAAGAGGCAAGTATCATACGCTAGAAATGGTAAATACAAGACGGGACTCGAGTAGGACCGGCAGGCACTACAGCCCTACATGAACTGGTGTCCCAATCCCCTGCACAGGATGAGGAGCGGGTGCAGGAGGTACCACAGGTAAAAGAGTCACCAGTAAGATGGGGTGCACCATTTGAATCCTTGTCCCCTGAGGATAGAAAGCATGTATGGTTTACTGATGGTTCATCCAAATACATGTGTACCAAAAGACATTAGAAAGCAGTGTCATACAATCCAGTTACCAAAATGTTGTTGACCATCACAGAAGGAAAAAGTTGCCAATATGCAGAGTTGTACGCTGTATGCCAGGCCCTAAAGCAAAAGCAGCCTGGGACTTGTCATATTTACACTGATTCTTAGTCCACTGCCAATGGGTTAGCCACTTTGCTTCCCACATGGCATGCTCATAACTCATTTATACACTCAAAGGAGGTGTGGGGCAAAGAGTTGTGGCAGGATATTTGGGAAATATTAGAACATAGTAACGTCACAATATATCATGTGGATGCACATTGTCTCATTGACTCACTAGAACGCTGAGTCAATTCCCTTGCAGACAACAAAGCCAAACTTTCAGAGGCAGAAATGGCAACACAGGATTCTGACTTGGTGGGGAAGGCTAAACGGGTGCACCAAAAATGTGGACACCTGGGAGAAAAAGCCACTTACAGGTGGACAGAGTTTAGAGGGATGCACATTCCCCTAGATTTGATAAAAACTGTGATTTTGCAATGTCCTATTTGTTAGCAAACACAACAGAGATCTGTCCCACAAGCAGTCAATGGTCAACAGGGGAGAGGAAAATTACCAGGACAGATACGGCAAATTGATTACATTGGACCACTACCGATTAGTCGAGGGTGTCAATACGCCTGCACCATAGTAGACACTTACTCTGGGTACCTGACTGCTGTCCCTTGCAAACATTCTACTCAGCACATTACTATCAGAACTTTAGATTTGTTAATGCTATACTATGGAGTACCACTCCAGGTCCAGAGTGACAATGGGTCACACCTCAAAGGCAAATTGGTGCAGGACTACTGTTCTCAGCACAATATTGAGTGGATATATCATATTCCTTATTATCCACAGGCCTCAGGACTGATTGAGAGAATGAATGGCTTACTGAAAGCTCAATTGCGAACATTATCTGATCGAACTTTGAAAAACTGGAGAGAGCATTTAAATGAAGCCCTCCAGATTCTGAATAACAGACCATTAACAAATGGTGAAAGCCCGCTGATGTAACTGTTAACTCCAGCTTTGTAAATACAACCACATGTGGCCACCAATACCATCATGTACTGGGAAATAAAACCTGGAGCCTTAGCTCCTTAGAGAGCCACACCAGAATCTGCAGATCTTGACTTACATGTTTTACAAGCTTACAGACTACAACCACGAGACATAGCACTGTGTGAAACAGGTGTTAGAGTCTAGATTCCCCCGGAGCATTTCAGAGTGATTGCTCCCAGATCTGGGTTGGCCCTCAAAGGTATTCAGATTTTAGAAGGAGTGATTGATGCAAATTACCAAGGAGAAATCAAAACTATTCTGTTAAATAGTGGAGAAGCTGATTTATTCATACAAATCGGAGACAGAATTGCCCAACTTGTCATAATTTCAATGTATGGAAGATTGGTGAGAAAGGGGACTGCCCCAGCCCTTCTTACTGTACGTGGGGAGGGAAGTTTTGACTCAACTGACAAAACCCTGGTGCTAAAGTGTGGGTGGAATCCCCAAATGGCCCTCCAGAACCTGCAGAAATTATAGCAAAGGGTCCCGAATAATGCCCTGCTAATCATAAAAGCAGGAAAGGAAAAATGGGAAAATATTCCAGCTGATAAATGTTATTTGCGAGAATGATCATACTTGTTTCTTTTACAGATCATACTACAGCTTGTTTTTGCCGTGAGTGTGCCATGTGGTCTCCTTTTGAACATGTGTGTTTGGGGTCAGGAAAGACTTAACACCACCTCAACTTGATTGATCGACCACGTCGCGCAACACCTTTACTGCATCTGAATGACAACATTCGGATTCATTTGGCGCAGACCGTGCTCAACAGATCAGACTTCTGCATGGGCGCCATGAAAAGCACTGTGGATGTTTTGGCAACATGTTTGATCGCCATGCCAACACCAACAAGCATCTTGTTAGAAATTTTCAATGCCACTAACCAGGATAAAGATGTGCAAAAACAAGACGTAGAAACCCACATCAGTCCCTATGAGTATTGCAGGGACTGACAGGAAACAACTGATGAGAAGTGGGACAATATCACTCAGATAATTACATACAACATTACTACCGGTGATGTGTGTTACTACATGTCCTGCAATTCTTGTGACGTTGGAAAATGCATTCAATTGCGTTTAGAAAAGAAAACATCACCCTCTCAAAACATACCATGGGAACACAGAGTTTTGTGCTTTTATCGAATGGACAGGCATTGAGATTTTGGCCAAGTTCCGCCGTGTTTGTTTCAAAGCTTACCTAAAATAGCCAGCATTTTTTAATACTTCTAGTGCAGCGGGAGTGATTTTTCCACAAAAGCTTCTTCCTTGTTTGTTTAAAATATATAAGAGACGTAGGTGAGGGTAGAGATCTCTCTTTCTTGTTCCGGGTCGAACCGGGGTCAACGACTTGCTGACAGGAGAAAGATGAAGCACCAGACATGCCCTACGGTGATGTATTTTTATTAATTATTTGCTTTGCATTGTGTATGAATATATATATTGATATATACGTATATCAATATAGGTGTTTGTATCCTTGCATGTATATATTTGCTGTTTATGGATTGAAGATTCTTTGTACATGGTCTTACTTCATTGTTGCACATTTTAAAAGTACACTTTTGGCTATATAGGCCTTCCATCACAAGCCTTGCAAAAATATATAATAAATGTCTTCTTCAGATTAGGAGGTACATTCCAGAGAATTTTTTCAACTCCTCTCAGTGTGTATTTTGTCTCAGTCAGCAGTAAAGCAAAACAACCACACGCGAGAACCCCTGCCATCTTGGGGCGGGTGTCTCGCGTTAGAATGGTTTGGAAATGAGAGATAAGAATGATGAAAGAAATTTGTTATTTTGGATGTTGTATATATCATGTCTGCAAGAGAATCATTTCGACTACATCTGCAAGGATCTCAGTAACAGTATACTTATCACCTCTAAGGACGGATCCGGTATTATATTCTGCGGGGTGTGTTATAGTCACGGCCCGGGTATTCCTAGAGGCGGTATCCTGATAATTAGTACAATCAAGGAAGAGATTTTGGCCTGAATAGATAGATGTACCAAATCTCCTAATGAATCCAAAGAAAGCGTAACACAGTGGGCTCTAGAAGTGCCTAGTTGCCAAAAAACCTTGTCAGGTTTGGTGGCACAGTAAAGGCCAGGATGTAACATCTATGGCCGGCCACCATCTTGAAATAGGTTTTTCATTAGGCAAATTAAATACGAAAAGTATTATATACTGAACAAGAAGTGCGGAAAAGAGGGGAAAAGCTTATTTTCAGAGGAAAGTCACCTAATTATATTACTAGTATAAAAGATAGTGTGCAGCGCCTGTCTACATGGTTAGCACATCGATGTTCTGGGAGTCAGAAGAGTCCATATGTGGGAAGATTCTGAAAACTATACCATGGCAGTGGATAGTAAAACTTGAGTTAGGGAACAATGATGGATATAGATCCTTCTTTAGGCAACTATATGGATCAAAGAATTATATGTTATACAGTTATGTTATTTATATTATATCGGTACAAACAATGTCTCATTAAGTAAGTACATCATAAGTAGTTAAAGATAATTATTGTCCAGTGTCTTTGGGTCTCATGGAGATATTCCCTTTAAGTCGTTTAGCAACTTTGTTCAGTCCTCTTGTATATTTGCTTTAACAAGATGAAGAGGGCTGAGCTTCCGGGTGTGTGGTACTAAGGCCTTATGGGGTACCACCACGTCTTATAAACAGCCTATAATTAGGCCGGTAGTGCCATTCAGCATCTTTGTTAAGTCCTCTATGCACTGTGTCAAATAGAATGATGAAGGCACTCTCCTGTTGGCGTAGTTTGAGTTACAGATCCCCCCTTGGGGGTGGCATTTAAATTTAACAAGGCCACAGAAGAAGAATGTACGTTGATGCGGATGGTGCATGTCATAGTGCTAAACCAGAGACAGTTTCTGGTAATTTTTATGAATATTGCGAACATGCTCCTAAATTAGCATTTTTAATGGTCTAGTGGTACTTCCAATGTAACAATGGTTACATGGTCAGGCAATGAGATAGCAAAAATGTTTGTACTTGCACAATTAACACAGTCATGAATGTGTCATTTACTATTAGAGATTTGATTTTTGATGTGCCCAGTTTACATACTGAACAATTTCTGCAGGTGTAAAAACCTGAAGGTTGCTGTAGAAAATATGTTATTCTTTATTTTTTTGGAAGAAGGGACATAATATCTGTTAGAAATGGAGTATTTGGTTGGCAGTCAGGTTACCCCCTGTCCAAGCAAGGACCCTCATTCTAGTCAAGGTAAAGGAGAATCACACTGAGTTAACCCCCCACTCACCCCTCGGTAGCTTGGCACGAGTAGGCAGGCTTAGCTTCAGAGACACTGTGTTAGGTATTTGTACAAACACACATAGTAATACAATGAACCACTACAAAATGACAACACAGGTTTAGAGAAATATTAAATATTTTATCTAAATAAACAAGACCAAATACGATAAAAATCCACAATATACAGTTAAAGATACGAATTTAGCACTTAAAAGCAAGAAAACGGTGATTTGAGGTAAAAACACTGCAAGTGGGCAAACTACGGCGTCGTAACGAAGTCGTTCCCTAAAATGCGTCGCCAATGGCCCCAAGGTACAGTACCTTTAGAACAAGTAGAAAACAGGCCGGTGCATGAAGTCGGGCAGAACGGCTTTGCTGGGTCTGATTCAATGTCGGCTCCAGTGCCACGGGCAGAAGGACTGCGGCGTCGGGTATTCTCTCCAGGGCGGTGGAGTCGAGGCGGCGGCATGCTGCAAAGTTGGTCCTTTGGTTCCAGCAGATATGAAGTCCGGCGGAGTTATGATACTTCGGAGCGACCTCATGGGGTCACGAAGACGTCACAGAGCCACAGGTGCTGCGATAGCGTTGGATCGTCACAGACGTTGGACTTATGACACTCCGCTGCCAGTGAAGTCGGGCAGGATCAGCAATTGCAGCGACACGAGGCCTACAGTGTCGTCAGGCTTTTACGAAGTCCACAGCCTCCAGGCAGATGGCGTCGCAACTCCAGGGTAGCAGCGTCAGCTCACGGGGTCATCGGATTCGCACTTCAGCAAGGTCCACGGCCTCGGGGCAAGTGGCGTCGCGGTTCCAGGCAGTGGTGTCCTCATCGAAGTTGCACGGCGTCGGTAGACTGTTTTTTCACCAGGAATTCATTTTCACGGGTGGAGGAACTTGAATGGCACCCTCTGACAAGCTAGAGTCCACAGCAAGTAGACTCAGGTCTGGTTGTTGAAGCCTTTGCTGTCCCTGAGGCTTCTAAACAGGAGGCAAAGCTCTACTCCAAGCCCTTGGAGTCACTTCTCAAGCTGGAATGCAACAAAGTCCAGTCTCTGTCCTCTTACACAAGCAGAAGCAGCAATTGCAGTATAGCTCCACAGAGCACAGTCACAGGCAGGGAATCACTTCTCCTCAGCTCTTCTCCAGGCAGAGGTTCCTCTTGAATCCTTGAAGTAATCTGATTTCTGGGTCTTGGGGTGCTCTTTTGCCCCTTTCTGCCTTTGAAGTAGGCCTACTTCAAAATAAAGTCACAAATGTCTG
Organism: Pleurodeles waltl; assembly: GCF_031143425.1. Taxonomy (NCBI): domain Eukaryota; kingdom Metazoa; phylum Chordata; class Amphibia; order Caudata; family Salamandridae; genus Pleurodeles; species Pleurodeles waltl. The sequence goes on along the minus strand of NC_090449.1, from coordinate 909,763,031 downwards.
TGAGATCCTTTCTTGTCCATGCCAGGCCCCAGCCACACACCAGGAGGTTGGAGACTGCATTGTGAGAGGGCAGGCACAGCCCAGCTAGGTGTGAATGCCTACTCCTCCCTTCCCCTCTAGCACAGATGGCTCATCAGAATATGTGGGCTACACCCCAGCCCCCTTTGTGTCACTGTCTAGGGAGAGGTGCAAGCAGCCCAACTGTCAAACTGACCCAGACAGGGAATCCGCAAAACTCACAGAGTCACTGAATTGTTTAAGCAAGAAAATGCCTACTTTCTAAAAGTGGCATTTTCAAACACACAATCTAAAAACCAACTTTACTAAAATATATGTTTTAAAATGTGAGCTCAGAGACCCCAAACTCCACATGTCTATTGGCTCCCAAAGGGAATCTACACTCTAATCATATTTAAAGGCAGCCCTCAGGTTAACCTATGAGAGAGATAGGCCTTGCACAGTGAAAACCAAATTTGGCAGTATTTCACTGTCAGGACATGAAAAACACACAAGTACATGTCCCACCTTTTACTTACACTGCACCCAGCCCCTGGGGCTGCTTAGGGCCTATCTTAGGGGTGCCGTACATGTGTAAAAAGGGTAGGTTTAGGAGTGGCAAGTGGGTACACTTGCCAAGTCGAATTGGCAGTTTAAAACTGCACACACAGACAATGCAGTGGCAGGTCAGAGCCATGTTTACAGAGTTACTCATGTGTGTGGAACAACCAGTGCTGCAGGCCCACTAGTAGCATTTGATTTACAGGCCCTGGGCACCTCTAGTGTACTGTACTAGGGACTTACCAGTAAATAACATATGCCAATCATGGAAAGCCAATTAAATGCACATTTTAGATAGGAGCACTTGCATTTTAGCACTGGATAGCAGTGGTAAAGTGCCCAGAGTAACAAAAACAGCAAAAACAGAGTCAAGCACACATCAGCAACCTGGGAAACAGAGGCACAAAGTTAGGGGAGACCACACCAAGGATGCCAAGTCTAATAATCTCTTTCTTAAATTTGGTGCTCATTTGAAACTTAGCTGTGGGAAGGTTTTGATGTCATTCTTTATAGTGGGGTTACTCATAAGAAGTGATCAATGTTTACGTAATATCTTGCGAATATAATGATGACCATTGCTGAATATGGTGATGAATCGAACGGCTGGCTTAGCCTCTGTGATCTTTGTGTTATGCACAATAGTATTCTGTTTAACAGTTGAGAAATGTTCTTGGGTCTTGGCCAAACTGGTGGGGTCATATCCTCTTTGGCTCAGACGTTCTGTGCTTTCTGTTGCCCTCAGGTCTTAGTCTTCTTGTCTGCAGCAATTTCTTCTTGCTTGTCTGATTTCCCAGCTGGAATATTAATAATCTTGTTGTGCAGATGGCAACTGGAAGCATGGAGAATACAATTTGCTGCAGTGCATTTCATGTGAAACTTAGTATGTAGGTAATCCTGATATACAAAAAGTATAAGATCTAGAAATTACATTTCCTGTTTGGAGATTGTATAGGTCATTATTGTTCCATTTAGAGACTATTGATAAACTGTCTGAGATGTGTCTCTGAGGCCTTGCCAGATAAGCAGATGCCATCAATATATCGTCCCCAGAAGATTATATTTCTTGAAAGGTGTTCAAAGTGGTCGTTCCATAACCAATGTTTCTCAACATCCCCCATAAGGAGACAGGCATTAGGTGGGGCAAAATGAGCCCCCACTGCAGTACCTTGCTGCTGGAGATAAAAATCACCTCTGCATATGAAAAAGGTGTTTTTGCAGACCAAAAGTCAGCATTTCAATAATCATTAGGTTTCTTTCTAGGTAATGTACAGACCGCGTGTCCAGACATTTCTTGGCTGCTTCTATTTCGTCTTGCTACCCGATTGAGGTGTACAGGCTTACTACATATATATCGAGAACTAGTGGTCTTTCCGGCACGATCTAACATCTTTAGACTTTCACCAATATCTCAACATGAGAGGATCATGCCAGATCTTGAGATCACCTCTTTTTTTTTGCAAATGGAGAATCAATAATAAGAATATAGATATATACTGGAATACACACGTTTTTTAAACTAATGGTGTTTCCCACCTTTCATTTCCTTCTCTTCACTTGTGGTGATGGACACATTGATTCGTAGTCCTAATTACTACTATTCATCATCATGTTATGTTGTTTGCTTTTTCAGCCTTGAGAAAGCCCCAGACTAACAAGCGAAATAGGGGGTAAAACACGTGTTGGCTGCCCATCTTACTTTTTGTGGAACAAGTTTATTGATGGACAAATGGAAAAAGACAATAAAAAGTAAACTTGGCAAAATCAAGAAAGGAATCCATACCGTTTTTATTCTTATGAATAGACTCACTTATTGACTGCTCACAAGTTTATGATATTGAAGTACAGTAGGTCCAAACCTCATTAGTGGTCTACTCACTATCTGTATAATATGACTACTGCCTCACAAGGAAGGAGCGCTGGACCTTGGAGCATATGATTATTATAAACTACAACTTAGCAACTTCCCTAATCAACCCTAATGAGGAGGCCTTAAACCTGCATAGGGTCTTTGAACTCTCCATTGACATGTTGTCTGAGGCTAGTCACTCAAGACTAAGCCCTTCTTCAACTTCACTATCTCATGTCCTGAATTTTCCCAAAAGAAAGTCTTCGGCGACCGAAAGGAATTGAGAAGTCTTCCTTTTTAAAGTGTTGACATCCCACCTCAAAGCTGCAGCCAATAAACAAACCCACAAAGAACCTTTTTTCAAGTGACATAGTAACAGATGTTAACAAATGCGCAACAATTGTTAGAGCTCATCAAATAACCAGCAGAAAAGCTGCAGCTTTTATGCCCCCTCATCAGCCAATTACAATCACTGATAGCACTGTTAGTCCTATTAAAAATTATTTTTCAACAAACATCACCTCCGTCCTTGTTGTTCTTCCCCTTAATTCAGGAAGCCAGACGCAACCTGTCAAGACGCCTATATCTTTACCATTGCACCTATTCATAAGCTACCAAAGCCTTCCTCTACAGCAAGAAACCATCTGCAGTCTCCAACGAGCACCCATGACAATTTGCTTAAAGAGGACTTGACTTCCGCAATCATATTCCATCCCTCTGAATAATGAGAAATAAAAAGGGTATGGATATGAGTCAAATACAAAGCACAAACTTTCAGATATCCATTGATAGCCATGACATTTCAGTGACAAGTCCCATCTGTACAAATCTGTTCCCAGAGAAACATGCTCTCAAAAATCCATTGAAGGCTCCACCAGCACAAGAAACTCCACCGGAACAAGCGATACTCGAAAATATAAAGGAAATGTGCAGACATTTTGATACAACAGCCAGTCAGCAAAACTGGATGATCAAGTTTTAAAGTTTTAGCCTTACATGAATCAGCCACTGCCATTAGTAGCACTGACACCAGGATGTATCCCATCAAAGCAGCAGTAAAGTGTACTTAAAAAACTACTCTAGGCCTAAGAAATGCACCTTCACAACCGCCCAAGAAAGATTAAATGAAGTGCCAAGTGCTATAAAAACAATAACTGCTGATTGCAAAAATCAACTAAAAATGGAAGGGCTGCTCCACTTGGAGCAAGTTGCACTGTCTCACGCTGGATCTAACCGACTCACAGCCCACCTAGCAGCAGAGTAACCGAGGAGAGATGTGAAGTCCCACTGACCTCAATAAAAAGCACTTACCCAGAAAAGGAAGAGCCAAAATACATTTTGAGACATACCACGATGCATTGGAAACATAAAATGAAAACAAGATTTGAAACTGCAGAATTTCAGTGACAGGGCCACAGTTGGGAGTACTACTAGGCCAATTGACTCCCAATATCCATCAGCCCAAATTGAAGCTGACCAGAGTCGGCTTACTGATACCAATGTCATCACCAACCAATAAATTATTACTCATGAAGAATATGAGGCTAGTGTCAAGGTTAGTCTGATTCAGTTAAACTCTCACAGAAGTAATACCATTATTAATGACAGTTCTGCTGTCAGGTGCAACAAAACATGTATCCTTCACACACACATGAAAAGACAACCAACCAGCCCTAGAAAACTTTCTACCACAAATCCCACTCCCACAAGCAAAACCAATACTATTACAGGCAGTATGCAATCAGATTATCACTCTAATGATCAGGCATCAAATCTACTTAAATCAAGCCATAAAAACCCAGGTAGTTGTAGGTTTCCCGGGAACAAAGGAAGAGCAGCATTTCCACCACTATACTGAACAAAAACAGAGTGTTCACTATGATCCAGAGCATATCCCAATACAAACAAGAAGACAATTGCCCCTGAAGAGTTAGGAGCAACCCCAGTCGGCTGATTTTTGGTAGTCGTGTAATTCAACACAACCTTGTATTGTCAAAAGTCACTATACTCGCAGCTAATCGTCCTCCAAGCAACTTGCATGAATCATCTCAACACCTAGACAATCCTTGGAACAAAGCTCTTCCTACAATTCTCAATGAAGCAGCAACAAATCAAAGACCAATGCAGCTTTCTGAATTTGACCTAACGACTAATACGAATAGATAACACCAAAATATTGAGAACCTGACATATAAATCTGCCCCAACGACTGATAGGGGAAGCCAGTTAACTAAAGTTCTGCAACATTGTCTGGTCCCAGAGCCTGAGGAATTCACTCTGTTCTTCACACCCACATACTAATCTAGAGGTATTCAAGACTTCCTCAATAGAAGTAACTTACTCAAAATAATTAGAACACTTCCTGGTCTTCATTTTACATTTTCAAGTGATCTGTGCTGTGTCAACTTCATGCCTTCAAACACACCAAATATGGAAGAAGATACACTGACCTCTTGGCACCGTAAACAATTCACACTCCAAATGTTGAGCTTCACTAACCACCTAGCAACATGGAGAACAGTGCTGACGGAAGCCAGACTAGAGCCTTACCTAACTATCATACTGGAGCAACACCTCACAGATCATGGCAACCCAGTGTTTCACCTTAAAAAGCCCCCCAAAGCTGCATGTGGCCCTTTGATGAAGCTCCCAAACAAAAAAAATCTTTCTAGAATCAGATTTCAATTTGAACATACAATCAGTTTGAAATCAAGGCAAAAAGTCCTTCTCCCTCCACAGGCATGTGTAAGTTAACTCGCTAAGGTCTTCGATCACTAGACATAGGAGCCCTTGCCATCGAACCAGGGGACCTCTAGTTGTAACCCCTAGTATTTAGCCATTTCCCCAAGGACTTTGCCAAATCTAAACAAGATAAATCTCTGAATCTAAGTTGGAACATCATAAGCCTTTGTAAAAATCTGGAGGACAAGGACTTGCCTCATCTCATACAACAACATGACATCTGCTGTTTCCAGGAAATGTGGGCAACAAAGGATATCGCTTTATTACTTGCAACAACTGTGCCCAAAAACAGCCAAAAGGAAGACCTAAAGGTGTCCTCCTTGGTATCTACTAAGTTTTCGAACAATACTGCAATTGCCTCCTCCACAACAAGCAACAATGCTGTATATCTAAAGCTAACTAAGTTAAAGAGGATGCTGGACACATAGAATATATATCTCCAATGGGACACAGCGCAGGAAACTATCAATCCTTAGCACTCGAGAGAAACTTCTTGGAAACCCAAGGCATGCGCGTAGCACCATTAGAGCAGGGAACTGAGAAAGTACAACTGATTACATCATACTGAAATGAGAGGCCTAGCATCTGGTTTCCAAAATGTCAGTGAAAGCAATGTTGGAATGTGATCCTGACCCACTCCTACTGTTGTTTTCCACACATTAGTAGGTTTGAGTGGGCGGGAAAGCGGTGGCCTATCTCCATCATGCAATGTCATCCTTAACCCTAATAGGAAGAAAAGTTCCTGGCGATTCATGCAGCAAAATCTAGGAGGCTGGCCTGGCTTATAGTGGGTACCTGATGGTACTTACACCTTGTGCCAGGTCCAGTTATCCCTTATTAGTAGATTAGTAGTGTTCTAGCAGCTTAGGCTGATAGACGTAGCTATAGCAGAGCAGCTTCAGCTGAACTAGGAGACATACTAAGCTCCTACTACACCACTTCTATCATATAGCACTATATCATAAGAATCAAAATACTCAGAGTTACTAAAAATAAAGGTACTTTATTTTAGTGCCAATGTGCCAAAAATATCTCAGAGGATATACTCTCTCAGGAGGTAAGTAAAATACCCAAAATATACACGCAAACCAAAATCAGGTAAGTAAACAGTTAGAAAAGGAGTGCAAACACTGTAGAATACAATAGGATGCAATAGGCCTAGGGGCAACACAAACCATATACTAAGAAAGTGGAATGCAAACCACTTTAGGGACTCCAGGCCTAGTGTAGTGTGTAGAGGGTCACTGGGAATGTAAGAAAACACTAGGGGTGTCCAAGATACCCCACCCCAAGACCCTGAAAAATAGGAGTAAAGTTACCCTACTTCCCCAGAAACACACTAAAGTCGTGATAGGAGATTCTGCAAAGACAACAACTGACTGCAAAGCACTGAAGACGGATTCCTGGACCTGAGGACCTGTAAAGGAAGAGGACCAAGTCCAAGAGTCACGAAGGTGTCTGGGGGACTGGGGGTGAGGAAGGGGGAGGGGGGGGGAGGGGCAGGGGCCCACTAAACCCTGGATGAAGGTGCAAAATGGCAGCCTCCGGGTGGAAGAAGCTGAAGATTTCGCAACAACGGAAGACGCCAGGAACTTTTGCTTTGCACAGAAGATGTCCCACGGCATGCTGGAGGATGCAGAGTTGTTTCCATGCAGAAAGACCGCAAACAAGCCTTGCTAGCTGCAAAGGTCACGGTTGAAGAAAATGGGTGCTGACCGAGCCCAGGAAGGACCAGGGAGTCGCCCATTGGAGGAGGAGACAGAGGTGGCGCTCAGCAACACAGAGAGCCCACGCAGAAGCAGACAGCACCTGCAGAAGTACTTGAACAGGCGTTCAAGAAAACTGAACACGGCGGTCGTCTCAACACTACAAAGGAGGGTCCCACGAAGCCGGTGGTCAACTCAGCGAGTTGAGCAAAGCAGGACGGAGTGCTGGGGACCTGGGCTATGCTGTGCACAAAGGATTCCTGGCAAAAGTGCACAGAGTTCACGCAGTACACAGGATTACTATCTGGCGTGGGGAGGCAAGGACTTACCTTCACCAAATTTGGACAGAAGGACCACTGGACTATTGGGGTCATTTGGATCCAGCTCCTGTGTTCCAGGGACCATGATCCTGAAGCAGAAGTTTGGTGCCTGCGTTAGCAGGGGAAAGATTCCGTCAACCCACGGGAGATTTCTTTTTGGCTTCCCGTGCAGAGTGAAGGCAGACAGCCCTCAGAGCATGCACCACCAGGAAACAGTCGAGAAAAATGGCAGGATTAGGTGCTACAATGTTGCTGGTAGTCGTCTTGCTACTTTGTTGCGGTTTTGCCGGCGTCCTGGAGCAGTCAGCGGTCAATCCATGGCAGACGTCAAAGAGCGAGATGCAGAGGAACTCTGGTGAGCTCTTGTATTTGTTATCTGAAGAGAAACCCACAGGAGAGACCCTAAATAGCCCTCAGAGGAGGATTGGTCACCTAACCAGGTAAGCACCTATCAGGAGGGGTCTCTAACGTCACCTGCTGGCACTGGCCACTCAGAGGCCTCCATTGTGCCCTCACACCTCTGCATTCAAGATGGCAGAGGTTTGGGACACACTGGAGGAGCTCTGGGCACCACCCCTGGGGTGGTGATGGACAGAGGAGTGGTCACTCCCCTTTTACCTTGTCCAGTTTCACGCCAGAGCAGGGGCTGGGGGATCCCTGAGCCGGTGTAGACTGGTTTATGCAAAGAGGGCACCATCTGTGCCTTTCAAAGCATTCCCAGAGGCCAGGAGAGGCTACTCCTCGCAGGCCCTTAACACCTATTTCCAAAGAGAGGGTGTAACACCCTCTCTCAGAGGGAATCCTTTGTTCTGCCTTCCTGGGACTGAGCTGCCCAGGCCCCATGAGGGCAGAAGCCTGTCTGTGAGTTGGCAGCAGTGGTAGCTGCAGTGAAAACCCCAGAGAGCTAGTTTGGCAGTTCCTGGGGTCCATGCTAGAGCCCCGGGAATGCATGGGATTGGCCCCACATACCGGATTTGGCATAGGGGGACAATTCCATGATCTTAAACATGTTACATGGCCATATTTGGAGTTACCATTGTGAGCCACATATAGGTATTGACCTATATGTAGTGCACGCGTGTAATGGTGTCCCAGCACTCACAAAGTCTGGGGAAATTGCCCTGAACAATGTGGGGGCACCTTGGCTAGTGCCAGGGTGCCCTCACACTTAGCAACTTTGCACCTAACCTTCACCAGGTGAGGGTTAGACATATAGATGACTTATAAGGTACTTAAGTGCAGTGTAAAATGGCTGTGAAATAACGTGGATGTTGTTTCACTCAGGCTGCAGTTGCAGTCCTGTGTAAGAATTGTCTGAGCACCCTATGGGTGGCAAAATAAATGCTGCAACCCATAGGGATCTCCTGGAACCCCAATACCCTGGGTATCTAGGTACCATATAGTAGGGAATTATAAGGGTGTTCCAGTGTGCCAATCAGAATTGGTAAAAATAGTCACTTGCCTACAGTGACAATTTTAAAAGCAGAGAGAGCATAAGCACTGAGGGTCTAGTTAGCAGAGCCTCAGTGACACAGTTAGGCACCACACAGGGAACACATTCAGGCCACAAACTATGACCACTGGGGTCCTGACTAGCAGGATCCCAGTGAGAAAGGCAAAAACAAACTGACACACAAGTAAAAATGGGGGTAAGATGGTACTTTCCTACACACTTGCACTCAGAAAGAGAAATGACCTCATTTCTTCGATAGCAAGCAGTACTGGTTCCAAAGAAGTTGCAAAGGCTTGTCAATTCGAAAGCATTCTGGCTGTAGCAGACCATTTATGGCATGATACAAATAATGCTTGCAATAACATACTAAACTATTAGGAATGGTTCGACAAAGAATGCTAACTGTACAAAAGAGCCCTTGTTTGCGCAATGAAGAACAGACTTGATCCCAGATGGCAAAATGTGCTTCTTGCAACTAAAAAGGATTTATACACAACTGATCGAATTCGAGAACGGCCAATTTAGATCTAAAACTTGAATAGACTCCAGGCCTGTAACCAAGCAAAATACTTCAAAAAAAATAAATCGAAAAAAAATCTGGGGGTTGGTAAGATGGGGGCTCTCCCAACATCCTGGATTCAAACTCCGAGGTGGTGGCATGGATCCATCAATTCTACCCACTATAACAGCCCCTTACAAACATAGGCCTTCCACAGTCTGAATCAATTGCCATTTTCAAGGACTATTCCTCCGGAGATATTTCAGAGAAGGTGAATCATCATCTATTGTCTACAGCCGAGGCAATTCTCTCAGAGCCTTGGCACCATGAATATGACGAGCAAGAGGTCTAGGAGGCGATCAGAGTCAAGAACCAATGAAACCTGCCAGCCCGGGTAATGTTCTCCCTCAGAGGTATTCCCAAATAACCAAGCCCAGTGGTGTTTGGTCCTGACATCAGTTTTAATTCCATCTGGCTATACAAGGATATACCTGCTTCATGGAGGACTGTCCTTATTGTTCCCAGCCAAAAGAAAGGGCCTAGGTGACCAAACTAATCACCGTGCAATTTCCCTTCTAGCTGGAGTGGGTAAAATCTTTGGGAAACTAATGCTATCAGTGCTTGAAACATGTCTGGGTGAAGGGTAGATCATCATGCAATGATCAAGGCATGCGTCTGTACTTAGTCTGCGGTAAATATGAGTTGTTAAAAAAAAAAAAAAAAAACGTATAAGTTCTTTATTGCCTTAAAAACTGCTTTTGCCCGCATGGATGGACCAACCTTATGAACTCTCTTAAGTAACAGGACATCCTGGGAAAACTTTTGAACATCCTGGTCATAGTACATAGCAACAACTCATCTAGGACGAAATACGGCCCTAAAGGGAAACACACACAGGCCTTTGGAATCAGTACCAGTGTCAGGCAAGGAATTGTCTTGGCACCCGCATTGTTTAACTCATATCTAAAACAATGTGGGTAGCACGCTCTTGGCATTAAACCTAGACTTTCTGAAACTAGGAGACGTTCCAGTTCCTATTCTTTTATTTGCGGATGACTCCAAATTAATGGTTTGTACTGTAATTGCTACGCATCACCTCCTAAAAGGCTTTGAGTTATTCGGAGAACAGAAAGAAAACTTGGCAATTAACACTCAAAAGATAAAATGAATGATTCTCAAGCAAAGGTCTAAACTAAAAGCATCTTTTAAAACTGACAACAAAGATACTGAGTTTCACATAGTCGATTACCTAGGGATAGGGCCTGATGCGAAGCTCAACTGGGTGGAACATTCTCTCCAAAAGCAATATTACTTTAAGCTGACATGCCAGAGGAGTTATACACTTTATAAACAAATACAGAGACATCTGTCAGCCCTGTTAATATTGCTTAAAAAAACAAAAGCCAGATCTGTATGCTTATAAACGGCGGGGATTTGGGAGTTATAAAAGTACATCAACTATTCAAATTACTAAAAATAATTTCTTTCCACCTCTACTCAACCTTGGCCAGAGCTCCCGTATGTTGGCTCCAATAGTAGTTTAAGGAGTTCATAAAATGGAGGACCATTTCGCCCTCCAGCCTGTACTATACTGGGCACGCCTCTGGACGAAACCAAACCTTTCAGACTATATGAAAGCTCTGCATGATTTACGCAGGAATAAATCCTATGAATCAGACATGTTGCTAAAATGCTTATTGAAACTGACTGCCAGGACCTATGAACCAACCCTGTAAATAGGACTGTGATAAAGAATCAAATCTGGGCATTCGTGAGGAGGTGCGACTCATTGAAATGAGGAGCCCTGTTGATCCAGTTATCTCATAATTCACCCCTTGTACACATTGTTTCCAAAATTAAAATATCCATGTACACTAAATTCAGACTAGGAACTTTCCAATTTCTTTCATTTGTCACAGCTTGGAACAAGCAGGTGCACATAACATAAGTGGTACTGCAGTCTTGGCAGATCTGAAACAATTGTGCACTTTATGCTCCTGTGTGGGCAAACATTGCACGCAAGGAGACCCACCTGTGGTCAAAGAAAACATCAGGAGCTGTACGGAAGCGCTTGAATTTTGCTATCAAACTGATCCCAAAGAAACCTCTCAGGCTGTAGCGGCATGCATTCAAGTCAAACAACCACTATTGCTGGAGCTCACATAACACTGCCATGTCCCACTGCACCAGACACTCTAGATCAGTAACAATTATTCCCAACCTTTCCAACCTTTTGACTTCTGTGGACCCCACTTTATCATTACTGGAACCCTAGGATCCCCACTGAATCCTTACTGAAATCCGGGGAGCCCCCAATGAGTCATTACTAAAAACTGGGTACCTAATCTGTTGATATAATTTTCTAAGCAGTCACGGACCCCAAGAGCGGCTCCGGACCACGAGTTGGAAACCACTGATCCAGATATAATCCTCTTAAAAATATTAGACATTTGAAGTAAGTATCCAGTTGTTATTAAATATTTCACCAATGTAAGCTTTCTACAAAGACCGACTGCTTGCTATTTACCAGGAAGGTGTGATTTGTTTCAGTAAAATGTGTTAAACGCATGCCAAGTTGAATTCATATCCCATCTCAACACTACACCACACCAATATATCTTAAAATAAACTTTAACTTGAGGACACCTTCCATCCTTTAAGTCACATATTCCTGAAAATGCGACTATAGAACATGACGTTATTTCAAATGTATTCTGCAAAAGATAGGTAGGAAGCACATAGAGCACCCAAGGTGAGAGAAAGGACATTGATGATACCTATGCAATACCCATGTGTTAGCCTGATAGTAACTTCTTAACTCCTTGTACGCCACGGACGTAATGGTTACGTCCGTGGCTGCGCCTCTCAGGCACCACGGACGTAACCATTACGTCCGTGTACCGGTCCTCGGGGGAAGCGACCCCCCAGGTCAGGGCTGGAAGGGTAATCGCTTCCCCTTCCGCCCCGACCCCCCCACCCCCAGTGACGTCTGATGACATCAGCACGCGATCGGAGGTCACCTCCCATCATGCTGGAAACATGCTTCCAGCGCAATGCAGAAGAGAAATGCAAGGGCATTTCTTGTCCGCTCAGGAGGCCTTTCCTTTCATGTCTGCAAGCTATGCGATCGTGCAGCAGAAATGCCCACTAGACACCAGGAATTTTTTTTTTGTTGATGGGGGGTGAAGCAAACTGTATTTAGGCCATTTCTGCCCCGAGGGGGCAGAAACCACTAGACACCAGGGATTGGTGTGTGTGTTTTGTTTGGGGGTGGCAGCCCCTTGGGCAAGGATCGCTCCCCATGGGCACACGTTACTGTTGACCATATCTGCCGCCCCTTGGGGGCAGACCGGCCTATTTTTGGAAGGCCCATCTGTCCCCAAGGGGGGCAGAAAGCCCACCAGAGAAGATTTTTTTTCCCAAAATATTGGATGGGGGTATGGCCACACCCCCACCCCAAATAAATGGGGCAAAACTTGTTCTGCCCATCAGTGGGCAGATAGGGCAATTACCCTTGATGCACACCCCGGGTTAGAAAGTCCACTAGATGCCATGGAATAAAAAAAAAAAAATAGTGGGGTGGTGGCTACCAACCAGTATGGGCCAGGTTATGCCCCCACCCCAACTGAAGGGGGTAACAGTCTTTCAGCTCTCCCCCTGCACACTAAAACATCTTATCGCATGGCAAGCAAGAGGACATTTGATTATTTGGGGTTTTGGTTTTACATTTGGGCCATGAGAGCTTGGTAACTCTCAAAATTGTCCCACTTGGACTGGCGAGGGCTGCACTTTTTTGACTTTGGGACGCTGCCATGTAGAAAAATCCACAAGACCTAGACACATCTGAAAACTAAACATCTGGTTGATTTCAGGGTGGTGTGCTTCACATGCACCCGGCACCATTTTCTTACCCACAATGCCCTGCAAACCTCCACCTTTGTTGGAAATAACACATTTTTGTGATGGAACCTTCCGAAATCTGCAGGAATCCACAAAATTCCTACCACTCAACATGATCTCATTTATACCAATACAAATTCTGCTGCACTTGTCAGCCTAAATTTTTTTTTTTCAAACTGCCTTTTGGATGCCCTTTGATTCCCCCTCAATTTCGACATGCTTTTGGCTCTTCCCTGTCACAGGCACTTGGCCCACCTACACAAGTGAGGTATCATTTTTACTGGGAGACTGAGGGGAACGTTGGGTGGTAGGAAATTTGTCTTGGTGCAGTGATGTGGGGAAAATTTGATTTTTTAGCTACATTTGAGGTTTGCTGATGATTCTGGGTAAGAAAACATTGGGGGATCCACACAAGTGGATTCCCGTAAGTGTCTAGTTTTCAAAAAAGCACAGGTGTGGTAGGTTTCCCTAGGTGCCGGTTGAGCTAGAAGCCAAATCCACAGCTTGGCAGTTTGCAAAAAACAGCTCAGTTTTCTTTGGGAAAATGTGATGTGTCCACATAGTGTTTTGGGGCATTTCCTGGCGCGTGCAACAGGCCTACCAACAAAAGTGAGGTACCATTTTTATTGGGAGACTTGGGAGAACGCTGGGTGGAAGGAAATTTGTGGCTGCTCTCAGATTCCAGAACTTTCTGTCACTGAAATGAGAGGGAAAAGTGTTTTTTGGCCAAATTATGAGGTTTGCAAAGGATTCTGGGTAACAGAACCTGGTGGGAGCCCCAAAAGTCACGCCATCTTGGATTCCCCTAGTTGTCTAGTTTTCAAAAATGTGCAGGTTTGGTAGGTTTTCCTAGGTGCCGGCTGAGCTAGAGGCCAAAATCTACAGCTAGGCACTTTGCAAAAAATAAATGTGATGTGTCCATGTTGTGTCTCCTGTTGAAAGCATTAGGCCTACCCACGCAAGTGGGTACCATTTTTATCGGGAGACCTGGGGGAACACAGAATAGCAAAACCAGAGTTATTGTCCCTTGTCTTTCTCTACATTTTTTCCTTCCAAATGTAAGACAGTGTGTAAAAAAAAGACGTCTATTTGAGAAATGTCCTGTAATTCACATGCTAGTATGGGCACCCTGGAATTCAGAGATGTGCAAATAACCATAGCTTCTCAACACCTTACCTTGTGCCCATTTTGGAAATACAAAGGTTTCCTTGATACCTATTTTTCACTCTTTATATTTCAGCAAATTAATTGCTGTATACCCGGTATAGAATGAAAACTCACTGGAACGTGCAGCTCATTTATTGGCTCTGGGTACCTAGGGTTCTTGATGAACCTACAAGCCCTATATATCCCCGCAACCAGAAGAGTCCAAGCAGACGTAACGGTATATTGCTTTCAAAAATCTGACATCGCAGGAAAAAGTTACAGAGTAAAATGTGGAGAAAAATGGCTGTTTTTTTACCTCAATTTCATTTTTTTTTTAATTTCAGCTGTTATTTTCTGTAGGAAACACTTGTAGGATCTACACAAATTACCCCTTGCTAAATTCAGAATTTTGTTAACTTTTCAGAAATGTTTAGCTGTCTGTCTGGGATCCAGCATTGGTTTCACATCCATTTCTGTCACTAACTGGAAGGAGGCTGAAAGCACAAAAAATAGTAATAATGGGGTATGTCCCACTAAAATGCCAAAATTGTATTGAAAAATTGGGTTTTCTGATTCAAGTCTGCCTGTTCCTGAAAGCTGGGAAGATGGTTATTTTAGCACTGAAAACCCTTTGTTGATGCCATTTTCAGGGAAAAACCACAAGCCTTCATCTGCAGCCCTTTTTTCCATTTTATTTTTTTAAAGACAATTTCCCTGCATTTTGGCTAATTTCTTGGTCTCCTTCAAGGCAACCCACAAAGTCTGGGTACCTCTAGAATCCCTAGGATGTTGGAAAAAAAGGACGCAAATTTGGCGTGGGTAACTTATGTGGACAAAAAGTTATGAGGGCCTAAGCGCGATCTGCCCCAAATAGCCAAAAAAAGGCTTGGCACCTGAGGGGGAAAAGGCCTGGCAGCGAAGGGGTTATATGCGGACAACCATGCAAGGAACGAACAAGGTGCTGCGTGTGAAAAGCACACCAACTGCTTAAACATTCTTGGTAAACCATGGGAGGCATTTCTGCGGAGCACAGACAGACACTAACAAATGACACAAAAAAACAATTAAGGTGACTGGACAATGCTAAACCGTAGTAGCCGCGTTTCCTAAACGAAAATCACCAGTTCTGAGAATTTGGGGTTGCAGTACAAGCAACGTACATCCCATCTACCCAAATAATCTTTTTTGTAAAAACTTGTATATTGTACAATGTGGACATATTTTGAAAATTGGACGTCCTAAAAGCCGTAATATGAAAACAGGTTGAAACGGAAAATAACCGTGTCGCGCAAAGGACGCCAGCTGCGGAAATCACAGAGAGAACTAAGACGAGCAACAGCCGTTGCTTGGAAACTATGTAAGGGCTTACGCTGCAAAATCTTCCTCACTGCTGGAATGTCCACGAAGGCCTCTGTTGAAACACACGCACATGCTTCAAGTGCCACGGTGACGTAAACCGTTACTAGGATAATGTGAGTAACGGGGAAAGTTAAGGTAACTGAAGTGCGCGTACTGCGGTCACCAACGAAAAGAAATCTGACTGCATAAGGAAGTGAAAGGTGCATGAGCAGTGATGATTGCGTTTTGAGAAATAGTCTGAGCTCACCCAATGATAAACATTACTAATGTTTTTCTTAAACTGAAATATGCCAAAACGTATTTGTCATTCTTTCCCTAAAATGTGTCCGATATATCCGAAGGGCAAGCTTTTAAAATGTAAAAACAATAATCCAACATAATATAGTGTTATGTATGACTGTCACGCTGGTGCCCAAGCGAAAGATCAGAGTTTAAAGGACTTAATGGAGATTTGGAAGGGGAAAACACGTCAGACACACTACTGTTCAACCCACTGCTAGACGCTGCGCCAAGTCGCATACATGCCAACAGATCGGATTCAGACGGGAGACTCCCGATTTTTAAAGCCAAAAATGGCTTTATTTTTGGCTGTCTCCCGTCTGAAAATCCCTCTCCTTCATCAGAAGCCAATGGAGGCAGACATTCTCTCAATTTAGATCTTAAATCTCCCACTTTCCCCTTCTAAAATGTTGGCACATTTGATGTTGATAACATGGCCTTTCAATTGTCCGAGTCCCGTCTGCTCCTCCACACCTCCCTGGATCCAGGGGAGTCTGTTATGGGTAGTGGACTGTGCGGAGTACAGACGGCGTCCTTCAGAAATCTGCATGGTGCACGGAATCCCGATTTTCTGGCTTCTTATTTATAGAATCCTAGACACCGAGTTCTCAGCCAAGAGCTTGAACATAAAAGTTTCTGACCAAAGATAGTGGTAGCTCCTTTAGTAATTATTGGGATTTCCCAATCCAAGATGTAGCAGATTCTGTATCTATGAAGTCAGTTTCTGTTTATGAGCTAAAATAAAAAAGGCAGAGCTTGAAAGAGTAAGATGATTTGCTGTACAATTGTTCGTTGATTCGCCAACACTCTTGCTAAGCATTTTTATCACTGCTTTTTCACAGCAGATTGGATTCGCCCAATTCCATTTGCCTTGCTTATTATCTTCTTTTATTGTCGTTTACCAACCAGTTTGGAACACGTCTTTGTGGATTTATGGCTCTGTATGTTGCCGGCCTCTTTTCAGCCTTCTGATGTCAGGAAGAGTTGGGCGCCTTGCTAATTTCACAAATGTATTCTACATCTCCAACAAGAACTGCATTGATTGCCTCAAAGGATGTCTTTCCCCTTTTTGGGTTTTTCTCCTAGTTGCGATACCCATCTCTTTTCACGTACAATATTCTGTGCAGCATGGCGCTGTGACTACAGACCTACTTCATGTGTAGTCCTTCCCAATGGCTTAGCATAAATACTGGATTCAAAATCCATTTATCTGCAGCTATCAGTGCTTGAAATGGAAAAAATATAAGTGCAGGTACTCTGTATCAGAGTACCTGCTTGATTCTGAGAAGTGCCGGATGCAAAACAGAACCCCAAATTTCACTCTTGTTGTTTTTAATGTCACTTGAAATCCCTCTTTGGATACCTACACATCTTTAATTCTACATGTAGTAGAGGGGCGTCATCCGCATTGATAAATGTGGAGAGACTGGAGGCCAGGTCCCATGTTGCAAATGTAGGCTGCATCAGCGCCAGATCAGAGTAGGTTAGCCAGGTGTTGCTGTACACAGTGTGCGTGTACTGAGGCTGCTGGGAAACAGGGTGTGCTGGTATCAGATCGGCCAGGCACCTGCTTTGGTGTGCCTGTAAGTACTTAAAACACAAAAGTTCCAGAAGTTTCTTTGGGTGTTGCATGTTGTCACTGAGGAGATTCTATCACGATCCGACGATCTAAGGAAGTAACCTTGTACACATTTGGGCTGCTAGGTATTCTCCCCCTGCAGTACCCAGAAAAGCACTGCCTTGCGTATTTTGCCCTTCAGCACCAATCTGAACCCATGATCCACCCAGCCATCCAAGAGACTTGTGGACTGAGGAGAGGGAGATGAGCAAGCACAGTGGATGCAAGAGTTGTTCTGCTAGTATGAAGCACGCTGTGTTTTGTATGCTGTGCCTTGTCACCTCCCATTGAGCTTCTAAGTGGCAGCACCCACCCTATTTCGGTACCAAAAAACAAAAACAAAAAAAACATTTTCAGTTGAGGAAGAATGTGCATGTACTTACCTGAGCAATTTTATTTGAAATGCACATCTTCGTTGACGATATTATTTGTAAATTTAAAGATGAAGATGGAAAGCTGGTATTAAAAAACCAAAAAAGCAAACCAACTCACATGCATAAAGGAATGCATGTAAAAATGTAAATTAGCACTTGTATAGCGCACTACTCACCCGTTAGGGTCTCAAGGCGCTGTACTCATACCGCTATGGAACCCCTCCTGGCTTTTCCCTGTGAGGTGCCCACTCCTGAGCACCCCCAGGGTGAAGCCAGGCATCCAAGCGCTGTTGGGGCCGTTGTGGAGATTAAGCAAGCTATTGCCCAGAGTTGCAGAGTGGGACCCATGAATTAGATTAGGCACCGAGGCGAGAATTATCTGGTCAAGGGGAATTGAGCCCAAGACCTGCCGAAGCGGGACTTGAACCCTGGTCTTGAGCCAGATCTCTGCTTCAGGGTCTGCCGCTCTAACCATTGAGCCACACTTCTCCAGTATGCATGATGGTGCTTGAAAAGGAAAGAGTACTGCTTCACTTGCAAAGCATGACAGAATGTTCTGCTAAGGAAGAAAGACTTGGCTCCACGCTAAAAAGCAACTTCGGGGGTCCAAGGCTACATGTGGCATGAAAAAGTATAGTTACATTGTTTGTGTGATACATGTTTAGTGTGTCTACCTGAGTAATCTGTATGATACAGGGAGTCCAAGTCCTTGGATGTCGCAAAAGACCATGAAAAGGACCTTTCACTTTGAAGAGAGATGAGACAGCACCCCAATACAGGTACACAACTTCTGTGTTCATTCATTTTCTGAAGTCGCGGCTTTGCGCTTTGAAGGGGTGGGGCTGTGTGCAGGGAACAAAAACATTAAATTTGGAAATAAAATAAAAAAATATAAACGTACCTCTGTGCCGCCGCTCCTCCATCTCCTCAGCAGGCACAGGCTCCCAGCCTGCCTTGTGGCAAATCCTGACGCTGCTCAGAGCAATGTTAGGAATGCCTGGGAGCCTGTGCTTGCTTTCGCCAGCCTGGCAACAGAGTGCCTGGCTGGAATGCGCATGTGTGTTTGGCTGGCCAGAGACGGCAGGCCAAACATGCATGCACACTGAGGGTAGTGGAGTGCACAGTGCACTCCCCTTAACCCCATCATCCAACATGGCCCGCCCCTTTCACAATGAAAGGACAATAAACAACGTTTATTATCTTTTTTTTGCTGTAAAAGGTATGCAGCTTCTGCTGCTCGTGGGGGTGGGGGGATAGGGGGCTGGGGGGATGTTGAGCCACCACAGATTTTCTGTACAGTCTTTCCGTTGACTAGTGTGATTTCTCCTAATACACCACTAAAAACACGACAAAGCAGATCAGGAGACTAAATTGGCTCCACAGTTCAGCCCTTTTGTCTCCCTTCACATTTTCACTGCTCTATTGAGCTTACTGCCCTTTATGTTGACAAGATAGTCAGACAAGATGCATCTATGTATTAAGTTTTAGCTCTTTTATAGTATCGATATGGGGGGGGAGGGGGAAATCAACCTATGAAGTGGTCCTGCCAGAGAATCCTAACTTGGGGTGAAGTTATGCAACACAAATGAACAATACCCTTCGTCGCTCCTCTGCCTTAGAGGAGGAGCCACCGCTGATCTTCTGTACAGTTTTTCTGTCGACTAGTGTGATTTCTCATAAAACACCACTAAGAACATAGCAAAGTAGACCAGGAGACTAAATTGGTTCCACAGTTCAGCCCTTATGTCTCCCTCACTTGAGCACTCTCATACCTTCCCCTTTCCCCGGCTCTATTGGGCTTACTGCCCTTTATGTCGACGAGATAGTCAGACAAGATGCGTCTATGCATTAGGCTTTAGCTCTGTTAAAGTATGGATGAGAGGGGGGTGAGAATCGATGTATGAAGTGGTCCTGCCGGAGGATCCTAGCTTGGGGTGAAATTTTGCAAAACAAATGAACAGTACCCTTTGGATTCATTCACTAGAGAGGTTGGAACTAGTCTGTCCTGAACCACTAGGGGGCAGATTCCTTTGGGCATTACGGCCTTACCTCATCTTTTTTGTGAAGGCTAGTGACGGAGGTAGAATAAGGCACTTACTAAAACCCAGGTAAACTCACTTCTTAGGAAGCAATAAGTGGGAAATGTAGTTTATTTTGCCACAGAGTTACCAACCTGTGTGTGAAAGAGGATTTGGGCTAGGGAAGTGGTTCCCAACCTTTTGACTTCTGTGGACCCCCACTTTATCATCATTGTAACCCGGGGACCCCCACTGAATCATTATTGGAATTCAGGGACCCCCCCACTGAGACATTACTGTAAACTTGGGACCTAATCTGTTAACATTATTTAATTTTCTAAGAAGTCGCGGACCCCCAGGGGTCCCCGGACCACAGGTTGGGAACCACTGGGCTAGGGGAAACTAGGGGAAGGGCTTTAGTTACACTCAGCACATGTCCAGGCAACAGAAGCACACTCCCTGCAAGGGAGTTTTGAGCAATTGATCCACCTGCTCAAGGACCGCGGTGCGAAACCCCGCAACAACTCATACAAACTGTATGATTCCTCACTGCTAAGCATTCTGCAAATATAAGGTGAGGTGAATTTTGACAACTGAAGAATCCCCTTGGGAGGGAAGAATCTAACGGAGTCCCAAGGAGGAAGTGCAAACCCAACTGCAGGGCAAATGTGTACGTCTGACTATAGAGAGTGAAGGGTAAGGTTAGAACAGGATGTGATTGTTTGGCTCCACCCACATTGGGTTTAATGCTTCCCCCCCCCCCCTTGTAGGTAGCAAGGCAGTGTTTGCAAGACTTGTCTATCAAGAGGCCAGTTTACTATTAGTAAAGATTTTGAACAATGTACACCGCCTCATGTATGTGAAACCTCGAGCCAGTAATAAAACTCTGAGTAACGTTTCTTGGGCCATATAACTGAGATAGAGGCACTATTGAACATACTGACAAGTTGCAGTGTTTGGGATTGGAAGTACTCTCAAACTTTCATTGACTACACTGATTTCATGATTTCAAATAGCTTGTTCTCTCCTCTAAAAGTAGGCTCTATTGCCCTTCACAAGTCTGGGAGCGTTGAAACCACAGTGTACAATATACAGCGGTCGTCATTGACTCGAAAAAACTATTTGTGGCGGAAACAGCAACACAAGTTATTAATCATAACCTAAAAAGGCAATGCTGTGCTCTCATGGTCAAAAAGAACAAGTTTGTTACCTTTAGCAGAGCTCTTTCCGATGGAAATTCTAACTGTGGTTTCCATACTTTTTGACTATTCCCAGGCACCAGACTGGGTCCAGAGATTATTTCAGCAATGCTCTTTATACAACGGTAGGTGGCATCATATGGCTCTGCCACAAGGTCACACCGCCCTAGAACTGATAGACTGGAGTCACATGAAATTACCATCTCTGCACAATGACGTCAGCCTTTTAATCTTTCTTCTTTAGTGCTATCAGATGCGGAACACCTCAAACAAACTGCAAGTGACAGTGTGCAACATCTAACATGGGACCTTGTTATGATGTACATTAGTACACTGAAGAATGGACGTCGATTAGAAAGACTTGAGACCAGGAACACAAAATGGACCTCCAGTCAGATCTGTCTGTCAAGGCAGTAGTGGTTTGTGAATGTGTGAACTGAGGCCCACTTAGCACCCTGACTGACATCCAGAAACAACACTCCCTTAGCCAATGCCATCCTAGGCCTTAGTTGAACGAGCCTACAGGCCTTCAGGGTGTCCCTTCTTCATCACTGTACAGCAGATGATTTTTAGGTAGAGTACTACCCACCTGGGTAGAGTCCTCTTTTGCAACGCCTTGTCTTTTTTTCCAAGTGAACCCCACAAACAGCTGATAATTTACATGGTGGTTTCTTGTAAGGTGAATGTACAATCTCAAAACTCTCTTAGGAACAAGTGTGCAGAACCACTTTCAAGAGATATAGCAGAGTGAAACATGTCAGCAAGTTTATCATTTAAGCAACATGGAAGTGATTCCATCTTTGTTGGGAAGGCAGCCAGTCTGCAGGGCAGTTCCTGCAGTTTGTTTACTCTGCACACCAAAGTGAGGATGAGAAGAAAGACTGTTTTGACCGCGAGACCTTCAGGAAACATCACAAATGGTGATCTAAATAAAAAGGATTGGTCAGGCAAGCATAAAATGTCAAAAGTGCAGACAAGTAGCCTTTTATTATGCCCTACACAAGGCTGTGCTGGGTCAACAAAAACAAACAGCAATACACTGGAGAGTTTGGCCTGCAGAGAGTCAGGATGCTGTACTACACAGTACGCCACAAACTTCTCTCAGTACTCGGTAAAGAGGAACATTGTGGACAGGCATCTGGCTACAAGAAAGACATCTACCACTTAAGGTGTGATAAGGCAAAATAATTAGTGGCCACTGCTGAATCTCCATGCACTGAGGTGCAGGTTGTGGAAATTCAGGTAGAGGACTCTGCCCAGTTGGTAAGACAGATCCTCCTGAAGAGGTAGCCAGATCAAAGTGTAAATGGTCATGCTCTTGAGGTCAGGATACCATACTATCCTGCCCAAGTCCAAGGCTATTAAGATGACTTGGGCCTTATCTGCCCTGCCTTTCCTCAGAACTCAAGGACAGGCATTGGTGGGAACGTGTACAGGAGAAACGTGCCCCACCAGAGGTGGAATATGTTTCCCAATTACCTTTTTGGAGAAGCCTCCAGTGTGCAGACGTTTTGACACTCGCCATGTGCTTAGTTGTGGCATACAGATCTAC
The DNA here is from genome assembly GCF_031143425.1 of Pleurodeles waltl. Classification (NCBI taxonomy): domain Eukaryota; kingdom Metazoa; phylum Chordata; class Amphibia; order Caudata; family Salamandridae; genus Pleurodeles; species Pleurodeles waltl. The sequence continues at coordinate 909,740,462 of NC_090449.1, read as the reverse complement.
CCAGGGTACAGTCCACTGACTGAAGATGCCATATGTCACCTCAGAATGGAGATGCCGCTTGGAGCCCACTAGCTGACATTTGCTCACCTCGTCTACTTTGGTGCTGAGGGACTCTGCTACATGGTTGGCTACCAAAAAGATATTCTGCATGTCCAGCTGGTCCAGAGATGTACAGCCTCCTTGCACAGGTTTCAGGATCTCACCCTGTCCTACTTGTAACAGTACCTCTTAGTGGTTGTGTTCTCTGTTAGAATGTGTACCAGCCTTTCCCTTGATAGTCAGTACGAAATGGATCACCTGAAGATCCAAAATATCGATGTGAGGCTGGCTCTCTGCTAGAGACCAGCACCTCTGCTTGCCACACCCCCAGAGGACTGCTCGACATGTCTGTTACAAATGTGTTGACTCGGGGATTAATGGGGGGAGGAAGAGTGGCATTTACATGTTAAGTTTATGCTTGTCTGACACCACATGAGGTTCTTCTCTGGTGAAATCTGGACAATGTAGGAGAGGCAACCATGGTGATGGCTCCTTAGGATCCATTGTTGGGCAACATATGTCATATGGCGTTTGAGATAAGGAGGATGCACGATGCCAGGAGCCTATGAAGTCTCAGTACCATCCTCACGCCAGGGCCCAGAAATGAGGCCAAAACATGGGAATGATATCTTGAATGTACTGAATTTCCTCCAGTGTAGAAAAGGCATTAGATGCTACTGTGTCCATGATAGACCCTACGATGAGAATCCTCTGTGCAGGGCTCAGGTGGGAATTATGCTCATCAATGGAAAACCCCAAGGTGATTTAGAGCCTACAGTTGTCCGGGGGTTGTCTATGACTGACTGCAGAGAGCCTTCAGCAACAAATTATCAAGTTACAGAAATATATGCATTCTCGACCATTGCCATAATTTCTGAAGACGACAAACTGAAAATTTTCTTACACTACTGTTAACAAAAGGTAACACCTAACTGAAGGCAGGGAATAAAAAAATATGTTCTCAGTGACACCATTCAGTCCCTGAGATCCACAACAGAGTATCAGGGCCAGAATGAACATAGTGAATATGTCCTTCAAAAATGTACTCAATACCCGGAAGTTCAGCATTGGCCTGAGGGATTTGTCCTTCATCAGGATGAGGAAGTAGCACGAATAGCACCCCTTACCCCTTTTCAAGTCTTGCTCCCACTTTACAGCACCACTGGCTGGCAGGAGATCTTATCTAGATAGGAGCGTGGTCTGCTGAAAAGTGCTTTGGGTTAGAAGAATAGGAGCTAGGGACAAAAAGAAACGCAGGCCCTAACTCTTTTGAACAATTTCTTAGATCCAATGGTCTGACATGATGGGTCTTCAGCCAGGGAGGAAATAGTTTGTCTTGCACTCTGTAGAACGGCTGGCAAAATCTAGCTGGCCATGTCCAATAACAAAAAAAAAAACAAATAAAGGATGGAATGCTGAACTAATCAAACATTCACCCCCAGTCACAGATCTGGGTTTAATCCATCAATTCTTTTGCTCACCATTCCACCCCAGTTTGGACCCAGCCATATACAAATCAGTCTTGACCCTGTTCCCCATGGAAACATTCCAGCCTGAACTGCCAGGCCAGGTCCTCCCTCGACCGGAAACAGGCGTCCTGGGACCGGTTTCAGGGTATCACTCTTCATCAGCCAGGCTAGCTTGAATCCAGTGGCATCGTGAGCCCAGGACCCATATCTGGGCATACCTGGCGCACTTAGGGTGACAGAAGAAAACAAACACAAATTATGGATGGAATGCAGAACTAATCAAACATTCATACACTGTCACAGATCCGGGTTTAATCTATCAATTCCTTTGCTCACCATGCCACCCCAGTTTGGACCCAGCCATATGCAAATCAGTCCTGACCCTGTTACCCATGGGAACAGCCCACCCCGAACTGCCATGTCCGATAAGGCATGAGTGTACCTGTCCAGACACACATAGGGATCCTACAGCGTAAGCCAGGCTAGATGTGGAAAATATGTTTGTTTGCCCAAAGATATGGTAGATCCCAACTCCCTTTCTGGAGTGCGCAAAGGAAGAGTATTTGGAATGACTTTACAAGCAGACAACAGCACCGCAAGGCTTTTAGGTGTTGGATGCTTCATCAAAAAAATCAGGATTATCGGGAGCTGGTCTGTGCTGTCCAACCACAGGAGGTCTGACCAGAGAAACTGAAAATCACTTAAACCAAGTAGCCATGAGAGTTCCGTGAGGGCTTTGTTAGATGTTTGTGGCTCAGTTGAAGTTGCACATGGTTGAAGAATTTCAAACTGCCTTTGGGTTACAAAGTAGGCATTTGCAAATCTAGCACGATTGCTGTTCTTCGCAATATCACAGCAAAAGAGGCACTTTATCTTTTGATGGAATAGGTGGTGAGGTCAGCTCAGTCTCTGGTGAGATATCTACTCACTGGCATCTTGCAAGTTTTCCTATCATCAGAGTTTTGGGGATGGGGTGACAGGGTCATCTAACTCATTGTTATCCTATAATGTGGGGACACAGAGTGTGCTCTTGACAACATCAAAGAAGGAGCCAAAGAGGGCCTCTATCACTTGATGGTACTGGAGTCTAGGCAGAGGACAAGGCTGAAGGTCGGTATAGGTCTGGCACGGTCACACATCAGATCAGGGTCAGAAACTGGTGTCGCAAGTGGATCCAGCGCTGGCTTTGAAGGAACAGGTGTGAAGCCTGGGGCAGCAACAAAATCCTGGACAGGTTTTAATAAGCCCAGGACCAGATTCCGAAGGGGCAGTAAACATCAGGGGAAGGTCTGTATGTGAAGGTTCAAACGGGGACCGCTGTGGTTCCATGGGGCCAAAGGTGCACCAAAGGAAGTCTGTTGCCTATATAAAATTTGTAGCATGGCCTCTAAGAAGACCACGATTTCCACATGATTGACAACAGCACAGGGGCACGTAGGGAGTAAATGTGGGATCGGCTCAGAGTCAGAAGACATCAGGCCCTTTAAGTGACACCCTTGCAACCTCTTGCCAGGCTTTGGGTGGTGGGATCGGGACAGGTCCCTTTTGACTTTCTTGCATTTATGCCACGTTTCTGACTTTGACTTATTGGAAAACTTTGAGCGGGAATAGGAAATCAGCCAGGACTAATGTCAAGACCACTATTGAAACCGCCCTGCAACTTGAAGCGGGCCTTGGTTTCCAGTGCCACTCTATCTTATGTTGCATAATGTAAAGCTTTGCCTCCTGGTACCCAACTGCCTTCAGGTGCAAGAGGATGCACAAGTCATGGCCAGAGTCCAAGCACCATAGGCACACCGCACAGATTCATGATTGACATCAGTTTCTGCAGTTGCATCATGGCTTAAATCCTTTTGTTTGCAGGGAGACATCATCTGTGGCATACTTTCTTGAAACAAAGTTTGGTGTTGCCAAAGAAACTGACAAAATTGAGGCTGGTGTTGCGGATCCACATTGAAGGGGACACAAAAAGGTACTGATTTCAGCATGCAGGGGTGGCAGTGCTTGTATGAAGCTCTGGTCCATCTTCTTCCTGGAACAGTGTGAAGCCATATGGTGCCACATACCAGAACTAAGGGAGCACTTATGAAGAAAAATCCCCAGATCCAGTCTGGTGCCTGGGAATACCCGAAAGGTGAGGAATATATGTTGAGAAGTGACCATTATAAATACAAGCTAGCCAATAAACTAGTCAGATTTAAGATGTATTTAGACATGCAAAATGCCAGCCAAGAATTATTCCACAGACATCCCATCTACAGGAACTCAAAATACCATGATGAATATAATGTTGTAATAAGCTCACCTGTAAAGCCGACTGACTAGCACTTCATTAGTAAAGCCCATTCCTCCCCAGAACTGGAGACAACTGTCTGTTATCTCGCGTGCTAGTCGACCAGCTTTTAACTTCGCCATGGAAGCAAGCTTTGTCACATCGTTGCCTTTAACATACAAATCTAAAAAATAAAACACAGATTTTGGTTAATTCAATAATTATAACATTGAAAAAGCCAGGTACCAGGGTACATCATTTGTAATAAGATGTATTTACCTCCACAAAGCCTGGCTCTTTCCATGCCTGTTTTAACACTGGACATACTACTATATCAGGATACTTCAGAATTCACAAAGACAGTTGATAAGGTTTGCAGACACCCAATCAATAACCCATCACAAAACGTTAAAGACGGATGGGCGTAGGAGGAGGTACATCGACTTGCATGGGAAATATGACAATTAAGTGCACCTATTACAGTAACAGTGGCTAATGGAGTACATTGTTGTGACATTTAGGTACTTGCGGGTACCGAGCCAAAGGCGATGGCTACTAATGACAGTGAACGGCAATTTCGGGCACAGGAGAGTCCGCTCTACTGGGAACTAATTTTGCCTGAACAAACTCGTGACACCTTCTCGTCCCTCTGACGAGCGTATAACTGGCTTCAAACTTCCTCCTGTTGTACCCCAATTACAGAATGACTTCCTGAGCAAGAAATACGGAGATCTGGATGCACACCTCCTACTCTATCATTATGTGGCTGCTGGAGTTATGACAGAAAGAGGTAAGGAGGAGCTATGTTTATCCCTAGTGGTTTAGAGTACCCGGAAGCCCCCGATACATTCCCCAGCCTCTCCACGGGGACTAAGGTCACTGAAAGATGGCCCTATGTGTCGGCTATACTTCAGTGACAGCATACATCAGAGGAGGAAGGAGGGACTGGACTCTGCTGCTTCTGCCTGAGGCCACAGAAGCACAAAGCAGTACTGTGTCCACCTTCTGCATTCCTCTGCTTTACTCAGGTCTCAGTTCTGACATCCGTCGCAGGGACCAGGTGAGGGAGGCCCCTTCAGCACTGTCAATCAGTTAGTGAAAACAACAGAGAAGGGAGAGGGGATGTCAGAAGGGCTCTCCACAGGCTAGGCTAGAGTGCAAAGAAACAGGTATTCCCAGCTGGTACCCACTTCCTAGTCATTCCGATTGGCTGGAGAGCTCCAACATCCACCCAGCAAGTTCAAGACAGAGTTATAATGGCTGGAGTTCGCCAACAGTCTGGGTACTTACCAACAGCACGATAGAGCAGAGAGCGCAGAAGTTCCACCTCTGTCAGCAATTCTGCTAAGCGAAAATGCACTACTTGATTGTGCAGCACTGGCTGGTTGTAGATTTTTCTCTGCCGAGTATATTCAATTGTTTCCTCAATCACATTTTCAAACGACTTCAGAACTAAAAAAAAAAAAAAGCCAAAGCACTAATGAGAAGGCACACCACGTTGTGAAATCAAACATTAATCTTTCATGTTCAAAGAAACGACGGTAAAGCCATAGCTTAAAATGTTTGCTCATCATAATAGTTTTATCAGCAAATATAAAACATGTCCAAAACTCAGAGTGAAAACACACAGAATACATGAAAATAGAATCAGGAACAAACAGGAAGGACATAGAGCGGCAGGGTGGAGGTGCGGTGGTCAGAGTGATAGAACTTATGTGATCTGTTGTGGGAAGTGGCTGGTCTTATGCCTTCCCTCATTTGTGATGTACTTTCTGGGACAGAGTTGCAATTAATTTCTAAGAGAAAAGAGAACGTTCTCCCTCATTTAGAAACGTTTATGTACTTTTAGATGCAGAGGATACTGGCTTCTGCAAGACTTTCTTTAGGAGGATTCTGAATTTGGAAATCAGATATTTTGTGCGCCTTCTAAGGCAGGCTTTGCAGTGGACTGACGATCTTTGAAAAGGAAAACAACAAAAATATGGTTGAAAATACTTTAGTAACCTCAAAGTCTAGTAATTCCACTGAAGCATTTCTTTTGCACAGGAGAGATGGGGTTAGTCTTTAACTTGTTCAAATCCAATCGCCAAACACACACATGGAGGTTAATGTTAATAGATGACTCCATGTCGTCAAGGATTCATCAAGCCAAAATTACTTTTATCAAAATAATGTATTTTGTGCGGGGTTGTATTTCCGGTTCACTACAATTGATCCAAGTGTACTAACACAGCTACAAAAGAAAATCCTGACTATCAGCAATGGGTCCATGGTGACATGGAGTCAACTGGAAACCTTAATCAAGGCAGGTCTTTCATGACGTCAGAGTTGGAGAGGGGGAAGCAGGTTCCAGAAGAATGATTTGTGTATCTTTGGTATATATATAACCTAGGTAAAACCAAAGAAACAGAATATTTGGAAGTCTGGGGGCAAATATTAAAAAATCACTCCAGAGTCTTGCAAACCATTCCATATGACTGGCAAAGGAGGATAAAAGGTTAGGCCCTCCATCATCTTTTGTGATCTACGGCTATGGAAGGAAGCTACTTTGTTTAGAGCCGTGTCTTCAACCGAAGGAGGCAGGTTTCAGAGGCATGGCAACATGCACCATGTGATTTAACTAATCACACATCAATTCTTTCCAGGATATACACCTAAAACACAGCAACCGCACGCTATGTGTATCATCATCCCACTATCTGGAGCACAACTGAGTGCAGCATGTGCCAGCAAAACGCAGTTATTCGATATGAAGTCTGCACACACACTGTGCAGCGACGTTTGTTTTTTCAAAGTTCCGCTCAGCAAACAACTGGACTATGAACTGCTGTGAAAATTGTGGGTGTTGTTGTTACATGGGCTATAGGCAATGTCATATGCTATAGATAGCAAAGCAGTCGAAAAAGTTCTGCAGTTCCACGTGACGGCTTAGAAGCAGACGTCTGCAAAGATTACACCTTGTGCAAGTCGCTGAGGTCCTCTCCTGAGATGATTGAGTGAGCAAAGAGCCTGGGCAAGACTGAGATGACCTCTCCTGTAAACTATCTAACCGCCTACAGAGTTCAAATGGTTACCTCTTCATGTGTGCAGGTTCAGTGTATCAGTTGCAAGACGTCCGCAGTACCTCAGTATCACCTTGCTATGTCCGATGGAAGTATCCGTAATTTTTGCAGTTACACCTGTGTTGTTACTGTACAGAACTTGTTTAACAAGCCAGCAGCAATTAACTCTTCTGTCGTTCCTCTGTCTCAGGGTCAAGTAATTGTCAGCATTCTTGCCGGCACACAAGTAACCTCTGGAAAACACAACCCCACAGTAGTCTCCAGCGCTTCAGTCAGCAGCTCGGCCGCCGCTGGAGTGCAGAATCTGGCTGCATAGTCCCAGCAAGTGTCTTTTGCCCGCACCGTAGTAAGGCTTAAGTGTCAGCACTGTACTCGTCACTTTGACACCAAACCAGTTCTTGAATAAAAGGACAAAATGTTCCCTTTCTGTGGAAAACCTGCTGCGACGAGTACAAGAAGATTAAGAGTGTTATGGGAATGTGTGAATACTACAAAATTGATAAGATTATAAAGGAAGATGCTTGCATTCAAGATAAAATGGATGATTAAGAAAATCGCGCCAGGCGCTCCAATTTACGCTTGGTGGGAATTCCAAAGGCGGGTCTCGCTGTGATCTGCACCCAGGCTGCTAAAATGGTGTTCGTAAAGGTGGGAAGACATTAAGGGTAAAGCTCCTGTTACACATGAGATGTTTTCAATATACAGTTGTCCCATGAAATTAATCAAGATATTTGGTAATGTAGTAAAAAAAGGAAGATGGACGTATCTGGAATATTAATAGTGATTACAATGTTGAAGGAAGATCGGGGAAAAGTTCAATACTACAAAAGGAAGAACATTTGAAGCAAGAAGAAGCATTAAACACAAGAAATGAAGAAAAGAAAAACTGAACAAAGGAGTAATGTGAGCCGTAATCGGATGCTTCCACAAAAAATTAAGGAGTGGTATGTACACATACTGGGACACATTGAGCATAGTCTTACATTTGTTTATCAAGTTATTTTGTGTATTTGTAAGGGATGGAGATGTGTGGTATCTTGGGTTAAGTGTTGGAATGTGTGGTGCAGAAGGTACGTTGGATGTTTATGGATGGTTTGTGGCACGTTGGGGGAACAGTTGGTGCTGGGACCCTGTTGGTGTTGGAGAGAGCTGTGGATAGTGCCTGTATTGTGGAATAAACATACTCAACCTGTATCCAGTGCCTATTTACAGACACCTCACCTTGCATGTCTATCACAACAGCAGGTCCCGCATATCTCAGTCTTAGAGCCACTAAGTTCAGGTCAGTTCTCTTCTATTTGACAGCTTTTCACTGAACCACTGTTTGGCAGTTTCTATATAGGCCATGGTTTTCTCAGTCAGAAAGAGCTCCAAAGTCAAAGGCTTTTGCTGTACTGTAAAGAAAGCAGATTGACTCTTGTATCTGCTTAGGGTGATGTGTGCAACACTATCTAGAATGATTTGCTTCAGTTTAGGACAGGGACACCATATGAGTTTCAGCAAGGAAAGGTCGGATCTCTTTGTATCTCAAACGCTACAAAAGCAGCAGTTTTGTTTTTTTTTAAACTGTGGTCTAACCAGAAGAGGTCATATTTCAGTGAAAGATGTGCCTCACCATGTGTGAGACAAAGAAAGTTGCCTAGATTAACCACTATTTGGGGCAAAATTGAGCCAATAACAGAAACAGAGGTAAATTAATTATCTCAGCTAGTGCCTGGTTTCTGTCAAGCCTGTGGAAGATTAAAGAAAGAATTTGGTCTAGATGAGCATCAGGCTGTAAAGTGATTGAAATAAATGTGCCTGTAGTCCTCATTTTCTACTGAGGTTAGATTCTCATCTTCAGGAATATCCCTCTCCCCCCATCGCTCTGGATTATTTAGTAGCCCAGAGGGAGAGGTCTAGCAAGTATCATGTGTGGATTAAAAGGTTTCTGTAGTACTATATTCATGCATTTGTCTTTTTTCACTCTACACAACACTCCTGGTGAGGTGGCATTTGTATTTTGAGATGGTCCTCTGAAATGCCAACACGTTTTATTTGTTTTCTTTTCTTCTAATATTTCCTTATTGCATTTATACTTCAACTTGACATATTGCAGAATAATAGTACATGAGAGATTCATGTTGGCAATCAATGTCAATTCAAAACAGCAAATTTATGGGGGGAGGACGCTGGCACAAGTCTAAGTCCTTACACTGCAGATTTAGCAAAACAGTGATACTGCTCACCTGAGCACAGTAAACTGTCCCTACACATCTATTCTATGCAGCTCGTAACTGGCTCAGTGTCCCAACATATGAAGGGCGTGTTGGTCTGCTATTGTCATGTATATAGTCATGCAACGTTGAATTGGGCACAGGCTGCTTTGAATCTCTATCGCTTACAACAAGGGAATCAGAGTGGAGCAGGCGCAGGTGTCAGCGGCACGCAGAGGTCTGTTAACATTAGCTCCCACTGTGCCACGAGGGGTACTTGCGCAGTCCCAGCACAGCTGTGCACTCCGCTCTCGCCCAGACAGACAGTGAATGTGCCCATGCTTCATATGTCGGGGGTTGGGAGGACTGCCATTTACGGGTTATAAGGCGTTTGGCCACTAAGAATCCCAGATCCAAAAAGTGGGATGTCGCCTTCAACTTTTTACCCCTAGGAAAAAAAACAGAATGCATACCTCCCATGTCAATAATAAGGGTCGGTCTACACAGTGCATGAGGCGTATATGTATTGAAGACCAATAGTGACTCAAAGTGTGGCATGACCACATAAGGTGTAGAAAGTCCGCTCCCAAGCACCGACATTGCTGACAGGTGGCGTCTAGACGGTTAAAATATCTGTTGATCTTGTCAGGGGTAAGGTAGGCTCTTTGAGTGATATATTACTGAATGAGTTGAAAACGCAAATTGCGAGGGACATTTATGGGGGTTTCCAGTAGGGTTGCCCACTCTATCTGTGAGGGGTTCCCCCATATCTCCCTCCCATCTCCCTCGGAGGGCCACAAGTGGGCCAAATGTATGGAGATGCAGAGAGTCTTCTATCCAGCATATTAAATGTCTCCCTCCCCCAAATACATGTAGGTACTGTATCGTGTAGAGCACATAGGGCTCCAGCGGGATGTCACCCCATGCATGTTGTAGGGTATGCTTGAGGGAATTGAAGAGCATAAAGGTACCTGAATGTAATCCAGTGGTCTCCATTAGTGTACCATGAGTATTGAGAGTGCCATCTGTGTAAAGGTCCCCCAGGGTATATATTTCCACTGCGTGCCAAACTGCCAGTTCTGAGGCTGACATGCTACCTGTGCTACATGGTGTCCCCAATATCGGTATGGCTGGTGCATAGGGCCCAATGTCCCCCATGAGGAAACAGCATCTTCGGAAACCGTGATATGCTAGGTTCAACAATACGGGCGCAGGTGATGTGGATTTAGCACAGGGATGAAATAGGTGTAGCAATTTACTCTGTGACCATGCCAGAAGGTCAGAGACTATGTCCTCCAATTGCCTCAAAGAAAGCCAACAAGCCACCCACTGTAGCTGCGCAGCTAAACAGTAATGTTCTAGACTCGGCAGTAACAAACCCCCTGATTCAGCAGGCAATAAAGTTTAGAGAGGGCCACTCTGCAGCGGGAAGAATTCCAAATCAAACTACGTATATCCCGCTCCATGGATCGAAAGAATTAAGCTGGAATGTATAAGGACATATTCACAAAATAATATAATAGTCGAGGTAGCACTATCATTTTAACAAGGGCCACCCTGCCCATGACTATCAGCGGCAATGTTTTCAAGAACGCCATCTGGCAACATAGGCCCGATATAGCACACGTTAGGTTCCCGTCGAACAGATCTAACTCTGTGTGATATACCTGTACGCCTAGGTACCTAAACGTGGTAGACTGCCACGCCATATCAGTGGGTATAGATGTGAGGTTTGAATCAGAAATAGTTGCCGATAACGGGAAAATACAGGTCTTGGCCCAGTTAACTCGCATGCCGGAGACCCTTGCATGTGTGTTGAGTAAGGGCATTATGTCCCTAGGAAAAATTGCAAGATCTCTAATATATACTAGAAGGCCATCCGCATATAGAGAGACCGTATGGTTCCCATCCCCCAGCGGTATCCCCCAGTCGCGTCCCGCCCTACTGAGTGCCACCGCCTGCGGCTCCACCGCCAGCGCAAAAAGGAGGGGAGACAAAGGACATCCTTGCAGCGTGCCCCTCATAACACGAATGGGGGATAATATAAGGCGCCCTGTTCTATTATGGGCCAACGGGCATGTATACAACAATTTTACCAAGTGTATAAAATGAGGGCCAAAGCCATATTTTGGTAGGACTGCAAAAAGGTAAGGCCATTACAACGAGTCAAACGCCTTTTCCAGGTCAATCACCAGGAAGCCTGCTCATGGCCAGCGTTGGGGGGCATACCGTAGTATGCTGCGTGGATTAAGAGACGTTGTGCGACCTGGTACAAAGCCATTCTGATCCTCATGGACCAGTGAGGGCACCAGGGGGGCCAAGAGCATTGCAACCACTTTGGCCAATATTTATAATCTGTGTTCAACAGCGCCAATGGTCTGTAGGAGTGTAGATTAGTAGGTTTCTTATGTAGCTTAAGGAGGGAGATTAACATGGCCTTTCGTAACATAGGAGGTAAGCACGCCAGTTCCAAGGACTCCTCATATAAAGCAAGCAGTTGAGGTGCTAGTTGGGCTGCGTATGCCTTGTAAAACTCAGCCGGTAGCCCATCTGGGCCAGGCGCCTTTCCATTTGCAAGAGACTGGATGGCTTCCCGTATCTTGGATAATAGAGGGGGGGGGGTGGGGGGGGGTCATCCAGTTCCAAGCACTGCTTGGTTGTGACCAGGGGAAGTGATATTCCTGCAAGGAACAGATCAATGTCTTTTAGAGAGGGAGGAGAGACAGAGCTATATAGAGATTCATAATGAGTGTGAAATGCTACTTGGATCGAGTTCTGTGTGCACAAAAAATAGCCGGCCAGTGTCCGAACAGGTAACACCGAACGAGGGGAAGTCTCCCGACGTATTAATTGTGCAAGCACAGCACCAGCTCTATCCGCCCGTGCATGCGTATGGACAGTGTGCCGCATAATTTAGGCATCACAATCGCTCAAGGAGCTCTGAATGGGTTTTACGCACAGCTTGCAATTGAGATAAGGCAATGGGGTTCTGGACTGCTTCTGAGTCATGCTGCAATAGCTGCCGTTCCACCGTGGACACCTCTGGATCCAATTGCTTGCGCACACCGATATCAAACCCTACACAGGGGCCTCGCAGTGTAGCCTTGAACGCATCCCTCTCCACCGAACGGGATGATGCTGTGCCTGCGTTAAGCTCAAAGTAACTAGTAATCTGCTGGCCAGTCGAGTCTTGGAACGCTGAGTTCTCTTACGTTGCAGGCTGCATTCTCCAGGTGGGGACAAAAGGCCGAGCAGTTCCACCCCATTCTAGGTGAAGGTATTGGGTATTGTGATCAGAATGAGTAGGGCCCAAGTAATCAGTCCTTACGACCGTTGGAATCAGGGTGCCTGTGTAGAGTAACCTGTTGAGTCGGACATGTAAACCATGCGGGCCGAGTAGGAGTATACTCTGGCATAGGTATTATAATAACGCCAAATGTCCGTTAGTTGCCAGTGATGTAGCCAGGTTACAAGACAGCAGGCATTGGATATTGCAGTGGTGTGTGTTAATGGTGGGAAGGACCTATCTAGATATGTATCCAACATGCAGTTAAAATCTCCTCCAATCAGCCAGGGGACATCACTCCAGTGTGCCAGTAATCAACTGAGTGAGTTTAGGAAAACAGCCTGATCTACATTGGGAACATATGTTACCAAGGAGGACTAGACGACCGCTCAGCCGACGTCGGGCAACACGTATCGGCCATCAGTATATGCGACCTGCTTCAACAGTTGGAATGGGACTCCCGGCCGGCCCTATATCAGCACTCCCCGTGCATAGGATGGATAATTCGGGGAGTACACGAACGGCCGCGCCATTTTCTTCTAAGCGTGTCTACCTCTGAACTTGTTAAGTGAGACTCTTGTAACATGGATATATGGGTATTGTGATCCTTTAAGTAGGAGTATACAGCGTATCTGCACACAGGAGTGTGCATGCCACATGTATTCCATATCACTACATTAATGTGTGCCATCATGCATAGGACTAACAAACGGAGATGCTGCGCATATTTGCCACACAGATGATCGTGGCAATGGTGTGTGTGAGGAAGCAGAGCGATGTATTGGAAGTAACTTCATGTATTGCCTAGCGTTGAATAGGGAAATGGGCAGGTAACAACGATCAATATACTGTAACAATAACATAGCGAATACCAAAAGGGCAGCACACTAAAACCTGTGGCCGCTCAAACCAGGTGATATCAACTAAATCAAGAGAAAGGTATCCTTACAGTAGGGACGACAAGTTGAGGGCCTACTAGATACAGTAATAGGGGGGAGTCAAATGTATGCCACCTTGCAGGTAGTCTAGCGTGCACGATCACAGAGGGAGCATTATACATTAACAGTTGTAATTGTACAGGAGAGAGGTCCTAAATAGTATAACAGTTGAGTTTAAAGAATACTGTCTGATGTCTGCGGGGTGATGTTCGGAGGATTATGCGAGCTCTGCATACAAGGCCAAGTGACAGCAGAACTTTCTCCATCTGAGGAGTGGGAGCACGGACTGTCCGGGCTAGATCAACGCCCAGTGTTCGAAAGGGCGGCTGCCCACTGCAATACACTGCGCCGTTCCTGTATTCTCTGTCAGGGACTGTGAGAAGGCTCTCCTCTGCTCCTGTCTTCATCCTGCGTTGCCCCCCTGCGGTGCCTTCGTACATTACAGTTGTCTGGTAATTTTGGTTGCGGCAATTGAGCAGCACAATTATCGGGGTTCTCAATCCAGCGCCATGCCTGATCAGGGGTAGTAAAAAAAGTGTGTACTGTCAGTAGCCACCACACGGAGTTTAGCTGGGAAGAGGAGAGAGTAAGTGAATCCCATTTCATGAAGGCACCGTTTTATTGCCACAAAACTATTGTGCTACCTCTGTACAGCAGTCGTGTAGTCAGGAAAGAACATCACTTTGGCGCTATCCATCCGCACCTCTGTCATCGAGCGTGTCTCTTAACACTATGTCTCTGTCAAGGTAGTGAAGAAACCTCACCCACACCATCGTCACGGGTTAGCACCCACCGTGGGTCTCCTGGCTGGCCCTCTGTGTGCTCGCTCAATGGGCAAAAAGTAGGAAAGTGCACCCATGGAGAGCGTAGCCCGAAGCCAGCCCTCAATATACTGCATGGGATCGCACCCCTTGACGTTATCCAGCAGGCCCACCAGCCGAACATTATCTCTGCAGGATCTACTCTCCACATCCTCCGCACGCTGCTCCAACATTCTTACTCTGTCTGTTAATTCCTTCAGGGAAGTTTCCGGGCTATGTGTTCTGAAGGGTAATGCCTGTGCACCTCATTCCACCAATGTTTCCTTTTCCGCCAGCTTTCTATGATCTGCATGTAGTAGGCTCAAATCTGAGGAAATCGTGTCTATTTTGGACTCTAAGGAGGTCCGTGTATTGTCAATAGCCAGCAGCTCAGCGTCCAATTTGTCCTCTAATGCGCTGGGCCACTCCGCCCCACTCATGGTGACTGTCAACGCGACCCCTGGTGGTGAGGAACAGGCGGCAGTCCCCGAGTATGCTGGCAGCCCATGACCAACAGCACGAGTTGTCTGGGAGGTAATGAGAGTTCTCTGTGTCTGTCCACTGTAGCGATTGACTCTGAAGTCGGTGTTCCAGTAACAGCAGGGTCGGTTGAGAGTTTGGAGGATGAAGGGTGCAATACCCCCAAAAATAAACAGCTAAAGCATCTCCCAATGCCTAGTGTCTCAGGTTCAGTAGTATGTGTTTAGCAGGGTTCATGGGGGTCCAACTCACGCAGTTTCTATTAATGGTTCTCGCTCAGCAGGGGCTGACCGGTTGTTGCATTGTGGTGTCTGGTGCCATATTCCCGCGCTCAGGCAACACCATGCTGTTTCTGGAATGGGCCTACGGAGCTCCAGCAGCACTCAGCAATGCCAACCAGGTTCTGCCCATCCAACGCCCACACCGCAGCTTCGTCTCCTGGACGCTGTTGTGGCAGGCCAGGCAGCAGCTGCAACCGCCTCCTAGGTCTCGGGTCACCACAGCAGGGGGCCCACCATAGTCCCAGTGCACTCCGATGCTTCACAGCACTCACCCCCAGTGAGCGCCGCCTATCCTGTTTGGGATAATCTGCGCTGACTACACCTCAACAGACCTCCGCGGCGCCACCACTTCTCTCCACCACTGGCGTGTCCCGCTGCACTCCGGTCAGGCACCTAGCCGCAGGTCAGTCACCATCATGCTTTCGTCCGACCTGGTCCTCAGCGTGCCATTTTGTTCCTTAGGCTGCGCTGCCGTAGGACATCTCGCCCACCTGTGGGCACCGTGGAAGAAACAGGAGCAGGCGCACAACAGTACAAAGTCTCAGCATCCCCCCATGCTGTTGTTGGGCCAAAACTTCCTGTAGTGCAGCTGCTTTGTGCAGGATAAATGGATAGCATAGTGGAGCTCCACTAATAGACGTCCACCATGTTGGCTTTCAAGCCACGCCCCCCACACGTTTTATTTGATTATACACTTTAAAACATAGTTTTCAAGATTTAATGTATGCTTTTCAGTTGTTATACTAACTTGAAGATGCTAGCCACCGTGATGCACTGTATTATGTGCAGCAGCCAATTGGTAATCAACTGATCAACGTCCAGCTTCATCAGGCTGTGTATACCTTGATTTGCCATCTGCCCCTAGATGGGATGTCCAGGTATCAGCTTACAGCTCATTCTGAATAGTCAGGCACATATTCCCCAACTGTAGCCAATTATGTTTAAACTTTGTAACGTAAACCATTCCTACTGTTTTTTCCTTACAAGTCATTCTCATAATGTAAACAACGAAATGTAAGCTTTTTAATAGGAATCATTATTTACTATCTTGCACTGCATCTCTGGCTGCTAATCAACAACTACCTAGCTACCTGTAAGCGATTGGGGGTTAAGTAATAATCACAATCCATATTAGGATGAATTACTCAAATCTAACTAAATTAACCAGAGCTCAATCCCCCGGCAGCTATAGCACACAGCAGACAGTTAAATCACAATCACAACACAGAAAACTCCCAACCAATTTATATAAAAGAGAATACATTTAAATAAATTTAGTCCAAACAAAAATCCAATAAGGAAAACTGGATATATGAATTTTTACAATTTAAGGTTTAAAAAAAGCACTGCTTTACGTGTCAACTGAAGTCCTCTGGTTAAGCTTGACCGGTACCTAGGCATGAGTTGAGGGCAACCGTGTTGGAGCACGGGTTGGATACAGAAACCAGGTTCAACAAGGGCAGATGTTTTACTTCAGACTTAAAGACTCTGAAAATTTAAGTCAAAACACCTTTCAAGGCCACGGCAGCAGACTGTGACCTAAGAGTGGTCCATGTTGCCGGATAACTGGCGAACAAGGTATCAGTGAGGCAGTTGACTTTTGGCGGGAATGGTCAGAGTGGAAGAAATTGTACTTTTGAGCCCAATGTAGGTTCCTTGCTGGCTAGATACTTTTGGCGCCTTTGCCTCGTGTCAATTTCTACATTGGGACTCAGTCACAATGTAGCTGAAGAGGGACAGCTGAATTGGATTTGTTCCTGCTGACTAGCTCCAAGTGGCAGCAACATGAATCTTCAGCCTAGCAGCAACACACCTTCGTTGAATCTGCTTGCAAAGTCGGTCCTGGTCTTCCATAGGTCTTTGGAGTCAAAAGGTTTCTAATTCCCAGGTTTTAGGAATTGTGAGGAGGAGTACACTTTGACAAAGCCTAGGTTTACAGAACCTCAGGACCACCACTTGGAGTTCAGGACTCCACCAGCAGAAGCCACCAGCAGGTTCCAGTGCAGGTCCAGATGAAACTGGCCTGCTGGGTAGTTGCAGGAAAAGACTTGTGTAGCCTTAACAGGAGGCCAGCCTTATGACCCTTGAAAGAGCACTTGTTTATCTCCACACAAGAGGGAGAGCAGGCCAAATCTTTAGGGCTTTTCTCAGGTGTCAGCCAGCACGTACAGACCTCTACTTAACTTCCACAGGTCCAGTAGTGTTCTGAGGAGGACAAAGTGGGTGCCACAATTATCCCTGGCACGTCTGTCAGTGTGGATGACTGCTGGTCCCACTATAACCAATAGTGTAGGTAACCCTACCCACTTTTGCAGCACTTCCTTTGTGCTCTAATGCAAACAATGCCACAGTGCCCCTCCCTTCCTATAAACATGATGTTAGAACATCTCATTCTCTGCGCAGAGCTTATGTGCTAAATCCAGAGTTATGGCCATGGAAATGAGCAACCCTTACTCTGTGGACAGTTCTGAGGGCATCGCCTTTTCTACTGGGACTGGTGCCTTCATGTCTGGGTGACAAAGGGAGGGCCTGCCCAGATGTCAGCTAACATTTGCCAGTAAAGGGTAGACCTCTTTGAAGTTAATCACATTCCTGCGCACTGCCCACTGTCTAGTTTGTCAAGGAAACAACAACGGCTCCCCATATCCAATGCTTTTGCGCTGCTCTGGCAGCAGCTTTCACACTTCATCAGCTGCCAGGTGACAGTTGGAGCGCATGCAAATGGGGATCTAGTGGCTATAAGGTTAATTTTCTAAAAGTACCTTTTCCTCAACAACTATTAAAAATTTGATTTTACCATTAATTTGGATTCTGAAAACTATTAAAAAGAGCCTTTAAGTCATATTTCTAGCTGTTGCCTAACTGAAGTTATGCTTCTTAAATGTAATCCACTATTTTCATAATGAACAGCCATACAGTGAAAATAGCTTTTGGGGCTTTTTTCTGTAAGGGCATGTTTAACATTAAAACCTTTACATGTCCTACTTTTATGTACCATGTGCACTGCCTTATGGGCAATAAGGCCTACTTATGGGCAATTTCAAAATTTTCAAAAGGAAGGTTTTGACCAGTCAAAACTGGTTATTTTGAAATTTGCAACAGCCAGGATACAAATGGTAGGCCTACAGTCATGTTTGGACTGTCACTGTACTGGATGGCACAATGGGTGCAGCGGTTCAATAGTGACCTTTAACTTACAGGACCTGGGTACACTTTGTACCATATACTAGGGAATTATAGGCAAGTCAAATATGCCAATTAGGAGTATGCCAATTATCTCATGTTGAAAAAGGGAGCTAGGCACTACACACTGTTTTGCAAGTTTAAAGTGCAAAGAGTTCTATAGCCGTCAAAAACAGTCAATGCAAAATATCTGTGGGGTACACCGTGCAAAAGACGATTTTTTACAGTAATCTTAAGAGATATGATTTTGGATCCGTCATATGACCTCTAAACTCCATCATGGCTCCAAATTCTCTCCTCACTTTAAAGGTCAGTAAAGTCAAAGGGGTGGGACACCAAAGTGCAGCGGAAGGCACTAGAACACCACACTATGGTGGTGCTAGGTTTCTGCTGTTGCTGCCTTAAAGAACAGAACCCAGACTGTTCATAATCAGCACATATATGAATCCATATTGAAATGAGGAAACTGCAAAGTACTCAATAACTAAACCTCATGTATACATGGGTCTTTCAGACAATGTTAAAACTGAACACATGCCGCAGTTATAGCTCTACTTGTTAAGAAAAAGGCTTGCAGCCATTCTGCTACCTCGAAGCAAGGTACAGCAATACAGACCTGACAACCTTGTAAACATTTTAATTATGTTATGTAAATGAGGGAAAAGATACAGAGGTCTAGGAGGGGGCATGGCTCGGGATTACTGCCAAAAATGAGAAGCAACACCTGCCATCCCCAGAAACATAAAAGTCAAAGTCCACTCCCTTCATACACAAGTTGGACATCTACAATGTGTAAGGGTTTCCAGGTGAACTTGGTTTATATTGTATGATGATGTATTTCACTGCGTGGTGGAGTGCTGATATGGTATGACACACAGCACCAGCATATAAATTGATAAATGATGCAATTTAATCTAAATCTGAGTAGGAGTTTAAACCTCCAATTGCCAGAAACAGATTAAGGTACAGGAATGAACGGTTTAATTTTAAATAATCTGCAGAGGATCTCGGACCCACAAATGCTGACAGGCAAAAGACAGAGACTCCATCGACACAGGCAGAAGTTGCGATGGCCCTTACGTCCATGGGTAGGGTGAAGTTTCCCAGTGCAGATGATCTCCTGACATAATTCCACGAACACTGCACTATGTAATATGCCCCCAAACTACTGCTGATTTTTGAAGAAGTGCTATTGTCTGACAATTTACCAGATGTAATGCGCTAGGTAATGATAGCGCTTCCGCCCAAGCCAGTGAAGGGTCCTGATGATTTTGGTTAAGATAAACCCTTTCACTGAATGTCAATGCTAAAATCTTAGCAAAGGTGCTTACAGCTCTCCTGACCCCCCTGTACTAGACTTGTAAACCATGAACAATCCGTTTTTATACCGCGAGGGGATACATTGGCCAATCTCAGGCGTTAATATTTTGTTAGATGCACCGCTCAAGATAGCCCTCCCTCAAGCATTATCAGTCTGGGAATTTAGAAGGCATTTGATGCACCAGTTGCAGACATACATAACTGGGAATGGACAGTTTGGTTTGGGAATGCTATGTCTCAAATGGGTAAAATTATACTCTACTTCCTTGGTGGCCCTAGTGGAGACCAATATGATTATTTCCACTGTGATAAATATATGCTGGACACTGGTCATGGTTGCTCCCTTAATCGACTGACATATGCACTGGTGGCAGACCCGCTTGTATGTACTGCTAGGCCCATATTTCAATCACATAATGTTCTGTGGGGTCCAAAAAAGTCATAGCATTATGTTGATAAAGTGCTGATTTACTCACATAAAAACTGGCTATAGCATTTCCAGAGAAAGTGAGATGGTTGAGTAATTTGAGATGCTCTTCTTTGGGTTAAGTGTGAGAAATTAGTACCCAGTGTATTGCCTCAGTGTGACTGAAGACTATGAGCAGCAGTGACCAATAAGGTGTCCACTTGACCATATTGTTATCACTGCATGAAAGGGAGCTCTGATGTTGGAGACCTTTATGACAGAAAATGACAGAAATGCTGAGTTTGCACAGAAGCTCTCAAAAATCGATGGATGTCTGGAATAAATTCCCATTGTCACTGATCAGTAAGATATCCTTATCGAAGATAATTCTGCTCCTGAAGCTTTAATTTGTCTTTCGTGCTATGCCCTTTGTATAATTCAAGGTGCTTCTTTAAAGAATTGTTAGACACTGATCTCCTTTAGCTGGAACAATGATGTGGTCAAGATTTTGCTAAGTAAACTAGTGCTTTTGCGCACCAAAGGTAGGCTGGACATGGTCAGTCCTGATCGAGTTCCCGTGGCTCAAATGTTTTGATTGGCACTATGAGACAGGCGCCTATGTCATGAGGTTGCAGCTAGTGCCTCAAAGTCCATACTAGGTTCTGTGCGCATGAACATGGGCGACGACCTGTCACTTGTCAATGTAATCTTTATGTGGGTGGCTCTGTCCCAAGGTCTCAAGTGGCTCAGCATGTGATTTCTTCATTATATGGATGATTTGGTATTTGGAAGGGACGCTCCAAACACACCCTTACTAAATACTAAATTGGTATTTGGTCACGTACCTAAATTGTGATTCGGTAACATATTACTAAATCGCAATTAGTTTTCTATACAAGAAAAGGCCCTTTGGCTCTTTGTGAATCAGACTCTTTGTGGACACAAAAAAGCTTTCGACATGCATCCGACAATCACTTAAAGGTCCTAAAGACCAAGGAGAGAATGCAATTTACTGACTGGCTAAGAGCGTGGGAGAGAGCAGAAAGCAGACAAGAGGGAAAAGAGCCACAGAAAAGCATGGTGAGAGCGGGAGAATCAGAGAGGTTTATAGAAATGAAACGAGACAGAGAGAATAGGAAGAATTGGTCAAAGTAGAAGAGACAGAACGAGATAACATGCTGGGAGAAATACGGCCAGAGAGGGAAGGAGAGAGTGACAAAAAGAGATGGTGAAGAATTGAGAGGAGAAGAGGCGTACGAAAGAAATAACATTGTGTGAGGGGGAGGAAAATATATTGAAAGGGAAAGACAAACAGAGGAAGACAGAGCGGAAGAAAAAGAGGAGAGAGAAGCAAAGATAGAACAACGTAGTCACAGATAGAGACAACAGAGAGTGAGAGAGACAAGGGAAGCAATGAGCAAGAGAAATGCAAGAGAGGGAGTTTACTGGAGAAAAAGAGAAAGCCAGAGAGAAAGCTACAGAGAGGGAATGAGTGAGATGTGATCTAGTAGTAACAAGAAGAATTAAAAAGAGTGAGAAATAGGGAGTGAGAGAGAGGCAGGGAGAAGAAGACGGGAAAGAAGGAATATATAGAAAGAATAGGTTTGATTAATCATTGGGTCAAGTATCAATGGAACAATTTAACTGAATGGACCTAGATATCGGTTTCTTTAACTACATTTTTTTAAATGTTCCATTTACAATCAAAAACAACTGATATTGCCTGAAAAGAACATGGAAGAAACATGCTCCAATTAAAAGAAACAACTATAGACTATTCCAGAATTGTTCAGTGGATGATGATAGACACTGAGAGATAGATTCGGAGATGAAGAGGCATGGAAAAACAGAAACTGCTGCCAGACACCTAATATACTCTGGAGTCGCCACATCCAGGAATCAAGCCACATGGCACCACCTGTTAGAAATAGTTGTAATTTCTAGGAAAATAGTTTCCTAGAACAGTCTGAAGCCTGGAAGGAGTGTGAATAAGGCGAGGAATCTGTGGGAAGATGCATCCATTGGAAAAGTACTGTTGAGTCTCTTAACCACAAGAATGAAATAGAAGACAAAGGAAAAAAGATTTATCAACTAAATTTTATTGTTGTCGAGCGTAGAAAAAACCTATAAAGGAATACATAAAAGATTATGTTTCGGACCTGTGCAAATTGAGATGAACATTCTCACCAAGTAGAGTTCATTATTTGTGAACTTGGGTCTGAGTATGGAGTGGTGAGAATGTACTTCATTATGGTTAAGGCAGCATAAAAATAACACGTTCCATTCAAAGCAATAATTGGCATTTGCGACCAGGTTTTCACTGTTTATGGTTATGAACACCAGACAACGATAGGGATGTGGTACTTAGTGCAAATGCATTGGGCACGCTAGCAATATCAGTGCATCATTCTGAAGGTTCTCATGAAAGCTGGGAGTACAAAGATTCAGTTCAAGAGTCCCTTTGCGTACACAGTAAAAAAATGTTTCATAGAGACTCGAGTATGGTAGTCTTGTCTGGCAAGGCAGGTAGTACTGTATTGTACTGTATCATTTATAAAGCGCTTACAACCCCAAGTGGGTGCTAAAGTACTTGGCCACATGGGTATCATTCTGCACGAAGTAAGTAGCATGTCTGATTGAGGGGAGAGCGGTCTTAATACTCAACATATGTAGGAAGATTTCGATACCATGTGCAATGACCACCAAGGGGTAGTTACCATATTATGGGATGCAGCACTTGATGGTGCAATGGATGAGGAAGTGTGAGAACAGATTTGTTTTGTAGTTTATGGTATGCTAGCAGCACCAATTAGCTCTGCAGTTCCCTTTATTGTGTTGGTATTTTTCTTCTATGGTCTCCAACCCATTTCCTACACAGGTTGTGACTGAAGGTCAATCACTTTGATTTTATGAATCTAACAGAGATAACAGCTATGTGGAAGAAAAGCGAATCAGAGATATGTGTGGAAAGACTGCATTCAAGTCCTCCTTCATATGACTGCTGTTATGAGACATTAAGGAGATTTGCTAAGGTGCACTGTGTTATAAACATCTTTTGTCATGACAGGAGGATGTTGGTGCTCAGGGTATGTAACTATTTAGTACCAGGTGGGTGCTCCTGTATTACATTTTCCAGTGACCAGCAATGTGTGGCAGATCTCTGCGGTCTTTAAGACCAGTCTGGTTAATATTGAATGGTTAGTTAAGTGTGCTGGTATAGCCTATATCTGTGTCCTCTGATTGTCTGCAAGGACCTTTCATACATTATATGCCTGTCCCGTTGAAAACAAGACATCAGACAGTGAAGTGCTCTAAGGAATCATATGGTGACACAGATTATACCAGAGTGAGAATGGAGGACCATCTGCAAGACTAGATGTACTGCACTTCATCTTATGCTGATGTAGGAGGTAGTACAGTCATTGTTTACTATCCCCTAGAGACAGTAACAGCAAACCTCAACCTGTTGTTGTATATGGGGTTTTGTTTCCAGGTGTGCTAATCCCCAACATCCAAGAAGCAGGGATTCCCTGTAGTGGTGAATGGCTGTTTATCGGATACGCTGGGGTGGACACGGTTTTTAGCACTAACCTGTTTTCAGGCCCAAACAGGCAACACTTACCTGTTGGAAGTGCTGGATGCCCTAAGAGTCCTGGATGCCCGAGGAGTCCTGTTTAACCAGGAGGAAAAGCTGTAGCTGTCAGATGACATAGATCCAACTGGAGCAATAACTCTAACAATAAAGTGATTTGGGTTAAATGGGAACCCTAACAATGGGTATTAATTGACCTGGCTCCAAAGAAGCCCTAAGCATTAAAATATGTGATCTGGGTCCAATGGGAACCCTAACAATTTGGTGACCTGGCTCCAAAGGAAGACTTAGGAGTCAAAGACTGAGGTGGTTAATGTTGCTGCCCCAATACACAAATTTACCAAGTGAAGCATTGTTGCATGGAAAACATACTTGATTTGGAAGGGGCAGACAGAAAAAGTGCTGACCTTGACTGAAACCTGCATCAAATGATCAAAAACGCACTTTAAACAACGCAATTAATACATATATGTTTTTGCCAAAATAAAGTGCAATTTAGTCGTGTCTTTACTACGTAGTCCAGGATGCACCAATAATGCTGGTAGGATACTTACACAGAAGAGGTCCATGGCTGGAAGTATTGGCACATAGTCCATGGGCCACTGGGTAAAGATGACACTAAAAGTAAATAGAGCACGAATGTGATTGAAAGGCAGATGACAGAGGTACAGAGCAGAGGTAAGGCAAGGTGTATGTGTACAAGGCAGTCCCTGAGACAGTCCAAAACTGGGAAGCTGGCAATTAAAGTCCAGTGGTGTAGCTAGTAATGGTGCAGCGGGTACAGTAGAACAGGGGCTCAGACCCCTGAATAGCCCATTTAACACTGAGAATTGCTGTATTTTAGTACCCCACCATCAATCAAACAAGTTGTTTACTTGCTTGCACCAGGGCCCATGGTATCTTTGGTATGCTATTGTACACATCTACCAGTCTTTGGCTGGTCTCCAAAACTAATGAGGGTGATGGAGCACATCCATTTTGCATATTCCTTTCTCCTCCTTCACTATTCTATAACAGGGCGGATAACGTGTGTTTGAGTGTGGTGGTGGTTGATGCTATCTAAAAGTATAGATGAATGATAGCGCATCGAAACGATTTTTGCGATAAATAAGTCGCTTCATGTATCCATTACTCATTACTCCATGACTAATTACTCCATTACTCGTTTTTTCACTACACACAGGATTCACACTGTGGATTTTCAAAGGCTAGGCAGGTATGACACACCCTCAGTCAAGTCCTCATGTGACCCACGTGACTGCCAAGAGCTACGACAGCCCAAGGCCGCAAGAGCTCCTGAGTGAGATCTCCTTTAGACAGAGGCGGGCTGGGGAAAGCACAGCGAACAGTGTTGTTAACTATTCAAACAAGCCTTCTGTTTGTGGGGTGCTCGAAGTTAAAAACAACAAGTAGTACCTCAATCATGTCGGGAGCAGCGGACGGGCACTAAGTTGCATCCATTAGTGCATGATCCATGCTCCACACACCGAAACAGAAGTGATGCCAGGCGTGCACTGACGAATTACGAGGCTGTAAAGAAGAGTCCCATGCAAACCAACAAACGGTGAGCGACTGACGGGCTCTCTAATCCCTTTACTAAGCACAACAGCGTCTTGCATACGAGACGCATGCACAAGGGCAGGCACTCGTAGGCTTGACCCTAAAAACAAGATCAAAGCAGTATACCTAATAAGATGTCTGGTGGCTTTGAGTACTGTGTGCCCGTTTTCGGTCAAGGCCTGCTTTCGTGCAGGGGAAGAAAAGAGGGAGCCAGAGTCAGTGTCTAAGCAGGAACCACATCGTTGAAGACTACAGACGGACATACATGAATCAAGCCATCCGTCCTATCTTTATACATCAGGAACTAAAGTTATTCTCTAAAGTCTCATGGGGACAAAACTTTCATTTTATTGAAATGAAAGTGCAAGTAACTCTTCCAGAATGATGCGAGTTTCAATAATATTTAAGAGTTAGTATATTAGCTCCTACTCAAAACTCTCGACTAGAAAATAAGCTGTATTGACAGCTAGTGGATATCAGTATTGGATGCGTGTATCATGAATAAGTTGCCGAAGCCTCACAGTATTTGGGAGACACAACTCTAGCTCTGAAGCGACAATGCATTTAGCATCGTTATACCAGGACCCAGCAGCTGAACAGAGCCCAGACAAGTACGTCCAAGATTAATAGGAGAGGACTATTTTTTTTAGATTCGTCACATTAGGAAATTGCCAACTAAAATAACAAACAAAGGGGTACCACAATTATTACATTCTTGCTTCCGAGGCACTGGAATAAAGTGGATACGGTAGGGGTTGCGCACAAGTCATCCGATTTTTTCGCAGCTCTATTTTATCAGGCATAAACGTGTGCGGTTATTTACATCATTCAGGAGAGTGTTGAAAAGAGGTCATGCTGCAAAAACGATTGTGTTCCTACAAAAGAATAATATTGATCCATCACAAACCCAAACGCTTCTGAAACAACAGAGATAAAAGCCAGCATTGTTCAACAAAGATAACTGAAGTCAGAACTAAAAGACTCTTTTGTCAATTGGTTTAGTGCAAGAATAATTTCCATTGAATTTTGGCTTTCCAATAAAGAATACGGAGAGGTCAAGGTAAGAAAATGACAAGTTCGGGGCAGCAGATTCATGGTGAGGCGACACCCTGGTCCAGTCAGCGCCGGCGCACCCGGGTAAAGGTGAATTCTATGCATTATCTAGATTTAGATCGTGGAACTCGGGCTCCTAGGATATCTTCTCCATATGTACTGCAAATCCCCCAGACGTTTAGAAGGAAAACTGACTGCATCAAACTGACTCCAGAGTGTTACAAGTAAAACATATGCATGAGATCACACCTCTAATGAGCTACACAGGACTGCTATGTGGATAGTATTCTTATTTAATGGTCGATGCCTTATGATCATCTTCCTCATGCAGCATGGCTCAGCAGACTAACAGGCACACATACAATAGACACTTGCAGGCTTCTCACTGCAACATCATATTTATATACAAATCTCTACATTCCACAAGAAACGTGTAGAAGCTTTGCTGCTTCCATCTTAAAAATAAATCATCATGTATGAAGCCGAGGAATCAAAAGGAAAAAAAGTACATTTAGAAAATACTCCTGTCGTGCCAGTAAAAATAAATGTGGCCAAAGAAACGTGTTATTACAACAGGTATACGAATTAGACTCTATTTACATGTATTGCCACAGTGCACGGGTAAATTGTACGTTAATACCATAGCACAGTCTAAAAGGAGAAATCGCCATTTGCTGCTTGACAGGTCCCAAGATGCAATCACTTCATAGCAGAAAACCTGTCCCTTGCTCACAAGCTTTGTTTAAAGATTTGATCTCACTGCTCAGATCTAACCCTTGTACCTATGTATGCATATATGGACTTGTAGTTGTGAAGCCCAACCCTAGATAGAGAACAGCGGAGCTCAGAACAGTACAATTCATGTTTACTCATGAAGCTGAAGAAAAGCATGCAGTGGATTGTTCCTACTGTGAAGAGAAGTAATGTTTTCTGAAGTGGTGTCTTAGGTTCCTTTCTAAATAGCTTGAGCTATTCTGATATTTATGGAGAGATATATCAATATCCGTGTATATTTGCCGTTAAACACTCAACAGAAGACACATTTCTACAATTTTCAGTCTAGAAATTACCAATCTTTGGTATCATGGGTGAGGTCGTGAGCTTATCCATTTTTTATGATCTATGTTACAGTCAAACCCATCTCACACAAATGAACAAGTTACTTACCGTCTGTAACACCTTATCTGTTAAGAGACTATCTAGCCACAGATTCCTTACCTTACAATATTTCCCAGGTGTCAGACTAAATCCTGAAATTTCTCGAGCAGTACATCTGCACGCTGGTAGGTTACATTGTTCGGGTCCGCAGCGGTGTCCAAAGGGCCCACACATTAGAATGGTTATAACCAGATTTAGGTTCCACTGGGGCATGACAAAAGGTTTTGGAGGGAAAATGTGTTGGAGTCCTTTAAAAACCGAGTCACAACATGTACTTGGCAATCGCAAAAAAGCCTATAAGGCTGAAAGATGACCTTTAACAGTGCCCACAACAGTCTTGCCGGGCCAGTGAGTGAACAAATAATAAGACCTAAGACAAGGATGAAGGGGGAGGGGAGGGATTTCATATTTGGAAGCACACCAAGCCACACATTTGTCCCAACAGAAGGTGTATATCATCTTGTGGGATGCCTGGTTGCCAGAATGACATCACAGACTTCCAGAGGAAGGTCAAATTTAACTGCCACTGCTCAATCTCCAAGCAGGAAGGCGAAGTGTGCACAGGTTTGGGTGCAGGATCCTGTCCTGCTGTTGCGACAGGTGACCCTCTCAAAGAGGCAGCATGATCTGAGGGACTATGCTCATGCTCAGGAGTTTGGGATACCATACTCTCCATGCCCAATCCAGAGCCACAAGAATTATTTGAACCTAGTTATTCCAGATCACCTTGAAAACTCTGGGCAGGAGTGGTATTAGCAGAAAGGTGCACCGAAGGCCTGAGCCCCACTCAAGACAAAAGCATCTCAGAGCGAGAGTCACCTTAGAAACCCCAGAAGGCAGAGGTGGGAACATTTTTTATTCTCAGCCGTGGCGAATAGATATAACTAAAGGTCTCCCCAGTCTCTAAAAAGACACTGCACCACATCCAGATGGAGCCGCAATTCGTGATCAGTGAGGGTGCTGGCGTTGCACCACCTCCAGATGAAGGAGCCACAATTTGTGATTGGCTAGGTTGCTTGTGTTCTGGTTAAGGAAGGGCCAGACTCAGCAGTTCAGGCTAGACTGTTCTGAATGGAGTAGGGTTAAAGCTATTTGCATATAGTTGGGTTCAAAATGAGGTGCTATGGTGGGCAAAATAACAGAGCATTGGGATGTGGTCCGAGAAATTACCAGTGGCTGAGATTTATTCAAGCTTTATATCCATCACTTTTTTGCATTCTATACTGTGCCACCCTAAAAGGAGAGGTATGCCCAGACATAAGTCCTGTGTACACTGTCGCTGGATCATGCAGTACCCGGCTCATGATCCCATAACTTAAGCGAAATCGGTCCTGGGTTGCTTGTATTCCAGTTCAAGAAGGACCTGGCTTGGCATATTTGGGCTGTACTGTTCTGACTGGAGCAGGATCAAGACTAATTTGCATATTGCAGCATCCAAACTGAGGTGACATGGTGTGCAAAATAATGAAGAATTAGGATGCAGCAGGAGTAATATCCAGTGACTGAGATTAATTCAAGCATTCCATCCTTCACTTTTTTGTATTCAGCTAGCCTATTCACCTGCTGTGGTGTTCAGAGCCCACCAGATGTTGAACCACCAGGAAAATGCCCTGACATTCCAGACAAACCCAGAGACGCAGTGCCTCTTGACACAGGGTACACAATCCCACCCTGCCATGAAGGTTGCAGTACCACATAGCAGTTATATTGTTCATGAACACCTGACCCAGCCTTCCCTTGACACAATACAGAAAGGGATTCAATGCCAGTTGTATCACTCTCAACTCCAGCAAGTTGATGTTGAGCTGAGACTCTGACTGGCGATCAGAAGACTCGGATCTCCAACTCTCCCAGACGTCCCAAGACCAACATATCAGCCACTAAACTACCTATTTCTGATGTCAGCACCCTCTTGAGGGCTCATTTGGCCAAATGAGCCTATACGTTTTGACTGCTAGACTTGTTAGCCTTAACGTGGTCTTACCCAAACTTTTTGTCTTCCTTCTCCAATTTTTCAGACTTTGTTTTTGCCAGTATTAAGGCTCTGCATACTTTACTACTGCTAAAGTACTAAAGTGCTTTCTCCATTAAACGCGGCAATACTGGTTTATCCCCAGTTGACATATTTAATTTACTGATTTACTTATAAGTCCATAGTAAAGTGGCACTATGTGTACCCAGGGCCTGTAAATTAAATGCTACTAGTGGGCCTGCAGCAATGGTTGTGTCCAATTAAGTAGCTCTTTAATCATGTCTCAGGCCTGCCATTGCAGAGCCTGTGTACAGGTTAAACTGTCATTTCAACCTGGCAAAATAAATACCTTACCAGGCCCAACCCTTTCTTTTTAGTACATATACATCACCCCTAGTGTAGGCCTTGGACAGCCCAGAGGGCAAGCTGCAATGTATTTAAAATGAAGGAAATGTACATTTAAGTTTTACATGTCCTTGTGGTGAAAAACTAAATTCGTTTTTTCTACTGCAATGCCTGTCTCTCCCACAGGGTAACATTAAGGTTCTCGTTTTACATTTTATAAGTTTAATTTCTAAATGGGAAGAGCTAACTACTTCAAGCATGGTGGCTCTGAATTCACAATTTAAAATCTCAACTTATGGTGAAGTTGGATGTTTAATTGCAATACTGAAAATACCACTTTTAGAAAGATGGCATTTTCTTGCCTTAGACATTTGGGCAGTCATTATGACTTCGGCGGTATTTGCCGCCTACCACCGCGGTGACGGCTGGCAACATACCGCCGCGGAGGCGAACATCTGTCCCTATATTATGGATACTGCCAGATTTCCGCCACACTTTGAGCGGAAATCAGGCAGTATCCAGGCTGGCGGTCGGTGGTGTTCTGGCGCTGCTATAACCAGCACCGCCCTGCCAGTAGAATGTTGCCAGCCGTATCATGGCTATTAATACAGTCTGGCGGTGTTTTGCTGGCGGTGCTGGTGGTAGCAACGTCCCTTCCCTGCCGAACAACCTCCTCGCCGGACAAGGTAAGGCGGGTGTCTGACTGGGGAGGGGGGCGGGAGGGTGGAGGGTGTTGTGTGTGGTGCCTGCTTGTGTGTATGAATGTGTGTATGCACATGTGTGAATGTGAGTGTTGTGGTGTATGTATGGTTGTATGTGCATGAGTGAAGGCATGTATTAACGTTGAAGTGAGTTCATGTCTGCATGTCTGTGTGAATGCATGCCTGAATGCGTGAGTATGTATGAGTGAATGTGTGTATGGATGAGTGTGAGTGAATGAGTGTATGAAAGGGTAGGTGAATGGGTGTATGCGTGGGGCATGTGTGTGCATGTATGCGGGGAGGAGGGTATGGGGCGATGTGACTGTAGGGGGGTGGGGGTGGTGTGTGTGTGGCTGTATGCATGTATGGCTGTTGGGGTTGGGTAAGTTGTGTGGTGGGTGCGTGTCTGCGTGTGCATGAATGGGTGTTGTGAGTGTGTCTACGAGTGCGTGCATGGGAGGTGGGGGTGTACGTGAATGGATGGGGGTTAGTGTTTGGATCGGGTCGGTAGGAGGATTAGGTGCTTGCTGCGGGGGGTATATCTACCAGTGACAGGGAAAGGATTCCCTACCGCCATGGTTTTCGTGGCTTTGCTACTGCCGCGAAAACCATGGAGGTAGGCCGGTTCCTAATGCCGCTGGCGGTGTTATGTCGACTGCCGGGTTGGAGATGTACATCTCCGGCCTGAAGGTTCATAGTGCCATGGTGGAATGAGTGGAGAGGTGGTGGGTTGGCAGTTGCCAACCAGCCACACTCATAATGTGGTGGTACATACCGCCAGCCTGTTGGTGGTGGTGACACCACCAACATGAGGGCCTTGGTGCCTGAAGTCTGTCACTGGTCACATGAACAGGTGTAGTTGGCAGGTGGGCTTTGTGTATCCCTCCTAGACAGGCACACACTATTGGAGCTTAGGTGTGACTTGATGGGCCATCACAGGCAGGATGGGAGGGAGGAGCTAACACAGCTTCACTTACACCTGAATAGGGTGTGTCTTGTCCACACACAAAGGGCCTAACAACACTGCATTGTCACTCCAGCAAGTTCAAGACAGGGCAGGAAAGGCAGGGAGTTCATTGCACTTCAAAGCGACTGACAAGACGCTTCTCGCACCTTCCAGAACCAGGGCACAAGGGCATAAAAGATGGACCTGTCACCAACACTTCCATACACTTCTGAACCTGTGGATAATCTGCCAGGAAGAAGGACTGCTGTACCACTGAAGGACTGTCACGCTGCTGGACTCCTACTTTGCTGTGCTGACCTACTGCCCTCTTGCCTGTGTGAGAAGAACTGGACCTTTATTTCTTTAACCCAGAACCTAGAGTGACTCAGCGGGCTAGTTGGTTGACCTCCTGATCTGAAGCCTCTGGGATTTAACATGCTTCCAACAACCTTGTATCTGCACCTACACTCTACCATCTGTGAGCCTGCCCTGCCAAGTGGTGCAACCTCAGTCCTAGACACTTGAAATTGGGATAGGGTGCTCTGCCAGCTTGTGAATTCAGTAGAACTGATGCCTCTCCTCTGCTGCACAACATGAACCAACGCATCGCTGCTACTGCGTGGATTAGACCCGTCGCAAAGACTTGCATCACTGGAGCAGCCCACATCGCCAACGCATCACCCAAACTGCACAGCGCATCCCTGACACCGGACTTTGTATTGCAAGCCCAGTCCACAGGATCCTCAATGTTGTCACACCAGGACTTCGCACAACAGTCTCACCGCATCTCGGAACTAGTGCATTGACTCGGCATGTACAACGTATCTTCGGCGAAGATCTAAGCAACGCTCGACAAACCCGGATCGAAGGAACTTTTGTTCAGCAAACCTAACTGGGTCCCTGTAGCTGGCCTGCACACCATTTCAGCCAACCTGAACTTTTGACTCTGTCCCGGTCTGGCACAACCAGATACCCAGAGTTGCCCTTTAAACCTTTTGGCAATATTTTCCTTAAAAACTTTAAAATTCAATATTTCCAGTTCCAATAACTAAAACAAGACCAGAACAACAAAAATCCAGTTATTAAATTCTTCTCTTTCTTCTTTCCAACGTTGTTGTGGCCTCCTTTTGTGGTGTATTTTCACTGTGTTACTGTTTGACGTGTTGCACAAATAATGTACACACTGCCTCTAAGTTAAGCCTGACTTCTCTGTGCCAAACTACCAGGAGGTTAAGCACAGGTTTATTTTGGGTTGCTTGTACCTTACCCGAAAAGAATGGAGGCTGCTGCTTGGCCAGGGCTCACAACTCAGTCAGCCAACAACACAATTTCTTACACTGACATAGCAAGGAGAGGTGGTCCTTCGTCAGCCAATTGTAAGAGTGTAGCATGGGTGGGGGAGTTTCCAGAACTGGAATGAAGTAATCCTGCTGAACGACCTGAAGTACCCATGTGTCTGATGTTATGGACTTTCAGTGGGGCAGGTGACAGAGAATCCTGACACCAAATGGGTTGATCTGATGGTACGAGGGCAAACTGAGAGGGTTTGGAGGCTGCAGCTGGGCATGAAGGTTGCAGGGGCTGGTGGACTGGGTCAACCTCTAGTTGGTTGTCCCACGGAACGTATGGGAACTATGACTATGAAAGGACTGGGGGACCTGTTGCCTTGGTGGCTGTCTGGGAATGGACGTGGCTGGTAGACCTTTCTGTAGCCACGGAAGGGGAGAAAGGCAGGAAGGTGCTGGCAGGGTGGGTTGCCATGGGGAGGCCCAAGGACCTGTCATTCGGTAGGCTGTCCTTAAAGCACTGCAGTGCTAAACCTGCCTTACAGCCAAAGAGGGGAGTGATATTGAAGGGCATGTCCATGAGGGATCCCTAGATATTCCCTGAAAAGCCAGTGGGCCTCAACCAGGTGTGGTGACTGAGTGCCACTGATGATGTAATCGCTTTGCCTAGTGAGTCTGTTGTGTCCAGTCGAAAACCAATAGTGAACTTTGCGCATCTCTTCCATCTGAAATAGCCTGTGACAGTATGGCTTGGGCCTCTTACAAGACCATGGCCAGCACATACGCAGCCAAATCCCAAACTGTGTAGGTGTGTCAGCCCAAAAGGCATAGAGTGTTCACTGATCACAGTGCTTTGCTGGTGTAAGCGAATATCCTCTTGCCAAAGGTATCCAGCCCCCTGCATTTCCAATCCAGTGGAGTGGTAGGGAACACGTTAACCTTGGAGATGGAGGCCTGGACAACCAGTCTTACGGTAGCGAGTATTGACTGAGGAAAGCTGGGTCCCTGGGAGTGGGACAATGGAGGCGAGAAGTGGGACAATGGAGGCGTGCAATGGTCCTGTGCTCAGGCTCCCTATTCAGGGATTGATCCAGGTCTAGAGCAGGACAACACTGAGGGCTTCATTAAAAGAAAGAAGGAATTCTGATGGTATCCCCGGATGAAGCTCTTTTGTTAAACCATTTGCTTTGACTGACACTGAGAGCAGCTGAATGTCCAGGATCTCAGCCACCTGGTGCACCACCATAGAAAAAGAGGCCCCTTCCTCTGTAGTCACACTAGAAGGAGAAACAAGTCCACTGTCTAGTGATGTGTTCAGAGAACTGCCATCTGCCAGTTCCTCATACCAGTGTCTCGTCAAGGGGATTGTAGTCATATGGATCCTGAGATCCCACCAATCACACTTCTCTTCAAGCCTGCCAAAGAAAGGAGTCACTGGCTACGATATGGATGGTCTAGTTCCAGCTGGTGCCGGAGTCGGTGTAGCCGACCCAGCTCCATACTGGGTCATGTATGACGAGTCATGGCCACTGTGGGGTGTCAGCAGCAGCAGGAACAACGTTGCTGGAATGGGTTCTGCGGACAGTCACAGTAGGTGCCATTCTGGAGCTAACACCAGATCCAAGGGGTCTGCCTAGCGCTGAGGGCGGACCGGCAGGAATCCACTGGGGGCATCTGCCGAACCCATGGGGCCTGAAGGTGCTCTGAAGGGGTTAGCCTGCCTAAACATGAGATGCAAGGCCTCATAAAACTCAGAGTTGGGCGGGA
This sequence comes from Pleurodeles waltl, assembly GCF_031143425.1. Classification (NCBI taxonomy): domain Eukaryota; kingdom Metazoa; phylum Chordata; class Amphibia; order Caudata; family Salamandridae; genus Pleurodeles; species Pleurodeles waltl. Next base: position 909,706,351 of record NC_090449.1, on the reverse strand, counting down.
GTTGCTCCAGCTCCAGGAAACTCAGGGAGGAATGAAAACCCAGAGGAGGCAGGCTCCACGTGGGAGTGGGGGCTTAAGTAACATTGTTTCAATGCCTCAACCAATGACTTGAAGGGAAGCGGTGAAGGAGAACAGCCCTTCGACTTCGTTGATTTTTGTGGAACTTACCCGACCACTTCGAAGACGAGTGCCTGGAACGAACCTGCAATGAGCCTAGAAACTTTTGCGTGACTGGGACCTGAAGCATCATAGTTGTCAGGAATCCCCAAGGTGCCTCCCGAGTTATCTGTCAGCATCCCCAGGGATTAGGGTTAAATCATATCTATGTTCTTGGTTAAACCTTAATGTTTCTAAGTAAACATAATGTGCTGTGTTACACAATTGGTTTTGTCCATGCTTGTTTGCTAATGTGAGCAGGTGTAGACATGTGCTTCTAATTGGGTGTCAACATGTGGAAACTCAACTGCTTTCCTGATTGGCTATAAATAGCAGAGTGAAGCATGCCTCCCTGCTTGGCTTTGTTTTGCTTCCTGATCTCAGCATCTTATTTGGCAGTCCAGCCCCTGCTGTCATCCTCGTATTCAGGACTTTTGAGGCAACTCTCTTCTTGGCATTCCTCCAGCACTCCGGAAAAGACTGCAGCTAAGTGACTAGTATTCTCCAGGGAGTTTGTTCTTTGAGTGCTGCGCTTTCCTAGAACAGCTGGTGTATTTCAGACCTCGGATTTTGGCAGAGTGCTTTTCTTGATGAGTCAAATGCATTTCTGAACATTCTGCATTATTATTGTAGTTACATGCCTAAATGTGCTTCAGGAAATCTGCTTGACTCAAGGACTACAAAACGTGACAGTGCAATTTTAAAAGAGCATTTATGTGACTTTTCTTTCTCTAACAGCATAAATCTTGGATTTAAATTGTGTCATTCATGCCTGTGTTTAAGGTTTGAGGGCTTTGCTTTTGAAGGGTTTTTCACACACACATTGAAACCAAACAAAACTGTGCCACCCTAACAGTTTAAACCCAAAGTGAACATTTGTATTTCTTGGATTGTTTTTGTTCCTTTTTGTTTAACCCTATGCATGCAGGAAAGTTATATGTGATATAATTAATGCCCTTATTTGTCTTTCTTGTGCATGAGAAGTGCAACCACAGTTCTAATTGTAGTGTGCAACAGTGAATCTCTGTGAAGCCAGCCCTAGTGATGCAGTAGTTATTGTTATGGTACTCAGTTTGGGTTTTTGGTAATGCAGTGTTAGTAATTGTGCCAACAGTCATTATTATCAAAGAAAAGTGCTGGAGCACCCCGGTGTTGTTCTACCGCTCCTGTGCCCATATCAGAAAGAGGGATTCAGTTTCAAGGAAGCTGAGTGCACTATCTCTACTATCGCTCTGTCAACAACGACCTGCTCCCTGAAGATAGAGGGTGCCTGGCTGGACCGGCAAGAAGTGGCGGTGTTTTGTCTCTTTCTCTTCCACTCCCCTTTTCCTTTTAGGACACCTGCCGGGGTTTCTGTGTCCACCAGGAAGTGCCGAGAGGTGTTCCAGGAGGTCGGGGGTATACCACTGCCCCTGCAGACATCCTGCTTTTCAGGTGAGTGGCCCCATCTTGACAATAGACATGACTGGCGTCGGACAACAAAGAGCTTAAAGGAGCGCTCCCTTTGCATCTTCGGATTAATGGTGGAGCATTCCTCTCAATTCTAGGAGTCATGGTCTGTTTTCAAACACCAAAGACATACTTGATGGAAGTCTGCCACAGACATCTGTCTGTGACAGAAGCCCCAGGGCTTAAACCCTACTGGTTTCTTGAGAGACACACTGTGAGACGAAGTATTGAAAAAGAGCTTTGACAAAATGTCAAAACAAGGTCTGTCAAAAGTGACTGGAGGTAGCTCTCTTAAGATCTTCGCTGACTGGCGTGGAAAGAAAATAATTGATGTCAGTGCACTGGTTGGTGCCTATATAGGTACCGGGCATGTCATTTGCCACTTGTGAGATGCCACCTACCGGCGCAGAGAGGTACTGCTCGAAAAGTCTCCGAATCCAGTTTGACATTTGAGAATATTTTAAGGTAAGGAATCTGTGGCTAAAAGTCTATAAGATAAGTTATGTGCATCCTACAGCTAGCCGCCAATCCACCCAAACAAGCTGCTAATGGGCTTCAGGTGTGCACTGCACACCCTGGGCACAGGGATGTTTGGGTCCTGACCAGCCACACCCAGGCTCCAAATGCAGCACCTGGCCTGTGGATACTTAGTGCACCGAGACCAAAGTCCCACCCAACCGATCTGACACACAATCTTCAGTTAGACACAGTAGCCTCTAGGCGCCTGGCCGGGTCTAAGGCAAAGTTCAACAGTGGAGATAAAAAAGTTTTTCTATTGCTCACAAGTTTGGCATAGATTCACAATCTTTCCCTACATTTTGAAGACCGCTAGCACCTAAAACAAAGCTATGGATCCTTAAGGTTTCATTCAGGTCTATCAAATGACACCAATCTTAGCCAAACAGAGCTTTTAAAAAAATGATCCCCCTCTTGATGGGTCTTCATGAAACTTGAGATACTAGTACTGGTCGTACCATGGCAGCAGACTGACAAATTTCGTATTGGTTTTTCAATCAGTGCCAAAATTATTAGTGAACAAGCAATTAACCTGGCAAGTATCACAGAATGATTGGATCAGCCCTCAGTTAACAATTAAAGTGTGCCCAAGCTAGTCTGCAGAGACCACCATCTTCAGCTAGAGGAATTATTTTCTCAGACTCGTCCCCTTTTGGCTTACTCTCCATCCTTATCATAGTCGGTGCGCCTGTGAGCCCAGGTACACCCTCAACAACATCCCCCTTTCACCAAGTCCACAGGTGAAAGTTGCTGAACAGCATGATAAACCTGTGAAACAGGAGTGTGCACTTCACTGACATGTGAGCCATGACAGCCACACACCAGAAGGACTCGATCAGCCCACTTTCTGCCGCAGGTATTTCTTTTGTATGAAGACCAGAAAAAAGGACAGTAGCTACTACAAATCTAAAGGAAGTATCATTCCAACATTACTCCCCTTGTGCAGGGTTTTATAGGATGTTTCGTTACAGTATCATGCCATCCCATGAACCGGAGAGGTCCTAGCTCCCCAGCCCTATCCTCAATAGACTTTTCTCCCACACCTTAGAGCCCCCCCCCACAGATATCAGTATAATTAGCTTTCATAGGCACAAGTTTCTAATGTTGCTACCCTTGGGCATAGATATTTTTTTTAATTTGGGAGCAGTAATTTAAAATTTTAAAAAACATCACACCAGGACTTATCTTACAGGGTTTGTGCTTTAGTACACAGTCACTTGCCACTGTTTACTTAACAGTGTTTTATACTTGCGTAACTCAATGTTTTTTGAAAGGTTGAAGTGCAGCAAATTTTAGATCGGCCTGCAGCACTTTGAACAGTGTTATGAACGCCTGTCAGTCACAAAGGCCATACTCTCCCCTCCTCTATGATGCCTTCCAGGGCCTTGCAAATCATTTGTTTCGAAAACTTGAACTATGTATACAGAGGGTGGCGGGTCAGTCCCTCCCTGTTCATTGGATTACTTTCTTGACAATCTCATTTCACTGCTTCTTATTTTAATGCTTGCTTCTCTATTCTTTGTTTTGCCTCTGGAGCTTTTCTTCTTTGCTATGTTTTGATTAGATTAATTGTACTCTTTCACTGATTGCACTCAGGGAACTACTGTTTATTGTTTTCATTAAGCACTTCATGAGAGTACAAGTATATTTCTGATCTTTCCCTTGTGTGCTGCTACTTCCCTCAGCTCCCATCCCCTGTTTAGATCACTCCAGCCCACAGCTATTGCATTTTTTATCCTACTGTTAACAATCTGACTTTATAAAAACTCAAAATTTCTCCCCTACATGCTAACCCTATTGCTTCTCAGCAGCACTGAGTTACTCCACACCACATGTCCCTTGTTGCTCTCCCCTACACCCACACACATGTATCTATCAAAACAAAACCCTTTTAGGGTTACAGTGATGCATACATTATGCACAAAAGAAGTGAGAACTCTGGGTAGTTCCAAAGTTTAGGTGAAGAGCAGCTTCAGTAAAGAGCACCCTGCACCACCAGCGACACTCTAGATTTGCTGAACTTAAATGTCTGTTTTCTAGGAAATGTTTTAAGCACAGGATTAGCACAGTGCCATCCACAACAAGCTAGAAAGGGACTACGTCTTTTGCCATTTGTACAGGAAAATCTTCAAGCATAGGATTGGTGCAGTGCCATCCTTGCTGAGCTGTACATCGACCAAAGCTGTTCACCTCTCCAGGCACAGTATCACAGCTTTGGATTTGTAGAATACCATCCAAGCCAACCTGGAATGAGCAAAAGCAACCCCTGATGCATGTTTTGCTATTATAGTTCTCCACCTAAACTTGGGAGCTAACCAGAGTGCTGTCTTCCTTTTTACATAATGTATGCACACTCTAACCCTGAAAGGTTTTTTTTTTATTATACTGGATGCTCTTTTTATCTGGACAAAGTGAAACCTCTCTGATGAGCTACAATGATAGTGAAACATGTGTCGGGTTGCTTTTGCTCATTCCAGGTTGGCTTGGATGGTATTATACCAATCCAAAGCTGTAATACTATGCCTGGAGTGGTGAAAGGCATTTGTAATTTTACAGCTCGGCAAGGATGGTAATGTGCCAATCGCGTGCCTAAAGATTTGGCTGTACTAATTGCAAAAGACTTTGTCCCTTTCTAGCTCGGTGTGGATGGCGCTGTGCTAACCCTATTCTTAAAATCATTGCTAGAAAAACAAACATTTGAGGTGAGCAAATCTAAATTGTTGCTGATACTGCAGGGTGCTTCTTACTGGAGCTGCTCTTCACCCGGACATGGGAGCTACCCAGTGTTCTCTTTTCTTTATTGCATAATTTATGCATCACTCTAACCCTGAAAGGGTTCTGTTTTGACTTATGATGGGTGCTCCCTTGTGTCTTGACAAAGCTAAACCTCTCTGATGAGCTATAATAGCAAAACACGTGTCAGGGGTTACTTTTGCTCACTTCAGGCTGGCTGGAATGGAAATATACCAATCCAAATCTGTAAGGCTGTGCCTGGAGTGGTGAAAGGCTTTTGTCATTTTACCGCTCGGCAAGGATGGCACTGTGCCAATCCTACGCTTAAATATTTTGCTGTACAAATAGCGAAAGACTTGCCCTTTCCAGCTTGGCGTTTAAAAATAAATATATATATATATATATATATTGAGGAGAGTCCAAAGGCTACATTTGGACATATTTTTATTTTAATTAACTGCTCCAAGGTGGACTTTCACCTTGATACCTTGATGTATGCAGACAGTTTCACGTCCCCTTATGTAAGACGGATATCACTGGCGCACATGCAGCACCATCAAATGAGCGAAACACTTTGCCTCTGCGCATTTACTCTATTATGGACATGGGACCAGGGGTAAAGAGGCAGTCAGGACTCGCACTGACTGTGCACAGAGAGGCAGCCAGCAGTCAGAGCGATCCCTGCAGGGTGGAGAAGAGGATCCTATGAACCCCTGCAGTAATCACCCTACAGACAAGTATGGTCACTTTAAAGTGAAGAACAAGTGCCGCTTGTGCTAGCTTCCAATTGCCACTCCACCTTTGGCTAATGCACTTTACCCAGCTGCGAATTTGTGTCTACCCAAGGGGCAACCCATTATCTGCAACATGGAGGCACTGCTCTGGTCTGAACCCATTAAATCATGTTAAATGCGCCCCGATGCTCAAACAGGGACACCGCTACCTACCATTATTAAGGCATTAGAGAGCTGTACTGCAACCAATCTGATTAGCTACTGAAGTGTTTAAGCAAGTAATACCACAATACGGACCCAGTAGTGGTTTGTGAAGTGTGTGCGCTGGTCTCTCAAGCATGGTTGGCTGCTGCATGCCACGCAGGCTACATGGCAGTTATTTAATTAAAATGCAGCTAACAAAATAGCAATGAGCACATACGTTAAAAAACCATGAGCTCAGCAGCCAGACTATTAGGCTACTGAAAGCCCCCACAGGGGTAATGCGCTTCTCGGTCCACAGGCCATAATAATCATATTTCTCACATCACTTGTTTGGTTTAACTTGAAAATTATAAAATTAAAAATTAACGTAATCTTTCATATACTGCATAATTTACCTTTTTCCTTAAAGCACAAATGAATCAGCATAATTATCAATGAAAAAATATGACCTGATTTCTACGTTAAAAATTAACAGAAGCATTAAGAGGCATTTTCAAGATTCTGAAAATATGTAGGATTAGAAGTACCGCATTGCCTTTCTTTCCACATTGCAATCTTATTTCCTCGTAAAATAACTATTACTCTAAATGTCATTCCAGAAGTTCGTCAATCAAGTAATGAGAGCTGTTAGTATCACTGAGTTGTTGTATACTCTACATACATACCATCTTTGCATTTTAATTAAATTTCAATCGATCACTTATTCACGGAATGGACAAGGGGGCTGTGAATCAGTTTATAGCAGGAAATAAATTCAAGTGGCTCTTTGAGCATAGTGCTATGTAGTAATAGAATGGGTAGATGCCTTACCGCTAGCAGCACCCCACATACGCTCCTCTTGGAATTGCAACATCTGGTAAGTGAAGCCCATGCCTTCTTCCCCAATAACGTAATTGCAGGGAACCCTGACGTTGTCAAAGAAGATCTGAGCCGTGTCTGATGATCTCAAACCCATCTTGTCTATTTTCTTAGCAATGTGAATACCTGTGACAGAAAAAAAGCACAACGTTCATAATTAAACATCAGCCAAATAACAGAAAATAAGCACATTTTAAAACTCCACTGTTTCTCACTGAACCGTTTAAGTGGTAGCACTTTTTGATATGTTTTCGCCAACGATTTGATTCTTTATTCACCGTCACGTTAATTAGAATGGTACCTACTGCTTATGGTGTCGTGTGGAACCAATTCCCAGAAAACGCTGAAACATAGTAGAAATGTATACTTATACGTGATTTTCACATTGCTATCAACAGTACTGTGACTTTTTCAAAACAGGAATTGTTGAAAAAAGCTAGTTCAACAAGAAGATCCTCACTTGCATCAAGGGTTACTAAGTCATTTGATAGGGGTCGCCTACAGGCCTCTCTACTCATTCAAACTCACAGTAGGGAAGTTTGAGATCGTAGCCAACTATGCCATTCTAACCACGCAGAACTCGGAATTCATCACTCACATGTGCCATAAAATTTACCAAATATGAACTATAACTGGAAAAAATAGTGGGTGTGTAATATTGACACCTATCACCTTATTCCATCAAAATGTACCCATAAACACAATAATGTGTGTTTTCAACAAGATTCGTCACCTGGCTGCGAAATACTAGTAAAAAGAGTTTACAAAACAGTTCGTTCGTTTGCGGTATCCTTCATTTGAGTTAGAAAAATAAAATACGATTAATGCGGAAGAGCAGTGGTGCGGGCACACACCTGCACATTCACCCACCCACTTACAAGCGGACACACAGACTCGAATCCGCGTGCACACTCGCTCACAAGCTCATGCACAAATACCCACTGTTCACAAGCACATACACGTGCACACACACCCGTTCACAGCACACGCACATCCATCCATACAGAAACACACGCACCCCAACATTCAACAAACACTTACTGGACTGCGGCGGTGACAGCGGGAAGGGAAAAGGTTTTGGAGATTGCTGGCAGCTTCATGAGGTAAGGCTATACGAAAGATACCACCTCCTCTCAGTAACCGCGGTTCTCATGGGTCAACCAGTGAGAGGACCACCTTCCCAAACTCTTCACAGACAGGAAGGAGGTCACTGGCAGCTGCTGACCCGACGCCAATCTGTGACTGGTGCCATTAATAGACAGTCATCCCTGGGCTTAAAACTAGAGTTTTGCAAGTCTGATGAGGGCACACCCTCAGAACTACTGCATAATTTGTGCTTGTTTCTGGTGCGGAGCACAGGCACTTATTTTTGAGGGTCTGCACTTATTTTTCTGCCTCAAGCATTTACTGTGAGCAAAACACACATATGGGAAAGACGGAGGAAGAGAAAAATAAAAAAGCGTCACAATGGGAGAAAGCAGAAAGCTGCAAGAGCGAGCTGAAGGGGCAGGGAGTGGCTGTAAATGGATTAAAGAGGCCAGAGATGGCTTTGGCATTACGCTGCCTCAGTGTTGCTTGTTCGCACATTCAACAGGAGCAGCTGCATGTTTCCGAAGAAAGCTTTGAGCACCGGCACGTTTTTATTTACAAATTAAGCACTGCTCAGAGCTGTGTGGTCTTCAACCCATTCAACTTGGCTGAGGCTGCCAGGCAACTGCGCATTAGTGCATTTAAAGTGCCTGGGTGCCTGACCCTGGTGTGATGAGTGTGTCAGGAAGGAAGGTGATAGAGCTCTTGCACCATTAATTCCGGACCCCATCTGCAAGATTAGCTATTAGGCTGGGACAAAATATTCTGAACGTGACACACAGAGGCAGTGGCCTATGGATTTCAGGTATAGGAGGTATTTAATTTTGTACCTAAATTCAAAGAATGCATCATGCGTGTTCGCCCATTGTCTTAAGATGGTACACTAACTGTTTGCAGATTAATGTTACCACCACCTGATTGGCTGATTAATCTAGTTACTTAACTAGTCATCATAAATGACCCTTTTTTTGTAAACATAGGTTGAACTGGGCAGGATTTACTTAAGGTGTTTTTTATTTTATTTTTTATTTATTTAATTTTTTGCAGTTCCTGGACTTAGTTTAAAAAACAATTGTTCTTGAATGGGTAATGCCGACCTTGAACTGCCTCAGGTTGAAAGGGAAAAGGGGGTCTCCTGTACTGAAAAGGGTTAGGGGGTTGAAAAAAAGAAATGGCAAAGCCTGTAGGTCTTGCCTTTGTGACCTATTGGCTTTGCCAGTGATTATTGCCCATGCAATGCTTCTTCTGCAAAAAGCAGAGGAGGTGGCCAGCCTAGTTCTCCTATGGTCCAAGGAACACAGTGGCAGCAATGGAGATGTGTCTCTGGGGGTTGGGTGGTCATACCTTTTTTTATTATGCCTAGTTTTATGGTGAGGGATGTAAGGGCCATATGGTTTGCCTCCTACAAATGGGCACTGAAAATGCACAGGGTTGGCCAACAGCCAGGAGTGCCTTACTGTGGGATACAGTACCTACACTGGGGACAAGTACACTCCTGACTCCAGAAAAGGGAGTAGCTATCCCAAACACTCACATGAAGGATGTCCTTGAGCAGAAGGTTGGGCTTACACCCAAGGAGTTCCGGGACACACAATCACAACAATCCTGGGTTGATACTGTAGATGCCTCAGTAAAAGCACTGAAGAGCTGGATGAAAGACAATACAGTCACTACTTATGATGGGCTATATAATCAGAGCATGAAGTAACACATCTTGAGTAACTGTCATTCAGTTATACTAGCACCTAATGGATTCCAAGCAGACTGGCCCTTGGCTGGGCATTTGGTGCAGACCACAACCTGAGTTAAGCTGATCAAGCACTTCTACTGATCCAGATGTTTGAAAAGGTGAATACGTTCTGTCACTCCTGCACCACCTTGCAAGCCAGTGTAAAGACAGGAAGGCAACTCCAGCCTCTCCTGATCCCACTACCCATGGGGGGGTGGGGCACCTTTTGAGAGGGTTGGGGTTGACACAGTTGAAGCCCTAGACCCAAGACCACCTCCTGGAACAGGTTAATCTTGGCGGTGGTAGATAATGCCACTAGGTATGAAAATGACCAACAAAAACCTGGAGGCCAGCCAGGACCAGATCCTGGGATTAAGAAAAAGCAACATTGATGGAATACTAACCCGAACAAAAAAGTGCTGCTTGACAAACACTTGGCTCCCAGAGCCCTTCAGGAATAAATAAGATTGGGCTCTACATGGTGCTCGAGAAGACGCAGGAGGTTACATACTTGGTGGACCTTGATACCCCTAAACACTCCCACAGGGTGATTCATGTGAGCCATTTGAAGTCCCACTCAGACTGGCCCAACATGAACATGATGAGGGTCACTGAGGGAAGAGAGAGAAAAGTGAATCTCTTCCAGTTGATCTATCCCACAATACTAAGGATGGTTCTGTTAAAGGAGTACTGCTCTCCCCTACACTGACAGAGCAGCAGCAGAGACACAATTGTTGGGCCAGTTTACTGAAGTGCTCTCACAGACACCTGCAGTAAGGCCCAGTGGTGAGTCCATAACATTGACACTGTGACAGTTTACTTGTCAAAAAACGCATTAAGGGTTAACATCCAAGTACAGGTTTCCAAACGGTTGTCCCTGGGATAATTGAGCCCTCCTCTAGTACCTGGGCCAGGCCAGAGGTGCCCCTACCCAAGGGTAACTGCAAAGGAGGAACTCCAGAACTCTGTTCTCTATTGTAGCAAATCCAGTTCAGTGAGACCTCAATAAGAAGGTATTTGACCTCATACAGCCCTCCCTGCATACAGCCCACAGTCATGCCCTGCTCTAGGATTTACCCCACAGTCTTGTTATAGATTGCAGGAATTAGTTATGATCATAGTGATGAGTAAATTCTTGCACATGGCTTGTGGGGTTACTAGGTAGGCTAGAGGAAATGAAGTATTGTTATGGTCATGGGACATGATTTTAAAGAGGGGAGTTTTTTAATGAGGCATTGGTCATTTGCAGAAATGCAATAATACATATTAAGGCAGACAGACATGCAACTTAGAGTAGGTTATTCTTTAAGAGAGGAGTCCCAAAGAGGCTGGAAGTTACGGAACGGTCATTCAAAGGAAAGAAAGGAGAGGAAACAAATGAAATGTTGTTAATATCCTCATGTCTATCTTTGCCTTCATGCTGGTGCTCACTTACCAAGGCTACTCCATTCCAATTACATCTGTCCTATCCTCATGCCTCCTCTACCCCATTACAGTAGTCTCTTCCAAACCAAATGTTTATTGATTTAGAACTCTTCAGACATCAACAATATATGCAAGCATATAAGAAAATCGTTTAAAACACAAGACAACAGTTTCTGTATAAATAAGGTGATAATACATTGATAAACATGATTTAAAAAATGTGTGCAAATTGTGGCATACAAATTCAGTTGCAGGTGATTTTGGTAAATCAATCAAATCATCAGCTTTAAACACTATATTTAAAACATATAGGTTTTAAAAAGCTTCCTTACTTCTAATACTTTTTTACAGGGACAGACAGTACATGCTTAATATCTTGGGTTCCACCTTTACATAAATTACATATTCTCAACAACTCTTTTGCCAGACCAGTGCTTTGCAATATTATTTAATGGCAAGATACCCAGTTGTAACAATTATAGATCACCTAGTACAATTGTACAACATAAGCTTCAAATATCCTTGGGTCATCTTAAAAGAAAGGCTAAAATAAGATTTGTAGGTTTCAAACTTGGCACAATATGTGAGGTCCTGTGAATAGCTCAATCTGGCTGTCGCATTTTTTAAGAATCATTTTAACTGTGCTGGAGTCCACATTTGCAGTGGTCAATAGAACATTGAAAGTGTGTTACAGCAGTTTCCAGATTAATATTAAAGGTATGCACATCTATTTCATCCTTGAAAGTTTCGTTCTTCAAAAGAGCTCTCAAAGTACCTTTAGGTGCATGACAAAGATTATATGCCCATCTAATAACATTAGCACGGAATATAGAATAGAAACTAGGAAAGGAAAACTCTAAGAGTAATGCCTGGACTGGGATTGCTTGGATCAGTGATACTATCTTCGGAAGGAACCTCCCTTCGAATACATTTGAAATGTACCATCTACTTATTGAAATGTATTCAAGTGCATAAGAAAGAATAGGAGGTATCTTTGTCTAATAAATATCTAAAATAAATTGAAAATGTATTTTCCCTGAAGAATTCTATAATCTTTTAAAGGGCCTAAATGCACAGAGGCATTGCCCCCTAAAAAGTAAAGTGCATAGTGCTTTCTAGAGTTTGGGAAAATTCCTCTTCTAAATATGTTTAAATTGAGGCCACCTCCACCGACCTACAACCTGGCTTTCAGTCAAAGGGACAGTACCGTCTCTTCTCTCTAAAATGTACCACCTTGGTTTTGGTAATGCTTATTTTCAAAAAGTATTCCTCTGCACATTCAGAGATTCAGAGAGCATGTCCAGATTATGCATGCGGCCAATGAGAGTAAGGTAAAAAAAAAAAAAAAACACTACATGTGTATATATTAAAACATATATATATTATAAAGGGCAATTTTAGGTGGAAAGTTGTTAAAGCTATTTAAGCAGTCAGGGAGATCACCTGAATATAAAGAGAACAAGAGTGGGGCAAACATGCATCCCTGCTTTAGACCATTTTGAGATAACATTTTTTGGAGTCAACCCTTTGTCTCTCCCCATTAGGACTCTGCACCAGGTGGATCTATGAAGGCCAACAATAAGTCTTGGTAGATCACTAGGAATCCCCTGTCCAACTAGTTTCTTCCAGAGGGTAGGTTTATCAACCCTATCAAAGGCTGTAGAAAAGTTCACAAACATACAGCATACAACCTGAGATTTAGCCATCACATACTTATCAGTAATAGTTTGCACAATAGCAATGTTGTGAGTCACAGAGTGCTTGAGTCTAAAACCTGATTGAACTAGTGGTATGATGCCCTTCATGTATGCCCAGTCCTTGAGATGGTCCAAGACACTTGATGCGAAAATTTTCCCTGTTGCATCAAGTAATGCAATTTGACGATAGTTACACAGTGTTAGGCGGCAGTCTGTTTTATGCAGAGGGACTACTACAATTCTGGTCTAAGAACTAAAAATAAGTCATGTTGCATAACAGTACGAAAACAAGGGAGTGAGAAGTCTATTCCAACCTTCTGGGTTACCCAGCAGAACAATTATGGGGATTATGTCAGGTCCTATCGCTGCTGTAAATTTTGCTCGTCTTACGTATGTCTCTAACTGCTTCACCGTAGGAGTAATAGTAGGTTGATCAAGCTAAGAGGTAGACTTGAAGAGAATCTCCCCACTCGTCATAGAAGAATTAGCCATATACAGGACAGCAAAATAATTAATCCTTTAATTCTGTGGAACTGGGATAGCAGTTGGTTTCTTTCTACTGCCCAAAAGTTTAGAAATAAGCTGCCAAAAGGTTTTACTGCTCTTTTTTGGGCTGCTAACTTTAAATCAACCCAGTTCTTATCCATTACATTTTTCTCCAATCCCTTCGCAGAGCTTGAATCTCTTTGTCCCTAGCTGGCTAAGGGGCAAGAAAATGTAAACTAACATGTTTATTCAGTTTTAGAGCAAGTTCCACTTCCTTTAAATTCTTTTTTGGACATACAAAGTCATTACAAATTGCACTCTTCCTCAGAATTTTATTAACAGCTGCCATGATTATCTTTTCGTAGATCAAGACAGGATTACTTTCTTCAAATAGGCTGTAGGACCACTGTAAACAGACTTCTGTATCTGATAGAGACTTCTAGTTGCAGATTCCTTACCTTAGAATTTTCCCCCAGGCGTCAGACTGGATCCAGAGATTTTTTCTTCGAGCAATACCCTTGCTCGTCGGTAGGTGACGTCATAGGCATTGTGGTCGCCGTGATGACGTCGGGAGTAGAACATAGACGCCGCCCTTGCGCAGTGACGTCAGTTCTTTTCTTTCCACGTCACACGCTGATCCGAGAGAGAGCTACCCTCTGCTATTTTTTAGCCGAATTCAACTGTTTTGTCGAACTTTTTTGGTGCGACCTTTGGTGCATCGAGGATGTCCCTGAAGACCGGGTTCAAGCCATGCGAGGACTGCCACTGCATGATGTCAGTGACAGACCCTCATTGTATTTGCCTGTGCTGCCTCGAGCGCGACCACGACCCGAAGTCATGCTCAGAGTGCCGGGCAATGTATCCGAAGGCTTTGAGGGAGCGGTCCCTAAAGTTAATGCCGGCCCAGCACTCGACTTCGCGTAGATCCCGATCTCGCTTGACAGGAAGGTCTTGAGATCGGTCGCAGAGCCATCACCACCCAGTCTTCTTCTAAATCTTTGCGTCAAGGTAAGAAAAAGAAGTCGAATAAGTCCCATCGCTCTCCGACTTAACCCCGTCGCTCGGCAGACGCGACGCGGGACGAGCGTCCACGAACTAGGCCTCCGTCCTCGGAGTCTGGGTCGATTCCGCGCTTCCCAGAGTTTCCCGGAGCCAGAGCGACCCCCGCCCAACTCAAGGAGTTCTACGAGGCCATGCGCCTCATCTTTGGGTGTGCCGACCCCGATACAGCGCCATCGGGGCCAAGGGGCTTGGCTTAGGGGCCTTCGGGTTCCGCTCCAGCGGCTTCGGCCCTGGCCACCGAGGTTGCCTTCGGATCCGTGCGCAGATCCGCACGACGTCGGTCACAGTCGAGACCCTCCCCGGTGCCGGGTCGTTTAGCGACGCTCCTGGCGTCTACCAGATTCTCATTCCAGACGACTGAGTCGGAGCGGCATCAGCCGACGAGGCCATTGGTTTCGGTGGGCCCCATGCGCACGAGGTTGGATTCTGACCCTTTTTCGGCAGAGTTGGGACTCAACATAAAGTTGCTGGAGCTCCGAGCGATCAGACTTGCGTTAAAAGCATTCCTTCCCTCTTTCACAGGGAAAGTAGTGCAGGTGTTCACAGACAACACTACCGCCATGTGGTACTCCAACAAACAAGGCGGGGTAGGGTCCTGGACCCCTTGTCAGGAGGCCCTACGCCTCTGGACATGGCTGGAACATCAGAGCATTACCATGATGGTTCAACACCTGGCGGGCTCTCTCAACGCCAGAGCAGACGAACTCAGCCGCCAACGTACTGTCGATCACGAATGGCATCTCCATCCGGAGGTGGCACAAGGTCTCTTTCTCAAGTGGGGAGAGCATTGGTTAGATCTGTTCGTCTCCGCAGAGAACGCGCAATGTCAGCTATTTTGCGCGTTGGAGTTTGCAAGGCGGCACTCGGTTGCAGACGCTTTTTGTCTCAAGTGGAACTCCGGCCTCCTTTACGCCTTCCCGCATATCCCTCTTCTGCTCAGAGTTCTCAAGAAAATCAAGAGCGACCGGGCCCAAGTTATCTTGGTGGCTCCGGTCTGGGCTCAGAGAGTGTGGTATCCAGAGCTACTGAGCATGTCCATCGATCCTCCACTCGGACTGCCTCTTCAGGCGGATCTTCTGTCGCAGCAGCAGGGGACGGTCCTCCGCCCGAACCTGTCCAACCTCCGCCTTCATGCGTGGAGATTGAGCGGCAACAGTTGACGGCATTTGCCTTTCCACCCGAAGTCTGCAATGTTAACTTGGCAGCCAGGCGTCCATATACTAAAACTGTATATGCCTGTCGCTGGAATAAATTTGTGGCATGGTGCACCAACACATCTGTTGACCCCCTATCTGCCCCTCTTTCAGAGGTTCTTCTATTCATTCTTTGGGCTCTGCATTGGGCACCCTTAAGGGGTATCTGTCTGCCATTTCCGCCTTTCTTCTCTTTAAATCTCCTCTTGTGAGTAGGTTCTTAAACAGGCTCACCCACTTATGTCCTCCCACTCTCTTCATCATGCCTCAGTGGGATCTTAATCTTGTGCTTACTTACTTTGTGTGTACCACCTATGAGTCTATGCATAATTGTCCCTTACGGCTCCTCACATTCAAAACTGTCTTTCTCATCGCCATCACCTCTGCTCGCAGGGGGGAGTGAGCTTCAGGCCCCTTCTTCAAAGCCTCCATACTAGTCCGTGCACCCTGAGAAAGTGGTGTTACACACTAGGGCTTCCTTCCTTCCTAAGGTGGTTACACCGTTTCATGTAGGCCAGTCCATCACTTTGCCTACCTTCTACGCATCCCCATATCCTTCCCATGAGGAGGAGAGACTCCTCCATCTGGACCCAAAAAGAGCATTGGCGTTCTATCTCAATTGTACTGAAGACTTCCGGGTGGACGATCAACTCTTTGTTGGCTATGTGGGTGCGAAGAAAGGGAAGGCGGTGCAGAACCGTACCATCTCTCGATGGGTGCTTCCTTGCATCAAAATGTGCTACGCTTTGGCAAAAAAGCAACCTTCTGACGGCTTGCGGGCTCATTCTAACAGGGCCACTGCTGCATCCACTGTGTTAGCACAACTAGAATATGTCTCTACCAGATATTTTGTTACCGAAAGTAAGTAACTTGTACGTTTAGCTTCGGTACTTTGTTAGTGTTCCAAATTATTCAACCTTTCAAAGAAGCAACAAGAGCATTTTTGTTTCCTTCTGTTAACGCCCAAGATGACGTTAGTTGTACTTGTAATTCAAGTGCAGAATATAATATAGCGCGGCAGCCGCTGCCTTCCACAAGCTCTGTTTTCAAGAAAAGGCATTTCTGATATAGATCGTAACTAATGAACTGTGAAGTCCGTTGGTGAGACTTGAGCAG
Organism: Pleurodeles waltl; assembly: GCF_031143425.1. Taxonomy (NCBI): domain Eukaryota; kingdom Metazoa; phylum Chordata; class Amphibia; order Caudata; family Salamandridae; genus Pleurodeles; species Pleurodeles waltl. The sequence goes on along the minus strand of NC_090449.1, from coordinate 909,689,904 downwards.
GTACAGCTTCTAAAGTTAACAGCTGATTACTTATCTCAGTAATGGAGGCAGAGCTATATATTTCTGTACTCTCTGCAGCTTTAGGTATTAAATATACTGTGGCGAGTAAAGGGATACCACTTTGGTCTAATATCCCTCGATGCATTACCTCCTTTAGTTGTATTACTGTTTCCTGACCTCATAGGAGCTAAAAAAAAAAAAAAAAGGACAAAATTCCGGTATTGATGTCAACTCTTCTGGTGCGCCAATATGTGCTGACTTTTTCTTATTTCTCTTAATTGTTTAAATAGTTTCTTGCTGCTTCATCACAATGGTACGATTTCTAAAAAAATGATCATATTTGAAAGACCGATTTTCCCCTCCGAGTATGGTTAACTGATCGCTGCCTTCGCCCAATATGGAGAGGAATAAAAATTTTCAATTGATCAATGTAGTTTTCTTAATGCCTAGGTTCCTGGCTCTTGTAGACCTGTCGAATAACCTTAGGCTAATGGGCAGGCATAATCATAATTGGCTACTGTAGACGATTGGCTTGTGTATGTTACAATTGTAAATGTTGCTGGCCAGACATCTACAAAATGAAGGAGTGAGGATAGATAAAGCAGAGGAAGGAAGGAAGGGGGAGAGCTCACCTGGGAAGCACACCGCACCCAGACCTAGCAGGGCTGCCTCCGCAGTCACAGGGTCCAACCACAAAGCAGTGGTAACTAAGCCACCACTTCCCTACTTACATTCCTTCAATTTCTCAGACAAACAGCTCCAGAAGGTCCAAGTATTACACAGATGTCAAAAAGATGTCTAAAGTACAAATATCATAGCTGTAGATGATGGTGGCCTTATATTCCAGTACCCTGGTGCACCTAAAATCGATGTTAAAAGCAATGGGGCCAAAAAGTAATACTGGGACTATAGCGATTAAGGCTTCTCAAGCCAATGGGGGAGTGCAAGGTTTAGCAGATGAGTGCAAGCTGAAGTTGAAGGGGCAAAGGATCGAAATAAGTGCTTCCGCACCTTATTCTTAAATCAAGAAAGTTCCCTTGTAGAATCTGTTTAAAATTTTAGAGACATGTATAAAAAGTTGAGCGAAGATCAGTGCTGGAAATCCTGTGAAAGGGGAGAGTGGTTTGAGGGTATGGGAGGCAGACACCAGCCGCACCCCAACCTAGCGAGGCTGCTTCCATGAGACCGGGCTAGACCATACTTAGTGCCCTAGGCAACCACCCTAACATATCACCTCACTTACCACTGCCCATGGTGGTAGCTTTACGGACTCTCTAATTAACTTGTTGACAGCAGCTATGCTCCGCTGCTGCTACTAATGGGGGCCCAACTCCAATTAAAGGCCACAATGCTGCTCCTTCGTGCCCTAGACTGTAGGCAGCTCCACCAAGGAGCTGTCCAGCTGGCACAGCCACACACTCGGCCAACAGCATGGGCGTGAGCCAGGAGCCATACGGGCTCAGAAAGGGCTGCTGGATGGGTCAGGTGCCTGAGTTCAACTGCCAACCACTGGTTGTTTTCAGTCCGGTGGCAGAGCTGCAAGTGGGGGTAGTCCACTCTGTGCACCCTACTTAACCGCAGCACACAGCACTGCTGACCTGCTTTGAGACAAGCAGGTTTGGCCGGTCAACTGTGTCTCCTGCTTGCAGTTCGTTCAGTCACTTGCTCCTTCTCCTCAGAGCAATGTGCAGCGTATCCCATGCGATTTTCTGTGTCAACCAGGTCTCTGCCATGTTGGTATCAACTCTCCCAGACCACATCCTGCATAATTATCTCCTCTATGAGTTTTTATTTTTTTTACTCCAACTCAAGAAGGGCAAACAGGATGAGGCACAAAGAGTGCATCTGTACCACTGGATTCATAGGTGGATTCTAATGTAACTCAAACTTGTTGTAGGTCCATCCAGAATACAAGATCAAGTTAGAAAGGATATGGATTATTAGGTGAGAAGGATGCAAGTCCTTCCAAAGTAATAAGTTCAAAACTTTGTCATGTCCAACATATAAGTTCAATACATAAACGTGGGATCAACCTCTGGTAGCTATGGCACATAACAGAAAGGCTTCGCTAAACATAAAAAATATTTGAATAAGAAAAATGATCAAAAAATTATTACATTGACTAAGGGAAACCGGGGACATGTTTTTTATGTTTCAGAGCAAAAAGCATCCAGAAAAAGTAAAAAGCCAATTAGAGATCACTGTTTACAGCTGACTGAAACTTAGGCACACTTTCAGGCTGATCGCGATGGAGTGAAGACTGGAGTCTCAGTTTTAACATTTCACCTTCTCTCTTAGTCTCTGAAACGGAATTCAAATTCCTTCAGGGGGCAAGATGGAAGGCTATATCTGGCACAGTCCTCTCAAAGTGAAACAGTCATTTGATGAGATCTCGCTGAAGCCACTGGTTTTGTTGGGAAAAGCTGTAAAAAGAAAATTCCAATTTCATACTTGCTGAAGACCTTTCATCAATCAAATTAATTTCATGCCTTTGCTCGATCAAGGCTTATACCTTCAGAGGTAGTCTATTTTTTGGAGCTGAAAATCGTTTAGCGGGTAAACCTGGAAGCCGTATCCAATGAAGTCCTCTTGAAATCAGAAACCTTTGCTGCAAGGCCCAGCAATGTTACAACTGTTCATATGTTCAGGCTACCAGGACCTCAGGGACAGCACTTAGTGGCGAGGTCTCTCTCATGTAGAGGTCACCAGCATTGCACAGTCAGATCTAGTTGCAGCTGGTCTCTCGAGGAAAAGTCACTTTGCAGCTTGTTGTTTCTCTGTAGCTATACAGGAGGCCTGCCAACTGAATCTTCGAGTCCACTTCAGTCTTGGGCACAAGGGAGAAGGGTCCATCCCCTGAGGTCGAGTCTTCCTGTGTTCTTTCATAGGTACAGAAGGTGTTCTGATGGGCCACTTTTGTAGGCACCACTAGACAGTGGGTGGGGTTGACACTTGCACACTTCCTAAACTATGAGAAAAAAGTTCCCTAAGCGAACCTTCCCACTATTGCAGCACGTGGTTTGCCCTACTAAAACTTCTCACAGTGGACTATTCAGACCCCTTCCGCACATGGAGGTGGCTGGTATCCCAGCTAGGGATGTGTCTATGGGAATTAGCAGCATGCTCCTCCTGAACCACAGAAAACTGTTTTTGAGACCGGCTCCCCCTCCCACTGGGTGATTGCCAAGCTGGGTATAGCTGGCCCTGGGAACAAATGCTTCACTTTCCCCAGTCTCCCTTTAAACCTAACTAACTATGAATGGGGAGGCCTCACCCTGGTTCCTTTAAAGTTGATACAGCACACACACTGAGGAGTGGCCAACAGTGTCCCATTAATCAGTTTTGAAAAGCCAGAAAACAATATGAGGGTGATTACAGAAGAAAGGGTCTTCTCACAATGTTGAGCAAGTGGATTCAAAGAATGAGGCTGTTTGTGACCATGTCTTCTACCAAATGATCAAGTCCTGGAAACCATACTGTCTCTCTCAGCATTTATTTTGTTGCCACCATGCCTCTGTGAGACTCATGGGCCAGGGTGACCTTCCGTTTCCGTAGCGTCTTCGGTATGACTACCCTGGTGCCTCGTAGCAGTATTCTTTGCTCTGTTTCTCATACTTCCTCCTGTATCAGTTTGAATGCAAGTATTTCTTCATCCCTGGCACCTTCATCTATGGGACTGGTGGTCGTCGCATGTCTCCACCTCTGATGTCGCATGAGTGTTTTGACTTTTTGTAAGGTGATGTCCACCATCGTCTCCTGAGCCAGTTCCTTGGTTGGGAGTAGGCCCGTTCCACTTGACTTGGTGAGACTCTTTTGGGCTTGTGTTGTGCAAGAATGGCTCCTAACCCCTCTGGACTGGAGTTTACGGTGAGCTCAGACATAGGGACGCATTAAAATATGCGAGGTGGTCTAACGTGGTAATGGCCTTCCTAATGTCCTTGAACACCTACGGCCATACCACCCTGAATGTGCCCGATCTCGGAAGCTAAGCAGGGTCGGCGGGCTGGCTTTGAGAGATGTCAGGAACCTACGGCCATACCACCCTGAATGCGCCCGATCTCGGAAGCTAAGCAGGGTCGGCGGGCTGGCTTTGAGAGATGTCAGGAAATTCTATTGATGGAAATTCAATGTGATGTCTATCGTGGAATTGATTTAGTGAATTACGGAATACAATCTATTGGACTACATATCAACTCATTGTGGACACAGTGGTGCCAATCTGAACATGTATATGGACCAACATACAACTTCAACATAGGTGGAACTACTGTTGTAATAATATTCACATTACATTTAGTTTTACTGAATGTTCTTTCTGGTGGGTTGAGTGCCTGGTAGAATTAGGAAATATATGACTTACCAGTATGAATTGCTGGTAGATGGGGTCTTTTGGAAGTATTCACCCTGACTAGTGCACCTTCTGAGCCAGCTGGAATCAGGGATTGGTAGCGCCTTTATACTCACTGAATACTTTCCTAATTAACTACATTTCCTTGAACACCTTGTCAGAGTTCGAGGTCCAGCGGAAGGGCAGTGCTTGTTTGGTCAGCTCACGAAGCAGGGTGCTCACTGTGGCAAAGTGTTTGATGTAATGAGCACAAGAGCTCGCTAGAATGCGAAATGACCTCACGTCTGCTATATCCACTGGAGGTTGTGTTTTGAAGAGTCTTTCTACCTTGCTGGGATCCAGCTGCATCCTTTTCTGGGAAATGATGTGGCCAAAGAAAACAAGTTCCTTTTTCCCCCAGTTCACACTTGTCTTCTTTCAGTGCCAGGCCAGCCATTTCCAATTGCTTGCATACCTCACGCAGTGCCGAGTCATGTTCATCATCTGTGCGACCAAATACCAGGATGTCATTGCTGTAATTTAGACAGTTCTGTACAGGCCAAATTGCTGGTTTCACCATCTCCTGAAATATTACTGCTGCTGATGATGCCCCAAAGCTTAGCCGTTTGTAAAGAAATAGCCCTAGGTGAGTGGAAAATGTGGTGATGTAACAGGACAGTGGGTCTAATTCCAGTTGGTGATAGCCCTTGAATAGGCCGAGCTTGGAGAATATAGAGACCCCAGTGAGACAATCATGTCATTTGGGGGAGTGCCCGGGAGTCGTTCTCTTTTGATGGTTGTGTTTGGTAGCCACATGTCAATGCAGATTCGTATTTTCTGCGTGTTCTTCTTTGGTATAGTCATGATGGGGGACAACCATGGGGTTGGTCCTGCCGCAGGCTAGATGATGTCCTGTGCTAGCAGATTCTTTAGTTCTTCCTCTACCTATGGCTGTAAGTGGACAGGGACTCTGCGGTGATTTTGAGCCATTGGCTTGATTGCTTCATTGATGTGAAGGGTGACTTGTGTGTCCTTCAGCCTTCCAAGGCCTTTGAGGATCACAGTGGTCTCGTTGGATGTAGTGCCGCTCGGCCATGTGGTATGTCATGGCTAGGAGGCCCATCACCTGTGCAGTGACATTGCTGAGCAGACATAGTGCTGTAACATCTCCCCGTAGGACATGTTCCTCTTCTCGCACAGATGAGTCATTATACGTGAGCGTCTCTGTGAATCTTCCCATGTTTACCAATGATGTTTTTCACCCCATGTAAAAACATCAACAGTGAAAGGCACTAGCAGGGGCTTGCATGTCATTTTTTAAAAATACTTCAACGTGCACATGATGCTGCATGTGGCGCCACTGTCAAAACGTGTTGTGTGACTCCCGACCTGCAGATTCACCAATGCGTTCTTTTTATTTGCTGTTTGTCCACTAAGTGAACATGTTCTTGAACTGGGGCATCCATCATGACATATAGACGCTCATTGTCTGCCCATGCATTGGTGGCATCTGAGTGGGTGGAACAGCTGTGTTTGCATGCTTCCATGAGTCGTGCTTAATGACTCAAAGTCATTAGTGACCTGGCAGGTCACCCTCTCTCTGTCTTGATGTGTCCGACCATACAGATGCTTGCAAAGTGGTTGTCGCAGTTGCTTTTCTGGCATTTGTGTACCATGGCGGAGCAGGAACCGGCATGCAAGTATTCTAGGCCACAGCGATAGCATGTCCGTTCCTGTTTTTCTTTCAGGGGTGGCGGTGGTTTGTCATGTCTTTTGTAGCTGTCGGCCATGTGGTGAGCTTGTTCCATCGTGCATACTCTCCCATTTTCCATCTGTATGGCATGCGCTGTAGCCCTGGCCTCTCACCTTGCCATGATTAATATTTTGTCCAGCGCGTACGTTTCCTTCAGTATTTTTGTGTGGAATGCAGAGTGGGATCCCTCGATGTGCAGCCAGGTGCCTGCCTCAGTGTTCAGTTTGTCAAATTTGCAGTAGGTGACTAGTTTGTGCTCTCCGGCTGCAAAATCATGAAGTGATTCGTCAGGTTGTTGATATACCGTGTGGAATGTGTATCGTTCAAAGTCGACATTTCGCTGTGGGTCAAAGCAGTCTGTGAGGCATTTTATTAAGCCCCTGTAGGTAGTGCTGGACTCAGGTGGGAACGTCATGAGTAGGTCTTCAATGTCATCCCCTACCAAGTTTAGGAACAGGTCCCTCGCCTGTTCATCCGTGTGGTTTTTGCAAGTAGCACTCAGGTAGCATTCAAACCACCTGATCCATTTTTTCCCAGCGGGCATCTTTCGTTTGAGAATCAGAGAGGTCAAACGGTAAGGGGTGCCTGAAAATTGCACTAGGAATTGTCCCCTCATTGCATTCATCAGTAATTCCTATAGGAAGTTGACTCTGTATATACTATTTCAAAGTAAGAAATAGTGTGCACAGAGTCCAAGGGTTCCCCTTAGAGGTAAGATAGAGGCAAAAATAGATGATTGTAATGTTCTATTTTGTGGTTGTGTGGTCGAGCAGTAGGCTTATCAGACGGTAGTGTTAAGCATTTGTTATACACACACAGGCAATAAATGAGGAACACACACCCAAAGACATGCTCTAGGCCAATAGGTTTTTATATTGAAAAATATATTTTCTTGGTTTATTTTAAGAACCACAGGTTCAAGATTTACATCAAACACTTTAAATGTAAGGTACTTCACTTAGCTACTTTAGGAACTTTGAATGAACACAATATCATGTACAGTCTTTGTAAAAATGGCAAAAAGCTATTTCAAGAGTGGACACAGTGCAAAAATCAACAGTTCCTGGGGGAGGTAAGTAAAGGTTAGTTTTGAAGGTAAGTAAAACACTTACAAGTCTCAAAGTTGGGGCATAGGCAGCCCACCGTTGGGGGTTCAGGGCAACCCCAAAGTTACCACACCAGCAGCTCAGGGCCGGTCAGGTGCAGAGGTCAAAGAGGTGCCCAAAACACGTAGGCTTCTACGGAGAACAGGGGTGCCCGGTTCCAGTCTGCCAGCAGGTAAATAGCAGCGTCCTCGGGAGCAGACCGGGGGGGGGGGGGGGGGGTTGTAGGGCACCGGGGGGGGACACAAGAAGGCACAGAAAGTACACCCTCAGTGGCACAGGGGCGGCCGGGTGCAGTGTGCAAACAGGCGTCGGGTTTTGTATAGGAAGTAATGGAGGGACCCGGGGGTCACTTCACCGATGCAGGCAGGCACAGGGGGGGCTCCTTGGGGCAGCCACCACCTGGGCTAGACAGAGGGTCGCCTGGGGGTCTCTCCTGCACTGGAGTTCGGTTCCTTCAGGTCCTGGGGGCTGCAGGTGCAGTGTTGGTCCCTCGCGGTCAGGGGGAGCCTCTCGATTCTCTCTGCAGGCGTCGCTGTGAGGGCTCAGGGGGGTCGTCTTTGGTTACTCACGGGCTCGCAGTCGCCGGGAAGTCCTCCCTGAGGTGATGGTTTCCTGCAGGTCGAGCCGGGGGCATAGGGTGCAGAGTGGGAAGTCTCACGCTTCCGGCGGAAAACATGACGACTTTAAAGTTGCTTCTTTGTTGCAAAGAAGTTGCAGGTTTTTTAACAGGGCCGTTGTTCACAGGAGTTTCTTGGTCCTTGGGTGCAGGGCAGCCCTCTGAGGCTTCAGAGGTCGCTGGTCCATGTTGGATGTGTCGCTGTTGCAGTTTTCTTCGAAGTTGGGAGACAGGCCAAGGGCTGGTGCCAAGGCAGTTGCCGTCTCAGTCTTCTCTGCAGGGCTTCAGGTCAGCAGTCCTTCTTATTAAGGTTTCAGGAATCTGATTTCCTGGGATCTAGGGAGCCCCTAAATACTGAATTTAGTGGTGTGTTTAGGTCTGGGAGGGCAGCAGCCAATGGCTACTGTCGTTGAGGGTGGCTACACCCTCTTTGTGCCTCCTCCCTGAGGGGAGGGGGACACATCCCTATTCCTATTGGGGGAATCCTCCAAAACCAAGATGGAGGATTTCTAAAGGCAGGGGTAACCTCAGCTCAGGGCACCTTAGGGGCTGTTCTGACTGGTGGGTGACTCCTCTTTGTTTTTCTCATTATCTCCCCTGGATTTGCCGCCAAAAGTGGGGGGTGTGGCCAGGGGGCGGGCATCTCCAACACGAAGCCTGAGCCTTTGAGGCTCACTGCTAGGTGTTACAGTTCCTGCAGGGGGGAGGTGTTAAGCACCTCCACCCAAGCAGGCTTTTGTTTCTGTCCTTAGAGCACAAAGGCTCTCACCCCAGGGGTCAGAAACTCGTCTCTCAGCAGCAGGCTGGCACAGACCAGTCAGTCCTGCACTGAAGGATTGGGTAAAATAAAGGGGGCATATCTAAGATGCCCTCTGTGTGCATTGTTTTATAAATCAAACACTGGCATCAGTGTGGGTTTATTATTCTGAGAAGTTTGATACCAAACTTCCCAGTATTCAGTGTAGCCATTATGGAGCTGTGGAGTTCGTTTCTGACAAACTCCCAGACCATATACTTAATATGGCCACACTGTACTTACAATGGCTAAGAATAGACTTAGATACTGTAGGGGCATATTGCTCATGCAGCTATGCCCTCACCCGTGTTATAGTGCACCCTGCCTTACGCCTGTAAGGCCTGCTAGAGGGGTGACTTACCTATGCACACACAGCAGCATTTTGTGTGCATGGCATACTGAGGGGGATTGCCATGTTGACTGCCTTTTTCTCCCCACCAACACACACAATCTGAAATGGCAGTGTGCATGTGTTAGGTGAGGGGTCCCTTACAGTGGCACAACATATGCTGCAGCCCTTAGGGACCCTCCCTGGTCACAGGGCCCTTGGTACCACTGGTACCTTTTACAAGGGGCTTATTGGTGTGCCAGGGGTGTGCCAATTGGGGAAACAATGGTACATTTTCGTTAAAAGAACACTGGTGCTGGGGCCTGGTAACAGGGTCCCAGCATACTTCTCAGTCAAGTCAGCATCAGTATCAGGCAAAAAGTGGGGGGCTAACTGCAATAGGGAGCCATTTCCTTACAATGCCTGACTTTAAAATGGCCACCAGGACTGCAGCCTATTGGTTCCTGGCGCCTGACTAAGATGGCCACCGATGATGTCATGCTACCACAAGATCTTGCGTAGTCCTGAGATCGACATGGGAGGGACAAAATGGCACAAACTATTTGTCGTAATTAGGGCCTCAAAAGTGTTTACTGCAGTGTTTGTGGGTGATGCGCAGCCTGGAGATTGTTTGGAGAGGCAGCAGAATAGATTAGGTGACTAATGGGGGATGTCAGCACGGAGAAAGCAGGGTGCGGGAATTGAGGTTGCACAAGCCGACTGGAGAGGCACCCAGTGAAGTGGGGTGAGCAGGCTTCTCACCTTCGTCACCAGTTGTCGTGTCCTCATGTGTTGCCCCCCCACACCAAAGGACAACATGGGAGACAAATGTGTGCGCAGCTTCTTTATTCTCTTTATTATGCAGGGAGACCTCGGGCATGTCTTGCCTCGACCCAGGGCTAGATGGAAGTGTCCAGCTCTCACCAGAACCCCGCCTCGGTCCCTAATGACTGGAAGTGGTGCCCAATAACCACAAGTACTCCTGTTGCGCATGTGGTCCTAGTGCCCTGTGCTGACACAGGGCCGGGATATGCCTAAGGCTTGTGATAGTGCGCATCAGCTGAGGATTTCACGCACACTCCAGACATATAAAGGCAGCACTTGCAAACCTCTAGACTCCACAAGAGAACAATCAGGCACTGGGATGCTGGGCTTCCACGAAGGGCAGTAGGGTACGCGTTAGCCTTCTACTTAGGGTAAAAGGTTGCTTTGCAGCGCAGCATCTCCAGCTCTAAGCTGTTCCTGCACTCTTATTCCTTGCTCTGCTCCACACTGCCATCTGTAATAGAACGAACATGGCAGAGACAGGGCTGCAAGGGCACAAGTGTTAGAAGATCCAGGATTCCACCTAATGTACACTGATCCCTATAGATGATATGCACTTCAGAAAGCACCTTAAAACATGGCTTTTAGAGCAGTAACCGGCAACCCCCCCTTCTTCCACCCCCACAGTGCCTTGAGACCCTAACGGGTGAGTAGTGTGCTTAAGAAATTATTTGATTGATTGCACTTTAATCAAGTGCACTCAGTTCCGCAATTCGCTCACAACTTTAACCCTTAATGAGCTCACTGCACCTCCTTTCCATGCTGTGCCATCTGCAGCTCGTAAAGTAGCTAGAGTTATAAACTTACTGAATGAGTAGTATTAGTAGTAGAGCTTTTAACATACTGAATGATACCATTTGTTTTAAAAGGGACATGCTCTGTTTTTATATCCTTTGCTTATAGAGGCTTCCCTGTTCTCTCTGCACGGTTTGTTTACGCCCAGTCTCCCACACAGACCTATCTTCATTTGATTGAGGCTTCTGTTTACTGCTCGGTAATGGCTATTTTAATACAATTTTCACCTGTGTCATCCTAATTATTTGCATGTACTTTGATTAATGTACGAAGGTGTATAGATGTTATTTCTGATGTTTAAGAACACAAGCAGTCATTTTATTGAGATGCTGATTTTACACATGCATTTACGTATTGTTTCTTGGGAAATTATATAAGGATAACTTCAAATGGTCTGACATGCTCCATCATACTTGATGCATACGCTTGTCTTAATATTTAGTACTTGTATTTTATTATTATTCATTAATGCATCTGTATTCAGATTAGTCTTTTTACTTCTTTTACGCTTTTTATTTCCCATTTTAATCAGTATTCTGTCCTACATTAACCTATATAAAAAATATAACTGGTTGCTTTCATTCCTGTGTAAAAATCTGATCTTGATACCCCAGGGAGGCAGTGGGAATGTGGTGTGTGTGAATGTGTATCTCCACCACTGCAGATCCATGCGACGCATTTGTGTGTTTTTTGTAATTATGTTATCCATGCAGTGATTAGGGTTTTTTATTTTTTTTTTATTTGCACGATTAATAAAAACCATTGCAATCAGCAAAAGGAAGTTAAAAATAGAGCACAGACAATTTGGAAAAATGCCCTGAACACCACAAGACTAAAAAGACAAAGGTTCCAAAGACACGGTAAAAAAAAAAAAAGGAAAATATATGAAAAGACCCAAAGGTAAGTTTAAAAGACAGCAGGGCAGTAATGGCAGGGCGTAACGAATTCTACAATGGGTGTTATCAGGGGGGCCAGAAAGCGGGAGCGAAAATAAATCACCTCGGATCCCTAGGAGGGCTCAAAATTATGCCTTGTACCTTCGACTCTTTGTTTTGTTAAGCTTTCCTAGGAGCCTAGCAGCAAAACAGAAAGTCTGTGTCAGACTTAAGTGCACTGCAAGTTTATCATACAGTGATGCACTTGACGAAAATAAGGAAGTCCAATGCATAAGGAGGCGTTCAGCATTTAATATAAATTTTGCAAAACATGCCATGTGTTGAGGTGTCAGTCCTTTTAGATAAAACAGGATTGTGTGGCAGCATTGATTGTTAATGAAGGAGACCTGCATTGTTGCTGCCTGTACTATACCAATTTTCTTTGTATGTGAACATGGGGTTGCTGCACTTTTATTGCACTTGGTAATCCAGTTTGCATTGCGCCTGCATGTGTCACATTTATCTGGTGTGTCAGGAACATTACACCTCTGCTACCTTCACTATACTTAATCTGTGTGTGCTAAAGAGGACTGGACTTGATGCCCTAAGGTGACTGTCTATGTGTGGGATGACTGAATTGGTACTACCAGCATCCTATCATATGGTACCTGTTTGTTGTATGAAAAGGAATCTTGCACTGCGGATGCACAAGTGGTAGCTGCTCTGTGTGCAATGAAAGCCTTACTGTTCATACCCTTGTCTTACTTGCTCTATCTGTGGGTGAGTGGAAGAAGCACATACTGCTACCAACTGTGCTCTACTTGTTCTACGTGATAATAACGTTTACAAGCTCCTGCACCTTTCGCTCCTTTTCTTGCAGCCTGCTCCCTCCTTTTATACCCTTTGCTTCATCCCCTGAGGTCTGTGGCCCCACCCACTTAGATCTTCAAACCAGTCACTCCGAACTGTTTTTGCTTTTGTTTAATGACAGGATAGTCACCAATCTTTATGGTCACACAGGGGAGTTGCGTGTCCTCATAGGTAGCAACACTGCAAGCTTCATTCCCACAAAGAAAAATTAGAGTTCAGTGTTGGAAATGTGCCCTTTCTTCACTGTCACCCTGCATTGTTTTGCTGAAAACTATTACTGCTTGCTATAGAACTCAGTGCACTTAACCACTGCAAATCAGTGGTAGGGTGCTTGTGCGTCAACTTTCAACATGGCAAAATTGGTATACACTGGATTTCTTTTTAGTTTGGCTTTAAGTTCCTATTATATGGTACCAAGAGCACCCAGGATGGCAAGTGCTACCAGTGGGCTGCATCACTCATTGTGACATCCACTGCAGTAGCACTGTAAAACCCATCTCCAGGTCTACCACAGTAGCCCAGTTGTGAAGTTTGAAAACTGCAAATTAGACCTGTCAAAGTAAACCCTTTTCCTAAACCTCCCTTTTGAATATTTGTAAGTCACATCTAGGTTGGACTTATTGTCTACAAAGGCAGGGTGCATCATATTCCAAAATAGGACATGTAAATTTTTACATTTAAACCTGCCCTTACAGTGAATAGCACCTCAAAGCTATTTTCATGTAGCAAGGCTGGCTGTCCAATAGGAAAACCCTGGGATATATCTCCGGAATGGGACTAGCTAGACCATTTATTTAACACTTTAGTAGTTATTAAAAATCTAAGTCAATGGCAAAGTCAGATTCTTTCCCTAAATATTTCAGAAAAAGGAACTTTTAGAAAGTTACTTTTGCCCTACCTAAAGTCCCTAGTAGCAAAATGTGTATTTTGTTCACCCATGTCAGCCGAGCAATAATTAGAATTTAAATAGCCGTTAACAAGCTCCCACGAGGAAACCAATAGGTTGAACTGAATAGGCAAAAAAGCACTTGTAAGCCTGACCTAAAATGCAATGGGGAGGTCCTCTTTGACATTAAAGTGTCACGTGCTAATCGGATGTCCCATCATCTTTGGCAGATCTGCGGATGCTTTTCTTATGACACTTACGCTGCACTTCAAAGAGAACTCCCCTCACACAGAATGTTAGCAGACACTTGAGTAGTGCCCTTCTCTTGTCTACAGAGACAGTCAAGTCCCAATCACAATGGGTTTTTTGACATTATAGTTTCACAGCCTGACTGGTAGGTCTGCTGGGTTTCCATATGACATTTGGGGGCACACTTCCAAGGAGGGAAACAAAATGGCAAAACAGTTTGTGTGTATCCACTGTCTGGTTGCTGAAAGCTCAGATTTGTTGTACCAGACTTATGTCTCTGCAGGTTTTGTGGCTAAAGGGACCGCATTGAACTAGATTCTGGAGTTAGAAATGGTCTGCTTCTGGACCTTTTTTTCACACTAACATACCCCATGAAGAGTTGGTCATCCATCCGAAACTCTCATGTGCGGTCAAGGTACAATGACAATGCTCTTTTTGGATCCAGACCATGGAGACTTTCCTCCACTTTAGAGGGTTGTAACTGAGCGAAAAAATATAGGCAGTATAATTGACTGGCCTACATGAAACGGGGTGACAACTTTTGGTAGAAAGGAGGCCCTTGTGCAAAACACCAGTTTGTCAGGGTGCACAGAAAGGTAAGGTGGCTTAGATGATAAGGCCTGCAGCTCACTCACTCTGCGGGAAGATTTAGTTGCAACAAGGAAGGCTGTTTTCAATGTAAGAGGCCAGAAGGGTCAATTGTGGAGAGGCTCGAAAGGAGCACAGTTAAGAATATTAAGACCAAATTGTGATCCCACTAAGGCATGACAAAGGGCGAAGCAGGGTAAAGATAAACAAGAATCTTTAAAAATCTATGTAAAATAGGGGATCTAAACAAGGATGGTTGGTCAGGAAACCACAAAAAAGCAGAAAGAGCGGACAGATAGCCCTTAATAGTGCCCAGAGCCCTAATAGGCAAGGAAAAGAATACAGAAGAAGACTTCCGAAAGGCAGCAGAAAGAAGATCAACATGTTTCTTTGCACAACACGCCACAAATGTCTTCCAAAGGCCGGTGTATACCATCTTGGTGCAGGGACACCTGACGCCAAGATAATGTTACAGACTTTGGGAAGAAGGTCAAAAGCTGTCCACTGCCGCTGTTCAATCTCCACGCAAGTAGGTGGAGAGAGGACAGGTTTGGGTGAAGAACACTTCCCTGCTGCTGTGATTGAAGATCCTTTCAAAAGGGCAGCCTGATCGGAGGTGGTTTGATGGCCATGCTCAGTATTTCGGGATACCAGACTTACCATGCCCAGTCCGTAGCCACACAAATGACTTGGGCCCAGTCATCCATGATCTTCTTGAGAACTCTGGGCAGGAGTGGTATGGCTGGAAAAGCGTACAGGAAGCCTCTGTTCCACTCAAGATGAAAGGCGACTCAGAGCAAGAGCCTCCTAGAAAACTCCAACACACAAAACTGCTGACGTGTTTTCTCAGCAGAGGTGAACAGATCTAACCAAGGCTCTTCCCCACTGCAGCAAGGGACTTTGTGCTACCTCCGGGTTGAGATAACATTCATGATCCGCTAGGCATTGACGACTGAGTTCATCTGCCCTGGTGTTGAGAAAGCTAATCAAGTTTTGAACCACCAGGGATATGCCCTGCTTTTCTAGCCAGGTTCAGATGTGTAGGGTCTCTGGACAAATGACCACAACCACACCCTGTTTATTGCAGTACCACATGACAGTTGTGTTATCCGTGAACACCTGTAGAAGCCTTCTCTAGATGGATGGTAAAAAGGCTTTCAATGCCAGTTGGATCGCTCTGAGCTCCAGCAAACTGAAGTGAAGTCCGGATTCCGCCGAGACCAGAGTCCTCTGATCTCCCCCTCTCCCAGATAGCAATCCCATTCCAGGATCAATGCATCTGTCACTACTGTCAGATCTGGCTGGAGAAGGGAGAGGGGCCTGCCTCTGACCCAAACACAGCTCTTTATTCACCACTGCAGATCTTATGCCGTTCCCTCCGAGATCTGGACCACGTCGAAGAGATTCCCCTGATGCTGCACCCTCTGGAACTAGTGGGATGCAGAAGGCCACGAGTTCCAGCAGCCTCAGAGTCAGTTGCATCGAAACCCAAGATAGAGGCTTAAACATGATAGCTTGAATGTCCTGAACACGCTGTTCAGGAGGATATGCCTGAAACTGCACTATGTCCAGAACAGCTTTGATGAAAGGGAACATCTGAGAGGGAGTCAGATGCGATTTCAGGACGTTTATAGTGAACTCCAGTGAGTGCAGAAGGTCCGCCATAGTCTGAAGGTTGGAGACGACAGCCTGGGGCGAACCCGCCTTCAACAGACAGTCATCAAGATATGGGAAGACTGGCACCCTTGATCTCCACAGATGGCTGCAACCACCGCCATCACCTTAGTGAACACCTGATGGGCGCTGGTAAGGCCAAAGGGGAGCACAGTGAACTGAAAATGCTCATGGCCCACCATAAACCACAGATAGCTCCAGTGGGCAGGCAGGACGGGAATGTGAAAAAGGCATCCTTGCAATCACAATGCTACCATCCAGTTTCCTGGGTCCGGGGCAGGCAAGACCTGAGCCAAAATAAGCATTCTTAAGTTCTCCTTCTTGGAGAAGAAGTTGAGTGCTCGGATATCTAGAATAGGATGAAAGCCCTTGTCCTTTATGGTAATAAGAAAGTAGCGAGAATAACAAACACCGCCTACTTCTGGCACCGGAACCCTCCCTACGGGTTCCTTGGTCAAGAGAGCTATGACTTTTTCAAAGAGAAGGGACAAATGATCCTCCGTCAGCCGGTCTTGAGATGGTGGATGGGTAGTCTTGAAGGGGAGTGAATAGCCCCTTCAGACAATCTGCAAGACCCATCTGTCTGATGTTATGGACTGCAGGTGTGGGAAGGTGATGGCGAATCCTGCCTCCAACTGGATGTCCATGATGGTAAAAGCAAACAAACACAATCGTTGGATGTAATGTGGAACCATTAAAACATTCACCCCCAGTCACAGATCTGGGTTTAATCCATCAGTTCTTTTGCTCACCACACCACCCCAGATTGGACCCAGCCATATGCCACACGGGAACAGTCCAGCTCGATCTGCCAGGCCATGTTCTGATGGTAAAGGGGCATATTAGGAAGGCTTGCAGGCTGCAGCTGCTAGGGTGGCAGGGGACTGAGCAGACCGCTGGCATCGGCAGAAGGGTGGCCGGGAGGGAATTGGCACAGCTGGATGTCCCCTCCATAGCTACAAAAGGAGGAAAAGGCAGATTGTGGATGACGCAGGGCCAAAGAGATGCCCAAGGATATGGCCGTAGGAAAGGAGTCCTTCAAGGGCTCGAGCGCCGAATATGCTGGGTCACCAAAGAGACAAGTGCCATCGAAGGGAAGCTTGGACATCCCCAGAATAGCAAGTCATCATCAACCAGGTGTGGCACCTAAGGGCCACCGTCTATGAAACCGCTATCCCCAGCGAGGCAGTTGAATCGAGTCCACAACGTATTGCAAACTTTGCTTCATCTCTCCCATCTGCAAGAGCCTGGCCCGGTTCTCCTTCAGGACCTGTGGCAACACTTCTGCAACCATGCCCCACAGAGTGTCCCAAAAGGCATGCGGTGTTCACAGACAGCAATGTAAGGTTGGCAGAAATAAACAACTTCTTCCCCAAAGAGTCCAGCCTCTTGGATTCCTTATCCGGGGGTGCGGTAAGGAACGTGCTTTGGGATGTGGAGGCTTAGACCACCAAGCTCTCCAGGGTAGGGTGTTGGGTGAGGAGGTTTTGGTTCTTTGGGGCGGGGTGGTGGCAGCAGGCGATCATCGTATTCACAGGAGCCCTGGTGTTGGGTTTGGACCAGGTACCCAAAAGAATGTCAGTGAGGGTGTCACTAAATGGAAGTAGGGGTTCGAATGAGGAAACTCCAAGTTTAACACCTCTGTCAAGATGTTAGTTTTGACTGCCACCAAGGGCAGATGAAGGTCAAAGACTTCAGCCACCCTCCGCACCACCCTTGCATAGGAGGCTCCCTCCTCCATGTCCATGGTGGGGGCAGAAAGCAGACCGGTAGCTGGAGTAGTATACAGTCCACTGACTTCACCCAGTTTCCGCAGGGCTTGAATCATGTCTTCCGATGTGACAAGTCACATAAACAGACCAAGACTCTAGACACATTATATCTAAAAAATCCAGTCAAAAAGTGACTGATGAGTAGCTGTTTTCCTAATCATCGCTGGCTGGCGCGGAAAGAAAAGAGCTAATGTCTGTGCGCCTAGGTGTAGATGCCGATGACGCACATGGAGCCGATTAACCCCACCTACTGGCACAGAGTGGTACTGCTCATGAACCATTTTGATTTAATCTGAGCCACTGGTAATTACTCGGGCTGCATTCCAATCCATTATTATTTTGCACAGCATGGCACATCAGATTGGACCCAGCTATGTGGAAACCAGTCTTGAGCCTGCTCCAATGGGAACGGTCTAGCCCAAAGTGCCAAAACAAGTCCTCCCTCAGCCAGAACACAAGCAACCTGCCTGCTTGTCACTGATACAAAGGGAGGGGGGGTTGGGGGTGGGGGGAGGGGGATGGGAAAGGTGATTCCAGGGGCATCACAATTGTACCTTGGAATATTGCTGAGGAAAAATCAAAGTTATCTAATACAGACAGGTTACATTTTATTTTAGACTACAATATAGCGTGCTGTCAGGAAACGTGGATGATTGAAAATTTAGCAGTTGATTGGTTTAAATCATTCTGGAACCTAGCATAACAGTCCCCAGCAGGGACAGGGAAATAAGGGTTGGCTGTGTTTATTTCAGTGACGATAATTAGTGTAAAGGTGGATTTTGTTAAGAGCACTTCGTGGTATCAAATGCTGCACTTTGTATGTCCCAGTGATTGGGAGTTTTTATTGATACATTTTTATTATTATTATTATAATAACAGTTTTGATGACAAGCACATAGAGGTTGTGGAGTAACTTAGGGCCTAATTTACATCCGGACAGAAAAGCATGCTCCGTCACAAACTTGTCGGTTATCCCATCTGCCGTATTACGATCCCATTATGGCCAACGGGAATTGTAATATGGTGGACGGGAAACCAGTAATCCATCCGCCAGGATCTAAATCAGGCACTTAAAGATTTTTCAACTAAGTTTATAGAGGAACTTGGCTAAAAAATGTTTTTATATTTGAGTTCGGGATTTCAATATCACATCATGTAAATTCACGGATCAAAGGGTTTGTTGTCCGACGAATTTCCATGGCATATTAGCCATGCCCCCAGCCTATAGGCTTCTCACTCACTTTGAAAAGTAAAAAAGGCCCGTTTAATACTATGGGTTCAAATATAGGAGCCTGGCACCAATACTTGCAGGACATGCCTAAAAAGACACAGACTCTACAGTCTTGGGTCCGCTAAAGGGTATGCTTTTGGCTACCCCTTTGATCTGAGAGCCAGGCTCTGTGGTGAATTTTGGGCCAAGGTCTCAGTGTACATGCAGGATTCTGTGTGTGCTGGGGACAAATAAAATCAAGATATCAGTTTCATATGCAGTTGGGTTACTAAGGGCAGAGGTGCACACATCAGTTTACCATGCAGGGACATTTCCATCCCAATAAAGATTTGTCTACCAAGCACATAATTAGGTAACCTAGATGGTTAATATTTGTAATTTGTAGAGATACATACCATAAGGCATGTGACTCAAAAGTGCAACTTGTACAACTGTTCCCTTTTACTCAAGTGGCTGACGACCTTGGTTGCAATGTTTTTCATAAGTTTAAATGTTCATCTGTGGCAAATGTAGTACTTGAAGTCAAGGGTAATCACTAAGAAACACTAACAATAATGTGAAAAAAGGCAGTTGGTGTTCTTTTAACAGTATGACTGATTTTGTGTGATACCATGTCGAGATGAGATGTTTTGGACAGAGTGGGCACTCATAGGGTCTCTTCTAACAAGCCAATAAATACGCTGCAAAGCATTAGGATGACATTTGACTTCCAGCTGTCATTAAATAAACACATGCGTTCCAAAGTGGGTTTCTGACATACTCTGGTACATTTCTGGCACTTGTGCATGATTGTAACTATGCCATGCAGTATAGTTTGTACATGGTTCAACAATGTGAGCTCCTAGAACTAAGCTTCCTAAATATTATTCTCTACCTCAACTAAATAAGCCCCTTCGAATATAAACATCACCAGTATAGGTCGAATCAGATCAGGAATCATCTTTCGTCTAGAGCAGGGATACTCAAAGTACGGCCCGGGGGCCTCATGCAGCCCCTCTGACATTTACAGGCGGCCCCTGCGGCAACAGGAGCACTGGGCATCTGTTTGCTCGACTCCGTACTAACAAAAATATTAAATGCACACAATCCTTTATTTCAAACTTAATTGGTGATAAAGAAAGGAAGTAACTCGGGATTCCTGCACTTAACTTTAGAAACGCCTTCATGTTTAAAGACATCTTGCAGCATAAGTGTAAAACTAAGACAGTCTCTTCAAAATTAAGTGTATTTAGTTAACACGCAGAACCTTTTCGCCTTAGTACAATTTATTTTATCAGTGCATTGAGATGTATTCCTTTTAAAGTTATAGTTTTCAAACATAAATTTGGAAACATTAATTATTTCCCTTACCCTGAGAACACCACCAATAGGAAATTAAAGAGGCAAGTCACTTGGTTTGTGCAATTTATGGGTGGCCTGGGTTCCTATCATACATAAACAACATTAATGTTTATTAAATCAAACATAGAGCAGGTTTTGTGCAGCGCACACCATGAATCATGTATTTCGAGATCATCTTAAATGTGATAATGCAGAAAAAGGAGGGAAAGTGACACTAAACAATTGCCTAGGATCACACAATATGGAAAAGTGGGTACGCCGGGATTAATTCCAGGTTTTCTGGTTTCCCATTGTTTATTTTAGATGTATATCCTTTGCTTCCCCTACACCTAACAAGCCAAGCTATACAAATACTGACTGATTGAAAGCGGTTTTGTGGCTGTGGCAACCTTGGGGTGGGGGATTGGCATCTGCGTTGCCCACTGGTCACAGTGTCTGTGGAATCCTTGGCCTCAACCAAGAAAAGGCTGGGAAGCCTGCTAGCTTTATTGTGTTGGGTTATGCTGATAGTATTTGTATGCCCTACTAGAGCCATGGAAGGGATGAAAATGCGGATGAACTGGTCTCACCCTGGCAGACAGTCTCAAGGAGGGTGCTGTGGCCCAGCTATATTTGAGTGGCTCAAGGGTTGAGTATGCTGAATAGGCGAGGGCTGTCAAACGGCATGTTCATTAGGGAGGACTGAACATCTCCAGAGAAGCCTGTAGACCTCACACTAGTGCCTACTGCCCTAGTATGTCAAGTTTGCATCTTATGGCGAATTTTGCTGCATAACGATCATCTTGAATGGTCTGTGTGAGAGGTCGGATGCCTTCAGGGACAGCAGGTAAAATCTAGGATGAAGGCCTCTGTACTTCTTTGGCACAAGGAAGTCACAGGAGTAACACTCAGTTCCTATTTCTGAGCTCTGACCCTCTCCATAGTCCCTTTGGCCAAGAGGGCCTGCACTTCCTGCTGCCAGATGAAGAGGTGGTCCTCTGCCAGCTGTCAATAAGTCTGTGGAAGGTGCGTAAGGTGGAGATTTAGCCCAGACGGACAATTTGCAGGATCCAATTGTATGCAGTGTTTGCTTACCTTCCCTGGGAGAATGCTGGATCCTGCCTCCAACTTGGTGACTGTCTCTGACATTTGTAAGTCAGCCCTCAATGACTACACCCACCAGCTCAAAACTGAAAAATAGAAGGCCTTGACACACTGGATCAAAACCAGCGCCAACCAAACCAAGGAACTTTTCAACATCGTCAGATACTTCACCCAGCCGTCAGTCACTGAAAACTCAATCCCCTCATCACAGTAGTTCTGGGACATCACTGCTGACCACTTTTACAAGATAGCAACCATATACAGAAACTTAGATCCCCAACCCACCGTCCTCCACAATATCCCATCGACAGCGACCGCTGACCACCAGCTCCTTGCATGTGATCAACTCGGCACACCCAACACAACCACTTTAATGAACTCCATCCACTCGGGAGGATTCACCCATCCATGCCCTCATTGACTTTTCAACCTCAGAAGAGACCAGATCGCCCACCACCTTACTGCCATGCTCAATGCCACCATAACAACAGCCATCTTTCCCAATGCATGGAGACATACAGAAGTGAGGCCCCCTACTCAAGAAGCTCTCAGCAGACCCGAGCGAGCTCCAGAGCTACCGTCTTATCTCACTCCTCCCGTTCCCCACCAAAGTCCTGGAAAAGGCCATCAGCTTCCAACTCACCAAACTCCTGGAGAGAAACAATCTACTAGGCCCCTCACAATATGGGTTTAGAGCCAACCACAGCACAGAGACAGCTCTGGTCACCACAACAGACTACATCTGCACCCTACTCAACAGTAGAATCAGCCGCCCTGATCCTGCTCGACCTCTCTGCAGCCTTCAACACCGTCCGTCTCACACCACACACTCCTAAATCGACTACGCAAGATTGTTATCACTGACAATGCGCTCAGGGGGATGACATCCTTCCTCACGGGGCACACCTAGAGAGTCAGCCTCCCTCCCTTCACCTCACTACCCAAGCACACCATCTGACGTGCACCCAAAGCTCGTCCCTCAGTCTAACCCTCTTTAACATCTACATGACACCTCTTGCAGACACCGTCAGACCACACAACCTCAAGATCAAATCACACGCTCACAATACCCAGCAAATCCTCTCGCTCTCAGCCGACTCCACCTCAAAGACAAACTTCCATACCTGTATGAAGAATGTCTCAACCTGGATGAAGAAAAACTGCATTACGCTCAACATGGACAAAACTGAAATATTGATCTTCGGATGACAAAATGCCCTTTGGAACGACTTCTGGTGGCCATCGGAACTCTGTCTCACCCCCACTCCGAAAGACTACACCTGTAACCTCGGCATTATCCTGGGCAGCGAATCCTCCATGAAACATCAGGTCAATGTTGTCTCCTCAGCCTGCTTCCACACGCTCCACAAAATCTTCTGGTGGCTCACCATCAATACCAGAAAAACAGTGGCGCAGGCCACCATCACCAGCCGGCTAGACTACGGCAGTGCATTCTGGCACCACCACAAAACTTATGAAAAGACTCCAGATGATTCAGAACACAGCTGCCAGACTGGTCCCCAACCTGCCCAAGGGTACCAACATCACTCAGCACCTGAAGAACCTCCACTGACTCCGGGTCAAGAAAAGATGGCAATTACAGCTCCTAACCCACACCTTCATAGTTTGCCAAGGACCCTCCTACATGAACCCCCGCATATTGTTCCTCCAACCTTCCAGGAAAGTCAGTTTCGCACACCTCGTCCTCGTACAAATACCACACTTCTGCTGGTCCTGAGGACTATCCTTGTCACACCTCACTGCCAAATTCTGGAACACTCCCCACCTCCACACCTCACCCTCACTGGCCCACTTCAGGAAGGGACTTAAGGCCTAGCTCTTTGACTGAAACCAGCAGCAAAGCACCTGGATACCCTCTTGGGTGACAAGCCAAGCTATACAAATACTGACTGATTTAAAGTGGTTTTGTGGCTGTGACAACCTTGGGGCGGGGGATTGGCATCTGGGTTGCCCACTGGTCACATTGTCTGTGGAATCCTTGGCCTCAACCATGGAAAGGCTGGGAAGCCTGCTAGCTTTATTGTGTTGGGTTATGCAGATAGTATTCGTATGCCCTACTAGAGGCATGGAAGGGATGAAAATGCGGATGAACTGGTCTCACACTGGCAGACAGTCTCAAGGAGGGTGCTGTGGCCCAGCTATATTTGAATGGCTCAAGGGTTGAGTATGCTGAATAGGCGAGGGCTGTCAAACGGCATGTCCATTAGGGAGGACTGAACATCTCCAGAGAAGCCTGTAGACCTTACACTAGTGCCTACTGCCCTAGTGTGTCAAGTTTGCATCTTATGGCAAATTTTGCTGCGTAACGATCATCTTGAATGGTCTGTGTGAGAGGTCGGATGCCTTCAGGGACAGCAGGTAAAATCTGGCCACTTAGTCTAAAAAATAAACAATGAAATAATGGCCAAGCAGACAGCTTGCATTAACCAAGTGAAGGGTAAGGCTGCCTAATGAAAACAACATGCGCTTGCCAAAGGTCTCAATGTGCTTGGACCCAGGGTCCTGTGGAGTAATGGCAAATTAACTTGGGTTCATCCTAGTGGTGTCTGCACCACTAAGCTTTCAGGTGTCGGATGCTGGGTTTGAAAGATCAAGTTCTCTAGAGTAGGAAAATGGCGCCAGGCTGTTTGCCAAATGACAGGAGGCTCAGATCATGGCTTTGCCCATGCTCTCAGTAGAGTGTTTGTTAGGACCTCGTTAAAAGGAAGCAGAGGTTTCCATGTGCTTCTGGCCTGGCTAAATGACCTCAGTAAAAATATTTGTTTCGCTTCTATGATTGGTAGCTGGAGGTCTTAAAGCTGCCAAACACATGACCACAGCAAAGAAAGTACTTTTCTCAGTGGCAGTGGCAGACCCAGGAGGGGAGATCAATACAGTGTCTGAGGGAGTGTCCAGGCCACTGGCATCTCGTACATCTTCATACCAATTGTCTTCAAAGTATTATAGCACCAATTTGCTGTCATCATATTGGTTAATATCTGACTCTGTTCCAAAACATTTGTGAGGAACCTGTGTCTGACCAGGGGTTAGAGGCAACATGTCAGAATCTCATGAGTTGCGGTAAGGCTGGGGCCTGGAAGGACCAGGGCACAGCATTGGCCAGGAGTGTCATCCTCCGGCATCAATTGAATCAATGTCAGTGCTCTAGGGAACGGTACAGGCCTTGGCGTTAGAACTCAAATCAGTACATTGCTGGTTCGGAGGGTCCAACTTGGGCCAAGGGAAGGCCTGCTGATGGCTCCCAGTTGGAGGTCCTTGCAGTTTCATGGGACCCAATTGGATGCCAGAAGGAGCTGGTAGAGTGCTGTCAAAAATACAGGCATGGCTTTGCAGAATTCTTCTATTGGCTGCAAAGCTGCCCAATGCAATTCAGGTTGCATTGGGACATGACTCTGAATATGCTCTGAAGAAGATTGGGTTTGGGAGCGAGACATACTTGTTACAACAAGCTATTAATTTTATTGTTAACAGTCTCTACAGAGATAAGGGGTAGCTCTGGATCTGTTTCTGCTGGTGCAGAAAAGAAGAAACTGACATTCGAGTGCGCAACTCCTGCTTATATGCAGCATTGTGTGTCATTACCAGAGAAACATAATTCTGCCATTGAACAGCACAACATCATCTACCAGCACCCTGAGGTACTGCTTGAAAAATTCCAGATCCAGTGTGACACCTGGGGAATATTTCAAAGGTGAGGAATCTGTGCTTAGAAATATCCAGCAGAAACATTATCAATGTATTTTAACTCTGAGTAAGTGATTTAGAAAACCGGGCTAAGCTTAGACAACTGCCTATGCAGTATGTCAGGTGAATGAGCCTGAGAGAAAGCAAAAAAATAATAATAACAAAGGGTTACCATAAATGAAGTGTTCGAAGTGATTAAAAGGTTAAAGAGAGGGAAGGCATCTAACCGTGATAGTCTGCCAAATGAGCTATTTATCCTACTGCAAGAAGAGATGGCACCACTTTTGGTTGAGGTATTAAACACCGTTTTTATCAAAAGGCTAGATATCCCAAGCCCTTGGGATGACGCTATTATTAGTTTAATTTTAAAACTTAATAAGGACCCTAACTATCTCTCTAATAAAAACAGACTAAGATTTACACTCAGATTTTAGGTAAATGGCTTGAGAATATCATGAGTAAATTAATACATGAAGATCAAAAAGGTTTCCTTGAAGGGAGACAACTGCTTTGTTTGACACACGATCTGCTGGGTGCTATAGTTTTGGCAGTTAAGGACAATCTTCCTCTGGCAGTGCTTCCCTTCGAAGCGGCCAATGCATTCAATCGGGTTAGTTGCCCTTTTTGCGGAGTGTGGCTGAGCTGAGCTACATAACTTGGACAGGGTTTTCTTTCCAGAGCTATTAGGTCTATATGTAAGAATCCAGTGGCTAGGATACTGGCAAACAGTAATCTCTCCCAGCAGATTAAGATTGAAAGAGGGACTTGTCAGAGCTGTATGCTTTCCCCCCTTCTTTTTAACTTATACATTGAACCCCTGGTTAAAAAGATTAGGTCCGCATGGGCATTATCCACTTTGAGTTTAAGGGATTGATGAAGAAGGTGGCACTCTATGCTGATGATTTAATGATCTACACAAAGAACCTGGCCAGTTCACTCCCAATGATTCAGAGTACGTTGGACGACTTTGGAAAGGTATCCGGTAACAGTGTTAATCAGCAAAAAACTGAGATTATGCAGTGGAATACCCATTATAGCAGCCCCCCGATTAAACAGGAGATAAGGTATTTAGGGGTACAAGTGATAGCTGATTTGAATAAAATTGCTCAGGTCAACTTTAACAAATTAGTGACAATGACTAGGAAACTGCTAAAAGGGTGGAGTGGCCTCCCACTCTCCTTTATAGGTAAATCAAACATCCTGAAAATGTCAATTCTCCCAAAGTTTATCTTCATATTTAATGCAATTTCTCTGCACTTTAAATTAGCCTGGTTCAAGAAGTTACAGGGGGAGCTGAGTAGCTTTGTTTGGTCCTCGGGCAGAGTCAGGATTTCATAGAAGAAATTATGCAGAAAGAGAGAACAAAGAGGCATTGCAAGACCTGAACTTTACAAGTAGTGTGTGGCTTTTCAAATAAATAATGTAAGAGGGTTACTCTGTGACAATTCTGCCTTTACCCCCCCCCCCCCCACACTTTTTAGAGTCATGCAAAGCGTTTGCCCAGGGAAGGGGATTATTTTTTGTATAAATTTGGGCTCTCAAAATATTTTACAAAGATTAAGCTTAAGATCCTGGAGGTTGCCTGTAAACTTTGCTACCAGGTTAGGCGATCATTAGGAATACCTTACTATAGTAACCGTGCCCCAATTTGGGACCCGCCTAGCACCCCTGAATGTCTTCAGTATGCAACGCAAATTCCCTAGAGGAAGAAGTAGTTAATAAATGGGCTCAAATTTTATAAGATAATGTTCTGCTTCCCTGGTCATCCCTCTCTGAAAACATGGAAGGGCCCATATCTAGGTTCAAGTATTACCAGCTAGCGAACTGGGCAAGGTGTTTGCCCAATAATGGGAAAGGAAACTGTGCATGGGAAGAAGTTACTTGAAAGACTACCTCAGCGGAAGGAAGTTGCTAAATGGTACTTGATGTTATTGGTGGCCAGAGAGGAGACTTTTGACTTACCTTCAGGTATCTGGAGAAGGGACCTGCTGTCACTGGATGTCGCCACCCTTTGGCAAGTATTGATGTCTATGCTATGGGTTTCAGTCAAATCCACTTAAGGAAAAAACATTTGTTTACAATACATAGGACCTACTGTACACTGAAGAAGCTGGCACTTGTGGGGAAGTGGCAGGGGCAGAAGTGCCCTAAGTGCGATGAGGAAGAGGTGGATGTCCATATGTTCTGGCAGTGTCCCATGCTCCAGCAGTACTGGCATAATGTTAGTAATGTGCTTTTAGAAGTGGTGGGCCTAGAAGCCAAGGCAAGCCTTTTTTTGATAATATTCTATGTCTTGGAGGTTGGGGGGCACTCCCATAAAATCCATAAGAAATTGTTACTGTTTTTTTATTGGTCTTACTTGCTTGCTGTGAAATATGCATAGAGTGGGTGCTCTCTTCCCCACTGCCAATTCAAGAATGGGTGAGGTCTGTTGCCAGGCTTAATCATTTAAAGCAGAGTGGTCTTATAGTGAAGAGATCTAAGCGACGGGCGGCGTGGGAGACTTGGTACAATTTATAATTGCGGGCTAGGGGTTTGCTATGAGTTGAATCTTAGATAGATGTCTCCAATGATTATGAATTATTACAGTACAATCCTATGAAAGTGTGGGCCGAGAGGCCGGGGTCATATGTTGTTAGGTTTGGATATTTATGGCTTGAGAGCTATGGTGGTGGAGTGACGGCCCCCTGTTACTGTGGATGCCTTGGTGCCGTCTCGATGGGGGGGGGGGGGGGGGGTTATTCCTCCGCTTTTACCAAGGATGAGCTCCTTTAGCCCTCACAAATGAGGACACAAAAAGAGCTATGGCATGGCCAGCATTGTTTACTTTAAGTCAAGTTACACAGCAGCTCGTGCTCGTGTGCAACATCTTAAAAAACACATTAACAAAGTCAAATACCTAGGCACAAGCTATTTGACTTTGCTAATGTTCTTTAAGGAGGATGCGGTGTTACGGCCAGAACTGCCGCCTGTGGAACTATGGAATCCAGGTTCGAGACTCGGCTTGACATCCTTTGATTCTGGGCAAATCACTTAAATCTTCCTGGGCCTGAAAAACAAAAAACAAAAAAATATGTCCTTGTGTAATGTAACTGGTGCTCATGGGAAGGGCTCCAGTACTTTCGCATTGAGTTTGCGCTGACCAAGCAAATAAGGCCAGTTACAAAGATTAAACAGGCAGTGCATAGGGATTGTTTTAAATCCAGGGGTTTCCGTTCCCGCTCGGATTTTTAAAGCTTTAATTTCTCGGGCTGTATACTGAACTAATTTTGCAGAAGTCTTTTCTAAAAGGGCCTTTATGCACAATTTTTTGAGCCCAGGTATTTGTAGGCCGTGAGGTTCTGAAAAGAGGGAGAAAACTATCCATGACTGTTGAGCTGTCTAAAAACTCTGCCCCGAGTTTAGCTCGGTGTCGACATTGGGTTATTTTATTAGTGCAGGCCTTTTCTTGGTATAACTTCCAATAAGTGTGCCCTGTGTGTGGCTTCATACGAACAGCTTCAGTCTGTGCCTTCATTTTTGGGTGAAATTGATATTGATATATGTTTGCAAGTAGGCGCAGAGATAGTTTTGTGAACCATCACAGAACATCCATGCTTTATAGTTCTAGATGACCGAAAACAGGCTTTCCACTGTTTTATTTTGACAGTGCAATCCCTCTTCTAAGCTTACCACACATTACATGGATTACGACAGTTTCTGAAAATGTTTATGCTACAAAACAATGGTAAGTGTATTGAAAAACGCTATTCTTTGCATCACTCTGAAACAGCGCGAAAATAGAAGAAAGTTGCATTAGCAGAACGTCATAATTTTGCATTATCAAGAAAGGCAATGTATTTAACATCGATACATATGTGTTACAATATTTCCGAATACGGAGATTAGCATTTCATCATGCTAGGAAACAAAACATTTACCCAGTTGGGACTGGGAACAGACTTCTGTGGGGATGAAAACAAAAAAAAAAGTACCTCTACTGGCCGCAGAGACAGAAAATTGTACTCGGTCCAAGCTCATGGACGACCAGATGACAAGAAGAGCCAAACAAAGTGGAAGCAGCAGGAAGCCCTGACCAATGAGAAGCATTGATGCTTCACACACAACCGCTTCCTTATTAACTTTGAAGTCCTCCTCTTCGCAGTTACAATTTTAACCTTCCAATTACTCCGAACCTATTCCCATCAATTCCTCTTCTGCACACTCGCAAAAAATGTCCAACCATTCCACAACCTGACAGATGACAGCACAATTCTTATTGTAGGCAAGGTGGTCCTAGCTACAACACTTAACGCTGGTGTATATTCTTATTTGTTTTTTTTCTTATATCCACCATTCATATTAGTTTTCTTTTCCCCTTCTTATTGTCTTTCTCATTGCCATATCCCGTGTTTTGTTTTCCTTTATTTTTTCCACCACATCATATTCTTTTCCAATCACAAATACTTAAGTACACCTATTCACTCAATTCTTCCTTTCAAACAATAGCAATGGTGTCCTTTAGTGGAGATTCTATACTCACCCACAGATGATCAGGAATATTTCTGTCATTACGTTACATAATAATTTGATATCCCATACATTCATTATAAGGATTACCAAAGCAACATGCTAATGCTAGTATGTATGGTCTGGATTGACAGCACAGATGTTACCAGACAATTATATGAGCATCACTAGAGAGAGGTTGGCTCTGCCCTCAAAGTTGGGACCCCGAAGTACTTGTTTTTACTGAGCTGAAGATGTGTGGTTCTACAAAGTGCTTGCCCTCCAGAAATCTGTGATCATTTTGTTTATTTATCCAGCCTGAACCTGAATTGCCAGCAGCACACACAAGACAATGTAATGCTATTAAAGTGTTTTAGACAATTTATGTTGTTTTTCTCTGGCAGCAGCACAGATGGGAGGACAGTCATTAACATACATGGATTTTTAAATGAGTCCTAACACCGCATTCATAAACCAGACCTACAGGCAATGCTTGTTTTGAGTGTGCTGCTATGTAATAATGTATTCCTTCATTTTTCCTTGATTCCTTTGAAAGAACCAGAAGCAATTGATTGCAACACACAGTTGGTGAAAATATGCATCTAGATCCTCTAACGCATTATTAAAACTTTCCTTTGACCGTTTTGTATTGGCTTCCTCTCCGTCCTCTGGAATAGCTTTTAAACCAGAATGTCCTAAGCAAGGTAATAATATCTTCCTTTTCCTTTCAGGTGGCATTTGTTCACTTGTGCATCACCAAATTCTACATATATTTAATATATATATTTCTTTTATTCCTCCACTCAATGGAAGGGCCATCACCTGATACTACGAATGCCTGTAGTGGCTTAAGGTTTATTCCTTAAGTAAAACTCATTGTACTCCACACCAAGTGAAAATTACAAAGAATGTATCAATATAATGATACTTTTTAATGAGTTCACAAAGTGAAAAATATTAACAAAGTACGCAGTACTGTGCATTGTTGAAATCTTTAAGCTTAACAAATAAGTTAAACCTTTATATTAATTTATTTGAACACCTCTTGCTCTGCGCAATACTGATTGTGCACAAGTGGTTGTGAGAACTTCTCCAACCACAATGAGGGGACTTCAGATCAAGTGTCGATACACCCGATATTCTGTGCTGAAGTCTTGGGCAGGGTGCGCAGTTCAAAAGCTCCAGCCAATCAAGCTCAGAGTTTACGGAGTGTGCGTCAGTTCAAACTGCTGCTTGTGCTGCTGCTTGTGCTTAGCAACAGTAAGGTACATTTCCAGCAGTGAGACAATCCCCAAACTCATATATGTTTATTCACCTTTTCAATCAATATCCTCACACACAAATTCAGTTCATAGTGACATTTAAATTGTGGAAGGGAATGGCTTCAACAATTAACCTTAGGTTTGGGACACCGCAGAGGTGTCGGAAGCGGCCGCTTTCAATGGTCTTCTCTCTCATTCACTTTGTTTTCATCTCCAATATATTCTTTAATCCTTATAGAGGCTATGCAACTCATTGCCTATTTTGTACCGACCTCTCGTACATGTTGAATATCTGAAAAATATAGATTTATTTCAGCCCTAGTGAAACACGGCTGGTACCTTCTGCTGCTCCTCCTCAAGTGACAACACATCAACCTAGAACACAGATGCATGATTAAATCATGCTTGGTCATGAGCAGCAGAGCCCAAACTACAAAGAGGACAACTGTATTGTGGTCCAGTGATACAAGGTTGTTGAACTGTATAGCCATGCTTGATGTTTTAGCTTTGTAATTAGTCTCGGGTATGGTTGTTTTGAGTTATGGGTTATGTGTTACTGTTAAGTCATTCCCTTTTTCCTTTTCATCCTCCTTCCCCCTCTTGCCTTTTTCCAGTATGGGGAAGAAGGCAGTGGGAGGCAACCAACTGTGTTCCCATCCTTCGATTCTACTCAGAGATGGCTAATATTATCATAACTGGGTAAGCTTGAGCTTCCCTTGGGTTAATTTATGTTGTAGGCACTTACTGAGTACACAACTTACTTCACATGGAGTATCCTGGTCGCAGTGTTCAGAAGCCACAAATGGCCTACCACAAGTGAACAAGAACGATAACCACTTGCTAAAATAGCCCGGTTTTATTCAACTTTTTAAAAGTGGTAAAATGAGGACAGGTATGGCTGTCAAAAGGCAACTTGTTCCAGCGATGAGGTGCAAGACAGGAAAAAGAGTGTACGCCGCATTGAATGGTATGTATACAGTGGAGGTGTCCAAAGCCATTTTGGAGGATCTAAGTTTCCTAGCTGACTAGGACACCCTGATCTTATGCAAGTTAACAGGACCCCTGCTATACATAGCTCTACGGGCATGGCAGAGCACCTTGAATATTAAGTGCTTCCTAACAGGTAGCAAATGAAGGGACCTCAACACTGGGCATGCAGAAGTCCTGGGAGTATGTGACAAAGCAGCCTGGCAACTGTGTTCTGAACCACTTGCAAGCCAGACGGACTGCAAGCAAAAAAGCATTACCATAATCGAGTTAGATCGTTCTAATAAATAGAATAGTCTTCCTGCAGTACAGAGGAAGCCAGGAGATGACAGTCCCAAGCATACAAAACTCCAAAACAGGTACTACTGACTGACGCAACTTGATTAGCCATACTGATATTTTTGACCCGCAAGATATTTTGCAATCTTTTTAGGATAATGAGGACGGTCCAGTTCTTTAGGCCACCATTTACAATACCAGACCTTGGTGGCCTTGCCAAACAGGTCTTTTCTCCATTAAGTTGAAAGCAGCTCTGTTTCATCCAAACTCAATCTGTTTTGTTACTATTGTGTCTTGTACTGCTCCTCAATAATGTGTTATACATTTGAACCCTTACACTCACCATACGCTTATCCCCAGCCCTATGCCTTTCGCTAAGCTTAAACTTAACACTAAGCCTAACACTAAAACTGAACCTCACTGTAAACCTAATCATAAATCAAACGATAACCTAATACTGGAACTATTCCTAACCATTATCTTAAACCCCAAGTTTAACTGTTGTCCTAATTCAAACTTTAAACCTAATTCTAACCTCTACAGGATCACAAACTGGAGAGTAAATACTTAAAGTAAGTGATAACTTGGGATTTTCCCCACTGGAATTCCTCTAAGTACTGTGGGAGTTACTCAACAATGCTGTTTATATCAAGTCTGTATTTCTGCTGTGTTTGAGTATTATGAAAATCAAACATTTAAACTACAGACCAGGCTCACATTTGTAAAAGATTTCTTTTAATTTACTGATATAAGAGTCAATATGGACCCAAAAGATTCACAACATTTAAAATTCTATGAAAAAAAAATTAAATGTCACCTTTTACCATCTATGACAAGTGCTTAATTTGTGCTTGTTGTTTCCGGTGCTGAGCAGCAGCACTTATTTTTGAGGGCCGGGGCTTAGTCTTCTGCCTCAAGCATTTGCTGCGAGCAAAAGACACACATGGGAAAGACGGAGGAAGAGAAAAACCAAAAAGCGTCACAATGGGAGAAAGCATAACGCTGCACGAGGAGCTGAAGCGCTGGGAGTGGCTTTAAATGGATTAAAGAGGCCCAAGATGGGTTCAGGATTACGCTGCCTCAGTATTCCGTGTTCACACATTTAACTGCAGCAGTCGCGTGTTTCAGAGGAGAGCTCTGAGCACCGGCACTTTTCCATTTACAAATTAAGCACTGTCTATAACACATAAGCTTGGGGGGTTAGAGGGGGTGGCGGCACATTGATGGGAAAAAGATAGGACTCCCATAGAAATGCCAAGTCAGAGAAGGTTGAAGTCTCCTCAATTTTATGGTGGTCTCAAGGAGGGGATAAAAACTATCCACAATGGGTCACTCTTTGAAGGATGTGAATTCTATGCATCACAGCGGCCTCAGGAAGGAACATGTATTCCCAGCAACATAGCAGACTTTAACACAGCACTGGTTCAGGATGTCTGCTGGAAGGGGCATGAGGTCATCAAAGGGTGGATTTTCCCCAGATGTCACATGATGAATGTTATTCCATCTAGCAGCCCACATTACTGAAGGTTATTAGAGGATGACACTATCAACTAACATTCACAAGACCATCCCACTTTTTTCTGCTACCATCATCCTAACAGGTTATAAATAGAAAAACAATCAAGAGTCAAACATCACTTCCTTTTGGGGCAAATAGCCAAGGTTTAAATTTAGTTTTGATGAACATGTACTTATAAAAAATAAAATGAAAAAAGACGCTGCAACAAAACCTATTACTGCTTCAAAAGTAGAATTGAAGAGCTGCCATAAAATACATGAACTCTGAGAACTCAGCCAAATATAGCACATTGAAAATGTATTAAAAAAACACGTTTCAATCCAACTTGATTGCATTGTTCTGAGAATTCCATGTGGAACAGTCGTATGTTTCATGCACTTTTTGGAAATATATCTTGATAATCATAAAATTCTCAAAATATAGTTACACATTCCCTAATCACTTTCCCTTGTGGGACCAGTTGTCTCAGTAGGTGCATCCAAAATTATATTGTACTATGAAAACTCCTTTGTATTTAACTAAAGCCCAACAATGACTCCCTCCTGAACTGTGTTTGCTGGCAACCAAATGCTGTTCTGTTTCCAAGGATCAGTGTGGAACTTCCTAATATGCAGACACATTCATGAATAGTGCACCCAATTCTAAAAAATAAGTTACTTAGCTTCGATAATGCTCCTTCTGGGGAATACTCGATCTAACCGTAGATTCCTCACATTCAAAATATCCCCAGGCCCAAGACTGGATCTGGAAGATTTTTCAGCATAACCACTGCATGCTGTGGTTCTGCATCAGGACTGCTCCTCTCTAAGTGACAATGGGAACCGTAAATAGGCACTACCCAGGCACAATAATGTTAAGTTTCTATCTGGACATCATCTGTGCCTTCAGACACAAGCCCAACAGTAATCAATTGTGCTAGTGTGTATATATTCAAATTAGATGGAAAATAAGTACATTCCACACAAAGGGAGGTCGGGGGCTATGAGGAATTTGAGGTAAGATAAACTATCTACCAGAAAGAGTGCTAATGAAGGTAAATAACTTTTTCTTCTGGTAGATACTTCTAACCTCAGATTCCTAACTTTTAGAATAGATCTCTCTTTGGGATGACTCAAAACAATATGTTTTGCAGGACCAAACATCCAAGATGACCCTTTCTTGTTGACTTGGCTACCAAAGCAGTATTATTTTCTGGATGTTGCTGCCTAGCAGGCATCCATTAACACATAGGCAGTAGCCTTAGCCTTGTCGGAATGGGCCTCAAATCCATCACAAGCTGTGTCTTTGCCATTGTGCAGTAGATTTTAATACAAAGGATTATTCACCTGGACAAAGTCCACATCTACACCAATTTGCCTTTCTTTGCCCCAGAGAACCCCACAAAGAGCTGATTGTCAACCCAATTGTCCTTGGTATGATCAATATAAAAACTGGGGCCCCCATTACAACATTGGCGGTAAAAGCCACTTACCGCCGTGCAGAAGACCGCCAACACACCGCCGCAGCCACGGAATTCCACCACAGCTATTATGACCCACAGCTCAGAATCTGCCAAAATGCAGACACCCACACAAGCCCGCCACACCAAAGGTCAGTGACAAACTGGCGAAAACAAAACCTCCACTGTCATGCCAACAGAAATACACCCACACTATCACGACACACAAATCCACGTACATCTCCAAAACACCACCACATTGGACAATTCGAAACACACACACCTGATACACATACCACTCCCACACACCCATTACAATATAAAACACACACCCACAACTCCCTACGACCACAATTACCGAGAGAAGGCCAGAGAGAGACACCACAAACAACTACCAAGCATCCACAGGCACACAATACCATCACCCAGATAACTTCCACACACCTCACACAACACACCACTAAATATTACCCCACTTATCGCTACACACACCACCCCACACATCACCCACACCACCCCATGGCATGGCAAAGACACCCCAGGTTCTCTGAGGAGGAGCTCAGGGTCATGGTGGAGGAAATCGTTCGGGCAGAGCCACAGCTATTCAGATCACAAGTGCAGCACACCTCCATAGCTAGGAAGATGGAGCTATGGCGAAGAATAGTGGACAGGGTTAACGCAGTGGGACAGCACCCAAGTAGTCGGGATGACATCAGGAAGAGGCGGAACGACCTACAGGGAAGGTGCGTTCCATGGTCTCAAGACACCACCTTGCAGTTCAGCGGAGTGGCAGCAGACCCCCACCTCCTTCCCCACAACTAGGAGCAGGTCTTGGCGATTCTGCATCCTGAGGGCCTCGCGGGAGTAGATGGAGGAATGGACTCTGGTAAGTCAAAGCTTTACTATTACATCCCCCACGTACCTACATGCCATCACATACCCTCACCCTCACACCATCACTCCTACTCCTCACAAATGTCCCACTATCACAACCCACCCATCCCAACACCAAGCCCTGCATGCAACAACAAAGCATGGACACCCATCACCAAAGCATGGCCACTGGACATACCCATACACCCCCCGTAAAACCACCATCACACAAGGTCCTACAAAGGAATGCAAGCATTGGGGTATACGGTCACCCACCTATTG
The DNA here is from genome assembly GCF_031143425.1 of Pleurodeles waltl. Classification (NCBI taxonomy): domain Eukaryota; kingdom Metazoa; phylum Chordata; class Amphibia; order Caudata; family Salamandridae; genus Pleurodeles; species Pleurodeles waltl. The sequence goes on along the minus strand of NC_090449.1, from coordinate 909,653,956 downwards.
CACACCATGGCACACACAGATGTAATAAACATCCTTTAATACCCCTGCAGGACCCCTACCCAACGTCACCGGACAGGAGGGTCCACACATGTCTACACTACCAACAGAAGAGGCCCACAGTGATGACAGCAGCTCTGTCCAACTGGATCTAGATGACCAGCCCGGCCCATCGGGGAGCTCGGGACAGTCGGTTCCCCTGACACAGTCACAGGCCACTACAGAGCTTCCCCCCTCTGGAAACACCAGCACAGCACCCACCCAGCGGGCCGGCCCATACCTCTGTCCCCAGGACACGTCAATCAGCAGTGTGTCCAACACTACAGGGAACCCAGGCTAACCCACCACCCCAACAACAACAGGGACCTGGGGGCAGTGGTAGTGGGCACACGGTCCAGGGGACGGAGGCCCAGGAACACAGGGGAACTGGGAGGGCTGCTGTGCGACAGGGGGAGGACAGGCCAAGGGAACCCACTCTCCACGAGGCCCTCTCCTCCATCATGGGAGCCTACCACCACTTCCAGGAGACGATGGCAACGGTACTGGCCAAGTTTCAGGAGACCCAGCGCCTGCAGGAGGAACAGTATTTGGGCTTCAGGGAGGAACTCAGAGCCATCAATTCCACCCTGGGCACCATCGTAGGGGTGCTGAAGGAAGTACTCAACACCAGGAGGGACACTGTGGCACAACAAGGGCACCCTCATACTAGCCTTGACGATGAACTGCCCACCACCTCAGCCGGCGCTAGTGAACAGGAGGCACCACCACAGGACCACCACACCAGCACCCCACCCCCTGCAGAGGGAGAACCACCCCGCAAACGGTCCCTGAGATCCAGGACAAAGACAGAGAACAATGCCAAGACCCCGTCAAGAAATGAGACCACCCTGAATGTCATCCTTCTGTCCCACTTTATCACCCTGTCCAGCCTCAAACTGACCCAGCTCCACATCTTATGCCCATTTGGGCAATGCAACTGTGAGACTAATAGACTGGACTCTGCCATGGACATTCCTCCACAATCACCCCTCACCATTTTACAACCCCCTCCAATATTGAGCACTTAAATAAACACCCTTGAAGCACAAAACAATCTGGAGTCAGTCTGCGATTTCGAAATAGTGTATTAGCAATTACAGTGGCAAAATGCTCTTTCAATTGTAATGTCAACATACCTATGTCACACAGCTCTAGTCTATGAGGAAACAAAGCAGATATCACACTGTGGGACACACATCTGTGAAATCGTAAGGTAAAGTGACAACTCAGTGACCATACACTGGGTGAAAACAACAGACAGTAGAGAGGTAGTAGTGTTGAAGTACATGTAGTAGGCAGGTTTGTATTCTTACCTGTGTCTCACTGGAAATATTACAGGATCACAAAGTTCCTGTTGTCCATGTCCTCTTCTTCGGCTTCCTCGTCTTCACTGTCCACAGGCTCCACAGCTGCAACACCACCACCATCTGGACCATCCTCCTGCAGAAAAGGTACCTGTCGTCGCAAAGCCAAGTTGTGAAGCATACAGCAGGCCACGATGATCTGGCACACCTTCTTTGGTGAGTAGAATAGGGATCCGCCCGTCACATGGAGGCACCTGAACCTGGCCTTCAGGAGGCCGAATGTCTGCTCTATTATCCGCCGAGTTCGCCCATGTGCCTCATTGTAGCATTCCTCTTCCCTTATCCTGAAATCCCGCACTGGGGTCAGTAGCCATGACAGGTTGGGGTAACCAGAGTCACCTGCAAATGGCGAGGGACAACTGTTATACACACACTAACCTGTAGGGTTATCCCCAGACCCAGACAACCAGTCCCACTGACTTGCTTCCAGGTGCTCACCTAATAGGCACACACAGTGCCTCTGGAGTTGACCCATCACATAAGGGATGCTGCTATTCCGCAGGATGCAAGCGTCATGCCCTGAGCCAGGGAACTTGGCATTAACATGGGAGATGTACTGGTCTGCCACACACACCATCTGCACATTCATGGAATGATAACTCTTCCTGTTTCTGTACACCTGTTCACTCCTGCGGTAGGGTACCAAAGCCACATGGGTCCCATCAATGGCACCTATGATGTAGGGGATATGTCCCAGGGCATAGATGTCTCCTTTCACTGTAGGCAAATCCTCCACCTGAGGGAAAACGATGTAGCTCCGCATGTGTTTCAGAAGGGCAGACAACACTCTGGACAACACGTTGGAAAACATAGGCTGGGACATCCCTGATGCTATGGCAACTGTTGTTTGAAATGACCCACTTGCAAGGAAATGGAGTACTGACAGCACCTGCACTTGAGGGGGGATAGCTGCCATTAGGTCTGGCTCCAGCTGGGCACACAGTTCCTGGATTGTGGCACGGTCAAGCCTGTAGGTGATGATCACATGTCTTTCCTCCATTGTCGACAGGTCCACCAGCGGTCTGTACACCGGAGGATGCCGCCATCTCCTCACATGTCCCAGCGGACGGTGCCTATGAAGGACAACAGCGAGCACATAGTCAACCAACTCAGAGGTACGTACCCACAGCTTACACAGAACACTAATCATAATCCGAAAATTGGCCTGTATGAGTGTTGAGGCAAGGCCTAGGTATGTGTGACGCAGTTAAAAATTAAGCCATGTGGGCCCCTGAAATGGCAGCTGCCTGACCTGTAAAGTGGGACAATGGGATGTGAGGTAACTGCGCTGGCGTTGTACACTGTCGTGGTAGGCGGTCGAAGACCGCGGCGCAACACTGCATTGGTTAACATTGGGCCCTATGGGTCCCAGGAGCCAATGACGATGCACGCCGGCGGTGACGGTACGCACCGCCGCGGACGTGACAGCCATTTTCTATCTGTTCAATCACTCAATACCTGATCTTCAACAGGAGAGGACCTCCACTGCAAGAGCTGCTGTGACCTCGGTCTGGAAGAGACAATGGCTTGTGCGTCTGGGGAAAAGGCCCCTGCCTTCACATCGGAGGAGTTGGAGAAACTCGTGGATGGGGTCCTCCCTCAGTACAAGCTACTCTACGGTCCTCCAGACAAACAGGTAAATACACTGGGAGCATGCTGTATGGGTTATGCCTGAGTGGAGTGGGGTGGATGAAAGATGGGGTTGGGGGGTAGACTGAGGCGTGCATGACACGACGGTGAGTGCATGTGCATCAAGGCAAGGGTAGGGATGGGGGCCAATGACTATGACGGTGCTTTTGGTAATAACTTTTCTTTCCCCCCTGTACAATTCATTTAGGTCAGCACCTACCAGAAAAAATATATTTGGCGTGCCATCGCCAAGGACGTCCGGACCCTAGGGGTCTACCACAGACAGAGCACCCACTGCCGTAAGAGATGGGAGGACACTCGCTACTGGAGCAAGAAGACACGGAGGCCCAGCTTGGGATGGCCTCCCAACGTGGGAGGAGTGCCCGTCGCACCATGACCCCCCTGATGTTCAGGATCCTGGCGGTGGCGTACCTGGAGTTGGATGGGCGCTTTGGTCATCACAGCAGCCACAAGGGGGTGAGTATACTCTCATTCTGCTGATTTTGCGCGCAGTGGAGGTGTCTGGGTGGGGGAGGTGAGCTGTGGGTTTCCCTAGGCCAGGGCGAGTGTGCCAGTTAGGTCCCATTGTTCTGGCAGACCCTGTGGCACCCCTCCCCACCTGTGTACAGTGCCAAGTACACCTAGTCAGGCTCCTGTGTCATCCATGTGTGCAGTTGTCGTCCATAGCCTTGTAGGCCATGTCCCAGGGATTAAACAGTGGAGCCCAAGTGCGCGGCGTAGTGCAGGGGGCTTCTATGTCTGTTGTGTCCGCCAACGGTAGCAGTAATGCAATGCACCTCCTTTTTGTGGTCTCCCTGTTCTTGTGTGCATTAGCATCATCAGGCGGAGGAGCAGTGGCACCGGAGCAGGAGGGAGCTGTATCCCACATGGCCCTAGAGGGCGACACTATGGACTCGGAGTTCACCAGTGGGACGGAGGGTGAGGGGAGCTCCACGGCGGGGACAGGAGCTGACACCAGTGACACAGACTCGTCCTCTGATGGGAGCTCCCATGTGGTGGCGGAAACATCTGTGCCCCCCGCATCTACAGGTACAGCTGTCACCCCCACTACCAGCACCGCCCTCCCAGGAGCCCCTCAGACTTTGCCCTGTGCCCGCTCACCCAGGAGGGTGGGCATCACCTTCGCCCCAGGCACCTCAGGCCCTGCCCCAGTCACCCCTGCTGCCCTCAGTGAGGAGGCCTCCTCAGGTCCCTCACTGTTGGGCAGTCTACCATTTTGAATGCCATCCAGGGTGTAGAAAGGCAGTTGCAACAAACAAATGCATTCCTGGTGGGCATTCATTCTGGTCAGGCGGCCCTTCAGCGAGCTTTTCAGACTCCGACCTCAGCACTGATGGCAGCCATTGTCCCTGTCTCTAGCCTCCCCCCTCCAACTTCCTCCACCCAGACCCAATCCCTTCTACCTTAACCTATCCCAAGCACACCTTCAGACCAGCATGCACACACCTCAACAAACACGGGAAGCTCAGGCAAACATAAGCACCACACATCCCACAGGGACTTACGCAAGCATCATACACATGCAGACATACCAGCATCCACTGCCCTCCACTGTGTCCCCCTCCTCCTCGTCTCCCTCCTCCCTCCCAGTCTCCTCTACACTCACACCTGCATGCACTACATCTACAGCCACTACTTCCATCACCAGCACACCCACCACCACACCCCGCTCACGTGCAGTCACCACCCCCACTGCCATTCACACGTCCCCTGTGTCCTCTTCCAGTGTGTCTGTGACGCCACCTCCCAAAATACACAAACGCAAGCACACACCGACCCAACAGCCATCCACCTTACGACAGCCTCCAGCGCTTGCACCTTCACCCAAAGTCACCAAACTAACACCTCCTACAACCACAACCTCTTCCTCCACTCCCAAACCCCCTCCAGGTACCCGTCCCAGTGTTCCCAAAAAACTTTTCCTGTCCAACCTTGACCTCTTTCCCACACCTCCCCCACCCCGTCCGTCTCCTATGGCCCGACTCTCCAGGTCCCAACTTAGCACCTCAGCCACAACATCTCCGGGGACCAGTGGTGCCTGTAGTCACCGGAATCTGGAGTGCACCGGCCACCAGGGCAGCCAGTTTGGCACCGAGCCACAGCACGGACAGTCCCCCACCTGTCAAGCATCAAAAGTTGGCCAGTGCCCGGCGGAAGAGGGGGGAGACTCCAGCCACCAAAGCCGCTCCCAAGGGTACAGGTGGGAGTGTGGAGTCAGCTGCAACACCTTCCAAGGTGGGGAAGGGCCACAAGAAAGTCAGCAAGTCTGGGAAGGGCAGCACGGCGGAGGCCACCGCCATCATCCCCGATGCCCAGGAGGCCACCGCCAGCACCGCTGCCCAGGAGGCCACCCCCAGCACCAGCCCTGCTGCCCAGGAGGCCACCGCCAGCACCAGGCCTGCTGCCCAGGAGGCCACCGCCAGCACCAGGCCTGCTGCCCAGGAGGCCACCGCCAGCACCAGGCCTGCTGCCCAGGAGGCCACCGCCAGCACCAGGCACGCTGCCCAGGAGGCCACCGCCAGCACCAGGCACGCTGCCCAGGAGGCCACCGCCAGCACCAGCCATGCTGCCCAGGAGGCCACCGCCAGCACCAGGCATGCTGCCCAGGAGGCCACCGCCAGCACCAGGCATGCTGCCCAGGAGGCCACCGCCAGCACCAGCCCCACTGGGCCATGAAGGACCGGCAGCACCAGCCCTGCTGGGCCAGACAGGACCACCAGCCCCACTGGGCCAGACAGGACCGCCAGCAGCTGAGTCACTGCAAAGGACCCTGCCGCAACAAGCACCGCTGAACAGGGCACCGCCGCCACAAGCACCGCTGAACAGGGCACCGCCGCAACAAGCACCGCTGGCCCATGAGCGCCAAGGGCACTGACGCTACTGAGTCTGTCACGAGCAGGATGAAGCACTCTGGGCACAAAGCCCCCTCCAGAACCAGTGGAGAAAGGCATCCACTACCTCTGTGCTTGGCTGGATGAAGCACTCTGGGCACAAAGCCCCCCTCCAGAACCAGTGGAGTATCACATCCACTACCTCTGTCCTTGGCAGGATGAAGCACTCTGGGCACAAAGCCCCCTCCAGAACCAGTGGAGTATCACATCCACTACCTCTGTCCTTGGCAGGATGAAGCACTCTGGGCACAAAGCCCCCTCCAGAACCAGTGGAGAAAGGCATCCACTTGAGAGACTGTGGCTTTGCACTCCCCAGGATGCAGCAGTGGGCAAACCACCCACTGTAGAGACTTGAGAGACTGTGGCTTTGCACTCCCCAGGATGCAGCAGTGGGCAAACCACCCACTATAGAGACTTGAGAGACTGTGGCTTTGCACTCCCCAGGATTGAACAGTGGGCATGTAGCCCCCTCGTGGATTTGGTGCTGTGCACTCAACCGGATGAGGTGCCCCCCCTTTCCCTCCCCCTGAGGTGCCTGTTTTATTTCTATCTGATGCCCCTGCAGTGTTCTCTCCATCATGTTCGGGGATTGAGTGTGGGCCTTGTCCATACCATGTGGGCCCAGTTTTCCACGGACTTCAATGGAGCACTACCTGGACTACTATTCTTGGTGTACATTTTGTTTATAGTGTATATATGTATATTTTTGTGTACTGGATTTTAATATATTACAATGGTTGCACTCATTTTCTTTGGTCTTTGCATTCTTCCGGGGGGGTTTTGGGGGTGGGGGGGAGTTTGCGGGGTGTAACTGTAATGTATCATGATGTATTAGTGTGTGTGTTGTGGTGGGTGAGGGTGTTGCGTGTGTGTGTCCCTGTTTCCCCCCGTGTTGTAGGTGCAGTACTCACCGTGGTCTTCGCCGCCGGCGTTCGTGCTCCTGGTAGAGGAGCAAGAAGATAAGGGCTGGCAGGATCTCCAGCTCTGGTTCCATGGCGTCCTGGTTCCTTGTGGGGTGTGTAGAGGTGAGCGTTTTCTCTTCAAAGTCCTGTTTCCGCCGTGTTTTTG